>NW_006383019.1:1340711-1341869 GCF_000327345.1 Myotis davidii
GTGGGGGCCTCGGACACGCAGCTCCCAGGTCTCTTGAATTTCATGCGTCCTCTTCCCGTCCATGGGTCCCCATAATGGAGCGCTTGGTTCACCTCCTCCTGCCCCAAACCCTCTGAAGAGAACTGTTTCCATAATTGACTGGGAAGCGAGCATTCAAGCACACATTTTATTTTTCGTACAATGTGCCCATCAACTTTTTAGGTTCAATAGCTTGGCAGCCTTCCCGGTAGGGCCTCCTGGCCCCCTGGGAGGCCCTGGGCCCTCAGGCTCCCTGCGGGCTGCACCCGGGCCGCCTGCTGACGTGGAGCAGAGGGTCTCCCCACAGGCTGGTGGGGGCTCAGGATAGAGCGTGCTCCCTCGCTGAAGCTCGAGGACGTCTGCAGCTGCTCCCGGGCCGTCTGTCCAGCGCGGATGCAATCGCAGGGGTTTCATCTTTGGCAGCTAGCCCGGCGCGGGGTGGCATCCCACACAAAGCACAGGCACGCTGCCCCTGACCAGCGTGACCAAGCGCACAGCCTGAGGCCTCGCTCAAGGCCAGCTGCAGACTCCCCGAGGTTCAGGAGCAGGGACGCCCCCTGCTGGGCAGCTTGGGAGCAGTCCCAGGGACAGCTTTCTCCACTCCAGGGGTCAGGCCACTTTAGTGCTCCCCAATACTGATCACCAAGGTCGCTGAACCCAGGGCTGCCCCCATCTGAAAGGACAGGCCCTCTCCCCCCGGGAGGTCCAGCTCGCTCAGCCTTCCTGCGCCCGCCGGGGGTAAGCCAGGGCGGGGAGGGTGGAGCAAACAACTGCTGGGGACACGTGGTCAGGTTTATTTGGGTCAGTGGCCAGTTAGCAATCCCCTGCAGCCAAAAACAGGCCCTAGATCCTACTTACCACCCCACCACTGCTCCTGCCCCTGGACCCCTCCCCAGGCCCCCTGGATTCTTCAGCTCAGCCAGCCAGCCAGACCTGGGCATTCACTAGGGCAGCATGGACATGGGGGTCCTCGGAACCCCCCCTTCCTTCCCTCCCGCCTCACATCCCTCCTCCTTGTCCTGTCTCCTGGGGCTGTTACTCTCCCCGGAGCAGCGGCTCTCGGTCCCCCTCCTGCAGCCTCTCCTCCTCCTCCTTCTCCATGCAGCCCAAGGTGGCAGCCAGCCCAGCGCCCACGCCACC
>NW_006383019.1:1341979-1342633 GCF_000327345.1 Myotis davidii
GGTGGCCACATCCTGTGTCGGCGGAGAAAGAGGGCTCCCTGACCAGGAGACTCGAGAGCCTCTCCCCCACGGGCCCCGCCTCGCTGGACACCTGTGCCCACACAGGCCGGGCCCCACCTGCTGCCGCACGTACTCCTTAAACTCCTTCTTGGCAGCTTCCACCATCCTCAGGTCGTGCAGCTGGGCGGCCATCTGTCCACAGGAAAGCCCAGGCTGCCTCTCCTTCCTCCCGGGCCGGGTGTACCAGCTCCCCGCCCCACTCCGCCCCTGTCCCCCGTCCGCCTGGGTCCCGGGGAGCTCTGTACCTCATCCGGAGAGGCAAAGCCGGGCCCTGGCCTCCCCATCCAGCCCGAGAGGTTCTGCGGAAACATCGTGAGGGGTCAGGGAGGGAAGGGCTGGCGCGCTCTGGGTCTTTGGAGAGGCGTCACACCTTGATTTCCTGAGCGAGCTGCTGCCCTGTGAGCAGGAGGCCGTCCCCCCTGGCCACCGGGCGTCCCTCACTCCAGTCCCCCTGGCAGCGGCTCTTGGCATGCTGCGGGGCGGCACCCAGCACGTCCGAAATGTAGGCCTGCAGCGGGCAGGCTTCATCCTCCGGGCCTGAGAAGAGACAGGCAGAGGATTGGTGTGGGGGAGGGGGGCAGGGACCTGCTGGGG
>NW_006383019.1:1343365-1344319 GCF_000327345.1 Myotis davidii
TGCCTGGTTGATGAGTCACGAACGAGGAGATCCAGGTGCTGGAAGAGAAGGGCTCCTGACACCGGCAGCCAGCGGTGCCTGGGTCTGAGTGACGGTCCAGAAACGGGGATCTCACCTGGATGGGCACCATCCCATAATGCCTGCCCATCACCTCAGCCACGTGGACAAACACCTAGAGGCAACGAGGGTCACAGCTGGGCCAGCCCGCCCCATGGGCCCACAGGACCATGCACGCTCCCAGCCTCCCTCCCACCAGGCGTCTCGGGCTTCATCCTCTGCCTCGAACCCACCAAACCTGCAGGTCAGGGGAGGCTGGGTCGGAACTGGGAAGCACCCGATTCCGGCTGGTCCAGCCCGCTGGCCTTATGGTCAGGCAGGGACGGGGTGGCACCCCAGCACCGGATGACTCCTCACCTCCAGGTATTCGAGGTCTGTGTCCATCAGCTCCTGGGAAGTGTTGAGGATCTGGAACAAGAACAAATGGAAGAGGGTCTGCGAAGGCAGAGACACTGGGCAGACCCCAGTGAGGAGGGCGCTCCCAGTCCGGCTGTGGGTCTCGGGACCTGGGAGAGCGCAGCCCAGGGTCTGCACAGCCTGTGGGACCGAAGGCAGGCGGGATGACCCTGACCTTCAGCGGCCCCCCAGCGACTTCAACCTCCTTTAGAACAAGCGATGCTCCCACCTTCACCAACGGGGGCATCCTTCCCTGGCAGGGACATCCCAGAATCTGCAGGGCCCCGGACACAAAAGCCTGCGAGACTGAGTGACCGCCGACTCTGAGGGCCAGACCCAGCGAGGCGCCCCGCCCCGGGGCCAGGGGGCAGCGCCTCACCTGGTAGGAGCTCAGCATCATGATGAGGGCACACAGCTTGGTCCTTGTCTCTCGGCTCAGCTCAGGGCTCATGGCATCCCCGGTGTCCACCAGAAACACAGCCACCTGTGCAGGGCGGGCAG
>NW_006383019.1:1345968-1346202 GCF_000327345.1 Myotis davidii
TGCACCCCACCAGCGCCTGCACCCTATCAGCGCCTGCACCCCACCCAGCGCCTGCACCCCACCCAGCACCTGGCACAAATGCTCGTGAAAACCTCACCCATAGCCCCCTGCTGCCAGGGCTCCCTGGAGGAGTTAGGGCCGCCGAAGGAGTGGTCCCTTCTGCAGCCTCCTAAACACCCCGGAGGTGGGATCCGAGGGTGGGCCCCTGGTGGTGGGGCAGAGGCCTGGTTCTTA
>NW_006383019.1:1346610-1347527 GCF_000327345.1 Myotis davidii
TCCAATCGGCCTCCCGGCAGCACCCGCCATTTCCGGCACCACCTCCTCTCCAGATCCGGGCAGATCCAACCTGGAGCTTCCTCCCGCCCGGCCGGCCGGTGTTCTTGCACCCACATCCAGCAGGCCCCCCGCTTACCAACTGTTGCTGCTGTTTCCCATGAAGCTCTGGTTCCTCTCCTTGGAGAGAATTTGGCAGGGAAATAACAAAAACGTTATTTAGAAAAGAATCCAGATCCCTGTCTTAGTCCTGGGTTTTCATGGCCTCTCCCTCGCCCTCTGCGCCCCGCCCCGTCCAGGGAGCCCCTTCCCACCCCCATCCTCTCCCCATATCTGAGGAGAAGACTTGCCTGTTTGCCAAACCGGTGACAAAGGGAAATGACTGAGAAGGCGGACCTGGGCATGGGAGGCTGGAGTGGGGACGGTCCGGAGGCCGGGGCGAGGGCGGAGGCCCAGAGACCTGAGCCGCGGAGGATGGAAGGGCTGGTGGCTGTGCAGGTGGAGGGTGTGGGGATGGTCTCCGAGGAGCCGGCTGTCAGAGCTGAAGAATAGATGTGAGGGTCGGTGGGTCGGGAAGAGGAGGCTGCCTCTGGACTCGCCCGGGGAGGAGGCAGGGCTGCGGGAACAAGCCCGGCGGAGGGAGGGACCGGCCAGCTCGAGTCCCTGGCAGAGGCTGGGATGCTGGGATGTGGCAGGCAAAGTGGTGAGTCACCATGGAGACGGGGAAGACAAGGGCAGGAGGGGGAGGGTGCGTGCTCCATTTTCCCGTCAGACTGCACTTGAAACACTCCAAGCTGTGACTTCGCCAGGAGACTGCAGGGACTGGTCACACCCCAGGCAGCAGCCCCGGTCGCTCTGGCTGCCGCGTGGACAACAGGTTAGAGGACAGGCGGGAGGGAGGCCCAGCTGCCCAGCAGAGC
>NW_006383019.1:1348255-1350258 GCF_000327345.1 Myotis davidii
TGAGAAAATGAGTCTAAACTGCGGAAGGAAACGTCAAATCCGAGCAGTGCCGCTCAACTCAGCGTCCGCTGCCGCCGTCTTGTCCTCCGGTGACCGCGGCCGCACTGCCTTCTGGGAAGTCAGATTCCAGTCACCGGTGCCACTGAGCCAACAGCTATTTGAACACCTACTAAGTGCCAAGCACTGAACTAGGTTCTGGAACAGCGGTTCTCAACCTTCCTGATGCCGCACCCTTTCATACAGTTCCTCGTGTTGTGGTGACCCCCGATTTCATTGTTACAAATTGAACAGAATTAAAGCACAGTGATTAATCACAAAAACAATATGTGATTATCTATGTGTTTTCCGATGGCCTTAGGCGACCCCTGTGAAAGGGTCACGACCCACAGGTTGAGAACCGCTGTTCTGGAATGCCAGGGTGACCAAAACAGGAAATGGCGGCTGTTCCAGCACAATAATAAGTACATGTAATTGGTTCTTACCAAATTCAACATTGTAAAGACTATTTAAATCCTCTTTTACAAATTCCTGGTAAGAAAGGTCAGTTCCGTGTGGCTCTGGGCAGCTCCTTGTGCTGTGTTCACGCTGATGTGGGGAAGCTCTCCCCAGGTCCCCTGGCAGGTTCCTGCGGGTGGGCAAGCCCTGCCCAGAGGCGGCCACGGCTGGCGTCACCGGCCGGCCTCGCTGTCCGGAAGGAAAGGAAGCGTCTTGCTCTCTAACGGGGTGAGGGCTTCATGCAGGCGCTCCACGGGCCCTGACCCACCCCAGGGCTCATGGAAAAGGAAAGCCCCCCCCACCCAAGCCAGGCCCCGCCCTGCAAGGCAGACAGGCCCGGGGCGCTGGGGCTGAGGGGTGGTCCTGGGTTCAGGAGTTTGAGCTGTGGGGCTGGAGTGAACTCAGCCATTATTTCATCCCTGTGTCCACTCGTCCACCCAGCAGCCATCAGGCTCCCCCGACCGCCCGGGGGACCAGGCTTGTGGGGCTCAGCCCCGCCGCCGACCTGCGCTCCAGCTGCAGCGTCTGGGCCAGAAGAGGTGACGGGTGAAGTCACTTTAGGAAAAACTGGCTTCGGAACCCAAAATCCCGTCTCTCAGACTGGACCTGCTTGCGGAGGCTTCGGAGTCCCCGGACACAGGCACACACGCCTCACCCGCTCACGGCCTTCCACGTAACGCACACACCTACACGTGGAAACACTCCCACTCCCCACACTGCACACACCCTCACTATCTGTCCTCCCTATACCCCCAACACTCATGCACTGAGTTCACACAGTGCACTTAGACTCACAACTGTACCTCCACTCATCTGCTCACTAATTAACACGCTCAGACACACACACTGCTTGTGCACCGAGGCCCTCACACTCGCGCACACTTACACATGAGCTCACAGTCACTCCCATGTGCAAACACAGATCCCACGCTCCTGCTCACGGTGCCGTTCCAAGCGTGTACATGAACTCACCCTCATCAGCACAGCCCACGAGGGAGGCGCCGTATTCCAGGTGAGGAAGCCGAGGCGAGAGCGGCGAAATCACTGTCCCAGGCCACACGGCTGTGAATGGCAGAGCTGGGAGCCACGCCCAGCACCCACACCAGGCTTTTAATCACTACCCTCCATGGTTTTCTCGGGCGGCAGATCAGGCCCCTGTGTGACAGCGAGGAGGAGTTTGTGGTCTTACTGCGGCTCAGCCACGTGGCTGGAAGCGGGAGGAAGACCCACCAGCCAGTCTATGCAGAGCTGGCAACCGAGTTTGGGGTGGTCCTGAGCCCAGCTTCCCGGTGGCCTTGGGCAAAGCGGCCTCCGTCTCCTGCGTGTGAGTGGAGGGGCTCAAAGGACCAGAAACCCTTCTGTCGGAGAGTCCGGCTCCTCCCCACCTCCCGGCCTGGGAGCTGCCGGCCCGGAGGCTGGCCCTGCGCAGCGAGAGGAGCCCAGCCATCACTGCCTCTCCCTCGTGCTCCTGGGAGACACCTGGAGGCCTCTGCAGCCAGGCACAGGCC
>NW_006383019.1:1350350-1352405 GCF_000327345.1 Myotis davidii
GAGTCACACAGCCTTGGGCCCTGCAGTGGCTCTCCAGCCCTGGGTCCTCTCCCAGGAGGACCCGCTGCTGTCTGCCCGGCCTCCACCCAGCTGCCCAGGGGCACTTCCTGCTGGGTGCGTGCCTGGGACAAGGGAGGGAAACAGCCGGACTTGGGACCCTGGGGCTGAGCCAGCAGCACTCTTAGCCCCACCCCCAGCCTGAGCCCCCGGCTACCTCACCAGGCCCATCCACCATCCACCGTGTGCTCCCCAATGCCCCGGCTCTCTCTGGCTGTGGCCAAGGCGCGACGGCCGCTCCTTGCTCCCTTCTCCTCCACAGCCTCTGCCGAGGTGCACGTGCTTCTGAGGCTGAGAGGCCTGTGAAGGTCTCCAGGGCAGTCGGCGGGGTCTCCCAGGGGCCCCTGCTCCCTGGGCAGGATGTGCCTGTGCTGACTCCACCAAGGCGGCCCTATGCCTGCCAGGTGAGTGCACGCAGCCACTGTCCATCCTTTCACCGATCACTGTTCACATGTCTGTCCATCCAGTCATCTATTTCTATACGTACCCACCCATATTACAAACTTTTAAATTGATTTTCATAGAGGGAGGGGGGAGAGAGAGAGAGGCATCAATGTGACAGAGATACAGCGATCAGTCTTACATGCACCCTGACTGGGGATCGAACCCACAACCTAGGTATGTGCCCTGACCAGGAATCAAACCTACAACCTTCCCCTGCATGGGATGACGCTCCAACCAACGGAGCCGCACGGGCCAGGGCCCGAGGGCAGTGCCCGCCAGGCATCACGCCTGCCCAGGTTCCTCGCCTGGCGCGGTGGTCCGACAGGTCCCGGTGAGAGCGCTCTGAGCAGGGCGGTGAGCGGTGGGTGGAAGGGCTGGCGGCCCCTCACTGGGCCTGGGCACCTGCACAGGGGCTCCCCACAGAGCAGTGCCCCCGCTCAGCCTGAAAAATGGGTGAGGTGATCGCTGAAGGCTGGGGTGAGGGAACATTCTAGCGGGAAGACCCAGAGGTTCCAGACAGCCCAGCTTGTGAGGGGAGGCAAGCGTCAGGGCCCAGCCTGCAGGGCACCACGAAGGCCCCGCCCCTCAGGCCCCTGCAGGCTCAGGAAGAGGCCCCGGGGTGCCATCAGGTGCGGTGAGCTGGGGGGTGGGCGCTGTGGTATCCCCAACTGCCTGGTGCCCATCCATCATGGCTGCCCCTTGCCCTGGCTCCTCGCCCTGGCCCCCAGCCATCCCTGCTCTCACCCCGGCCTGGCCACAGGGCATCCGCACCAGGACCCCTGTGCCCGCCTCTAAGATGCCTGCGCAGCTGGGCCTGGGGGTCAGGCCTCTTTGGGGTGAAGCAGAGACCACAGAGCTGGAGGGCACTGCTCCCCGGGAGCCTCCACACTCGGTCGGCGTCCGTTAGTTTTGGATGAAGATCCAGGTAAGGCCGTGCGTGGTCTGAAATCCCCTCCCAGCCCATCTGCCCCTCCTCCCGGGGCCCGGCCCTGAGTCAGCCCCGTCCACGCTGCAGCCAGAAGCCCAAGCCCTGACGAGCTGGGGAGGCCGCTGTCCGCTCAGCTGCCCGCGAATGAGGCACGTGCCCCACCCGCCGACAGGCTGGCTACAAGTGGTGTCTGCTCAGAGCGGCAGGGCACTTGGCAGAGGGACACCGAGGCCAGGCCCTGCCCTCTTCGCTGGCGGAAGTTGTCCAGACGCTGGAGAGCCCGGCCCACGTGTGCTGCTCCTGACCCTGACCTGACCCTGACATCTGCTCCAGCTGAGCGGCTGGAGGCCAGGCCGAGCTCCTCACCTCCCGCCCCCCTCCCCCCCACATCAATCCGACCCCAGGCTTCCTGAAAGAATTTCTAAGGAGAACATGAACCAACATCTGCTTAGCAATTCAGGGGTCACAGTGCCTTCCTTGCCTCTGAGCTGCCCAGTGATGCTCACAACAGGTGACTCGGCTTCCTTGTTAACACGGAATTAATTGGAACCGAGCTGGGAGAGCTGAGACCTCCCGCGGCACCAGCCCAGGCGGAGCCAGCGCCAGACGGAGGGCTGTGTGGCACC
>NW_006383019.1:1352654-1356653 GCF_000327345.1 Myotis davidii
CTCACCCAGCCTTGGGGGGGTGAGAATGAACCCCGGGAACAGCAGGGGAAGGAGAGGCCTTCCGGGCGCAGGGAACAGCATGCGCGAAGGCGGCGTGGGGTGGGGCTGGAGTGAGAGCAGAGGCAGGGCCAGGGCCGAGGGGGTCAGGGAGCACCCACCGGGCGGGTTCGATCTCCGGCTTGACCTCCATGACGCTGGGAACCGTGAGCAGTGTAAGCAGGAGGCGTGTGGCCAGAGCGTGTCCCTGATCGTGACAGAGCCGCTTCCGGGCGCCTGAGTGTCAAACAGCCCTGAGCCAGCCCTCGGGCAGAGGTCTGGAGGGGCTTAAGCGCTTTTCTGTCAGGAGCATGCTGTCCCCGTCTGACCCCTGAGTGGGTGTGGGGGGAGCCCCCCTCGCAGCCGCTCCCACAGGGCCGCCCCATCAGCTGCAAGTGTGAGAGGGAGGCTCGCAGCCCCCACCAGCTCTCGTTTGCTCTGCAGCCTTGAGGTTCTCCATTGGCCATGTGGCCCCAAACAGTTTTTAGTTAAAGGGGAAGTTGTAAAGTCCTAAAAGTCCAGTTATAAATGAACTAGTCGGGTCCCTGGCAGCGACTGCTGCTGGCCAGAGCCTTCCTTCGTTCTGCGCCGCCCCTGGTGGTCAGCGCACATCATAGCGAGCAATTGAACTCCTGAGGGGACACTTTGCATATTAGCCTTTTATATGTATAGACTAGTGGCCTGGTGCACGAAATTCATGCACATTAAAGGGGGATTAATTAGAGGAAATATTTAATATTGCTATTTGCCCTATATAGTATAAGTGTCAGAGATGAAAGAAAATTAGTAAAATATATATGAAAATCTTCCTCCTGTCAGAGCCTGGGGTGCTCCACAGGACCCAGGGTCAAGTCCTCACCCCCATGTGCGCCTCGAAAAGACCCAGCTGGCCCCACCCCATTGGGCTAGATCCAGACCTGGCCAGTTTCACTCTTGTCAAGCCCCACCAGGTGGGGTCACAGCCTCAGGTCCTCTGGCCTGGCACTGGGTGGGGGGTGCGGCCTGAGGTCCCCCATCAAGCCCTGCCAGGTGGGGGACATGGCCTGAGATTCCCCCATCAAGCCCCACTGGGTGGGGGCATGGCCTGAGGTCCCCCGTCAAGCCCTACCAGGTGGGGGTCACACCTCGAGGTCCCCTATCAAGCCCTGCTGGGTTGGGGGTGTGACCTCAGGTCCCCTAGCCCAGTGCCGGGGCCGGTGGCACGTCCTGAGGTCCCCTGTCAAGTCCCAGGAGGATGGGGCAGTTGCGTGGGGTGCAGCCTCAGGTCCCTGCTGAATGTTCGTTAAAGCTCGTTACGGGAACTCAGCCTCCATTGTGGGTGCAGCCATCTTGTAGTGACAGTCAATTTGCATATTCCCTCTTTATTGTATAAGATAGAGGGTGATTAATAACCAGGCGATGTGCACTCAGGGCTACCAGGCAGCATGTTGCTGGTCTCAGGGCACCTCCAGGCCCACCCCCAGGATGAGCCCCTTCCCTATTAGAGGTCTCACATACGACGTGGTGTGGCGCCCCGGCCCACCAGGGCTCCTTCAGCCACGGTGCCCTCAGAGGCTGTCCCCGGCAGGGCAAGATAGAGGGTGATTAATAACCAGGCGATGTGCACTCAGGGCTACCAGGCAGCATGTTGCTGGTCTCAGGGCACCTCCAGGCCCACCCCCAGGATGAGCCCCTTCCCTATTAGAGGTCTCACATACGACGTGGTGTGGCGCCCCGGCCCACCAGGGCTCCTTCAGCCACGGTGCCCTCAGAGGCTGTCCCCGGCAGGGCCACCGTGCTGGTGCTGGGCAGGGAAGGCCCACGGGGAGCAGGCGGCCGGGAGGGCACAGCGGGTGAGCGGAGGGTGGGGTCAGTGCATGGGCAGTCCCGCCCACAGTCAGAGGTCCTGGCACAGTACAAGTTACACCAAACAAAATCACGCCAAACAAGCTTATAGAAGTCGGGCACCTTTTAAACATCTACTTGCTTTGGACAGCGAAGACGTCACCTGGCCACGAGTGAGGTCTGATGGAGGCCCTGGTGGGCAGCCTGCGCAGGACACCGCCCCCTGGGTGGCCGAAACAGCCTTTCTCACCGCCTCGGAGCGGGAGTTGGGGAGCAGGTGCCGGAGGGCTCCTCTGCCCGCAGGCCTCTCCTGGGCTTCCAGACCCGCTTCTCATCCTCACCTGTCTTCCCTCTGTGGCTTCTGTGTCCCAATCTCTTCTGCTCACAGTCACTGGGTTAGGGCCACTCACCTGGCCTCCTGTCACCTGAATCACCTCCTTAAAGCTCTATCTCCAAATGCGGCCACAGCGAGACGCTGGGGTGGGACTGCAACAGGTGGGTTTAGGTGGAACACAGCTCAGCCCAGCACGGCGCGGTGACAACATGCGCGTGACCACGGTGAGAGAGGAGCTCAGAGGCTGCGGGGCCAGGAAGGCCTGCCTTCAGGCGCAGAGACCTAGAAACAACGGGAACCAGAGGGGCAGAGCTTTCCGCAGCCCGTTTGGACCCTCGCTCAGCAGCTGGTTCAGTAGATCGGGGGGGGGGGGAAGCTGGGGACCAGTGTGGGCGTGGGAGGAGGGGCAGGAGGCACCTAGGACTGGAGCCAACTCGCTAACCCTCACAACACCCTGAGGTGGGAATTACCCCGCCACCCATTTTACAGGTGAGGAAAATGAGACTTGAGAGCTTAAATCACTTCCCAGTGCTCACACCAGTTTGGGGGGCGGGGTGTTTTATCCTCACCTCATGGTATGTTTATTGACTTTAGAGAGCTAGGAAGAGGCAAGAGGGAGAAAAAGACACTGATCGGTTTCCTCCCGTACACGGGGGGCTGAGCCTGCAGCCTAAGTCTGTGCCCTGAATCAGACGGTCAAGCTTTCCGTGTGCAGGACGATGCTCCAACCCACTGAGCCGCCCGGCCAGGGCCACGCCGTGTCTTACATGGATGCTCCAACAGCTACACATCTGCAGCCACTTTCTGAGTGTAATGAAAAACCAGAGAAGCCGTGCGTGAAACATGGCCGCAGGAAACGGCTGCAGAGGCCGGCCAAGCAGAGGGTCCCACTGGCGGCACCGCAGGACGGGCCAGCAGGAGAGGAGGAGGGCGCGGGGACCACAGCGTCCTTCTGGAGATGCGCGCTGGCTGGCGGGCCCCTGGCTGTTGGCACCAGCGCTCCCTCATGCTTCGTCTTCCCCCCAAACCGGAATCGAGACTTGGCTGCAGACTTGGCCTGCTCTGTGCCACCCTCTTTCCGACCCCCGTGCTACCCACCAGGCCTGGAGCACCCAGGGGGCCAGCCAGGAAGCGGAGCGCGGGCCAGCTGGGGCCGAGCACACTCCGCACTGCCGACTCCGCCCAGGGGAGCCCAGGCCCTCTGAAGTGAGAGGCAGAGACTCACAGCTGGACACAGGCGGACAGCCAAACCGAGGCCGCCAGCCGCCGTAGGACTGTCCTCAGCTGTGGGGGCACCAGACCCCTGCATAAGCCTGTCCTCAGCGGGGACCAGGCCCGCAGCGTGCGGGGCCCCAGGCAGCACCCTCAGACCCCGTCCCGCCAGCTCCCCGGGCCGTGGCTCTGCTCACTGGCAGAAGCCCATGCCACTCCTCCCACTGTGCCCAGGTCTCCCCAACTCCTGCCGTGGCTCTCAGCCTCCCCCCAAAGCCTGACCTCCTTTTCTTTGTCAAATAAAAGCCAAGAGATCCCCACAGGAGCAGGAGCTCAGCGAGCACACAGGACAGATGCCCAACAGATAACCCACTTCTGCCTCCGAAATGACCCCGTGTGTACTGGGCTCCCAGCACTCGCTGCCCTGTGCGCAGCAGGTCCTCCAGTTCTCCGGGGCTCCTCCACAGGGGGGCACGCCCCATTTCACAGAGGGGAGCAGTACCCAGGGACTCACAGCCATGCCCATCTTCCCTCTGGTCTCCCTCCCTCCGCTCCCTCTGCCTCTGTCACACACACACACACACACACACACA
>NW_006383019.1:1356664-1365187 GCF_000327345.1 Myotis davidii
ACACACACCCACACACACGTTTCTCCTTCCTCCCTCAAACCGCTGGCCAATGGCTTTCCTCTCCCCGCCCATAACCTGGGGCTGGGCAGAGCGCAGCGGCCTTGTCACCCGCAGTCCAGCATGTTTGCTGATGAAATGCATGTGGAACCACTGACGCGAGGCCAGGGAACAGGAAAGCGCAGCTGCCCCAGAGGTCAGAAAGGAGGCTGCAAAGCTGGAGTTGGCTTCTGCTTTCCCACAGCGACAGCGAGCCCATGCAGCGAGAGCAGGAGACCCGGATCCCACGGTCCAGGCGGCCCGTGCCTAGCGGATGCTCCAGGGCCAACAGGGAGGCGGAAAGCAGGCCGTGGGCTGGGAGCAGCCACCTGGCACAGGTGCCACCCAACCCGCAGGCCACCTGGCACAGACCACAGGCTCCCCCTCCCCTGCTTCTCACTGACCCGCCCTCCCCCTGCGCCGGCCCAGGGTTTACAGATGAACATCACGGGAGCCCTTGCCAGACAGGGAGCCCGCGGCTGCCAGAAAAGCCGCCGGGGCTGGCGGTGTGCACGCCGGCGAGGACTGGGGATGTGAGGACGAGTCCGCTGCTCTGTGTGGAAACGCGTCCCAGGTCCTTCCACCTCAGGGAACACGGCCGTGCTTCTCCCTGCTCCTGTGCAAGGACCCTAACGCCGGGACAGCAGATACAACACGGGAGCGCTGGGGGCCGGAGAGGTGAGGGCTGATGGCTGGGGACATCCGTGCAACGACAGGAGGAGCCCGGGTTGGCTTCTGCCTCACTGCCCCAGGCCCAGAACTGACGTGCAGGCGCCTGGACATGCCAATAAGCACAAACAAAAAGCCCTTGCTACCATTTGACCAGTTACTAAGGTTCAAAACATCAGGGTCTCTTTTTCTCCTTTTTCTGTTTCTTATTCTTTACTTCAAATCTGTTGCTGGGTAATGATGACTCTACCCTACCTTACCCATCACAACTCTCCCTTCTCTCCCTTCATTGCCCCACACATACACAATACACACCCCACACACATACACACACACACACACCCGCTCCCAAGCCTGCTCTCTCTAGCCAAGAAGCCAGGAAAGGGAAAATCTGGCAAGACAGAAACTCCTGGACAATAAATACTCTACTGCAGCCAGACCCCTCAGAGGAGCCGCCCGCCTCCACCAGGCCCAGACCTCCCCCCTCCCCAGGTTGTATCAGAGGAGGCCGAGTAGGAGCGCCCTGACTTTCCTCCCTACAAGCTCTACCCCCACCCCAAAGTGTTAGGGGAGGTCCCTGGGGAGCCAAAGCCCTGAGCCCCTGGGATGCGGGCAAGGCAGGAGGACCTGCGCGCTCCCTTCCCGGGCACAGGACGCAGCACCCTGCCTGCCCAAGGGGCGTCAGGAAAAGCCAGCGCGGACACGTTTAAGCAGAGTCAGTGTCTCCTCACATAATTCAAAACTGCCCAGCTTTTGTTTGAGAAATCACTCATCACACTAGGAACTTGGAAGATCTCACCCTGAATGAAAAAACAGTGACTGGGGGCCAACACCGGGGGACAGAGCTGTTAGGACGTCTGACAGAGTGTAGCGCGGCCGTGGTGAATGCTCCAAACGGCAATTCCGAGCACACTTGAGACAAATGAAAACAGAGAAAGTCTCAGCAAGACAATGAAAGCTTTGCAGAGGTGCCACCCAACCCGCAGGCCACCTGGCACAGACCACAGGAGGCACCAGATGGAACGTTTGGAACTGAACATACAGTAACTGAAATAACATGTTTAGCGGATGGGCTCCGAGTGGAGGGGACTGAGGAAAATGCCAGCAAATTGGAAGATAAAACAATAGAAATACCCACATGACAACAGGAAGAAAAAGGATTGGGGGATGAGGGGGAAGGCTCAGGACTGCGGGCTATCACAAAGGAGCCCTAGAAGGAGCGGAAAGGAGGGAAGGGCGGTAAAAAGACTCAAAGAAATAATGGCTGAAAACGCCCCAAATCTGACAAGAGACATGAACCCACAGGCTAATGAAGACGAGCAAACCACAAACAGGTAACCCCCAAATTCAAGGCAAGAGGCATTGTAATTAAAGCTTAAAAACTAAAGATAGGCAGAACCGGTTTGGCTCAGTGGATAGAGCGTCGGCCTGCGGACTGAAGGGTCCCGGGTTCAATTCCGGTCAAGGGCATGTACCTTGGTTGCCGGCACATCCCCAATAGGGGGCGTGTAGGAGGCAGCTGATCGATGTTTCTCTCTCATCGATGTTTCTAACTCTCTATCCCTCTCCCTTCCTCTCTGTAAAAAATCAATAAAATATATTTAAAAAAAATAAAAACTAAAGATAATGTATTTAAAGCAGCCACAGAAAAACAACACGTTATCTACGGGGAAAACATTTCAAACGACAGCAAATTTCTCTTCAGAAACCATGGCGGCCAGAACCAAGTGGCACAATGTTTTCCAGGGAAAAGATCTCCAGAATCACATGCTTTCCTTCGAGCATCTTACCAAACTTTTAATGAAGAATCAACATGAGTTCTATACAATTTCTCCCAGAAAAATGGAAGGAAGAGGAAACACTTCCCAACTTATTTATAAACCAATTTATTTATTTATAAAACAAAAATAGTTCTAAAAAGTAAATACCCAAACCAGAATGCCTCTCAGTAGATGCAAAGTCCTTAACAAAATACCAGCACACAGAATCCAGCAAAGTAAGAAAAGAATTGTACACCGTGACAAAGTGGATATAAAACAAGGAAAGACTGAAAGGTAGAGAGAAGATAAATTAGACTTAATAATCCAAGGGTGAAAAACTGGTCCAGTGTTTGAAAATCAATCAATGCAATCCGTCCTACGAACAGACTCAAGAAAAAAAGCACATAATCAATATCAGTTGGAGCAGAAAAACTATTTTAAAAATTCAATACCCATTAATGATTTTTTAAAAAAACACCTCTTAGAAGAACAGGGAAGCTTCTTCTGCTTGATAAAGAGCATCTACAGCCGACATTATACTTACAGTGAAAGACGGGGCTCCCCCGAGAGCTGGGCACGGTGTCTGCTCTCCCTGCTCGTGCTGGGCAGAGCACTGGAAATCCTAACCAGGCAATAAGGCAAGAAAAGGGAATAAAAGGCAGACAGGAAAGGATGAAATGAATCTGTCTCGAATTGCAGATGACATGACTGTCAATGTAGACAATCCCAAGGGATCCACCAAAAACACTAAAAACTCCTAGAAGGAATAAGTGGTTTGGCAAGGTCAGTGGCTGCCAGAAGCATGTACAAAATCCGTTCTATTTCTAAATACTAGCAATGAGCACAGGGACGCTGAAATCAAACATACAATACTTTTATAATATTTGAGTATTTACAACATTAAAACAATACTTTTTGGCATTTATTTTGTATTTTGTAGCTATTTTGTAATTATTTGTAATCTAACAAGCCACAGGCAGGATTTGTATGCTGAAAATTACACAACTCCAATAAAAGAACCAAAGATCTAAATAAATGGAGAGACATACCATGTTCATGAATTGGAAGATTCAAGATAGTAATGTTGATCAATTCTCCCCAAACTGATATGCAAATTTAATGCAATTTCTATCAGAATCCCAATAAGATATTTTTGTACAAATATCAAGATTATTCTAAAACTTATATGGAAAGGCAGAGGGACTAGAATAGTGACATTTAAAAGAAAAATAAATTAGTTTATCTAACTTGAAGACATGACATAGCTACAGTAATCAAGACTGTGGTGCTGGCAGTGGGACAGACACATAGGTCAATGGAACAAATGGAGAGCCCAGCAACAGACCCACATACATATCCCCACGGACTTGCTTTTCAGAGGGATGGGAGGGGGGAGAGAGAGCTACGTTGACCAGTTGGCTCCTGCATGTGCCCTGACCAGGAACTGAACCTGCCGCCTCTTATGTGCGGATGATGCTCCAAACAACTGAGCCACACTGACCAGGTTTACCCAACTGACTTTTGACAAAGATATAAAAATAATTCAGTGTAGGAAAGACAGTCTTTTCAACAAATGATGCTGCAGCAATTGGATCTCTATAGGCAAAAATAATAATAATAACTTTAACTTAAGCCTCACACTTTTATAAAAATTAACTCAAAATGGATCACCAACCCAAATGTAAAATTATAAAACTTTTAGGGAAAAAAATAGAAAATCTTTGGGACACAGAACTAGGCAAAAAGTTGTTAGACATGACACCAAAAGCCCAATCCATGAAGGAGAAATTGATAGATTAGACAATCGAAATGTAAAATGTTTGCTCTACGAAAGGCCAACCCTGAACGGGGATAAAAGGCGAGTCACCGTGTGGGAGAAAATATTTGCAAACCACACGTCTGACAAAAACTATTACCTAGAACATGTGAAGATCCCTCAAAACTTGGCAGTGAAAAAGCAAACCGTCAGTTACAACATGGGCAAACACACGCACAGACATTTCACTGAAAAGGATGTGCAGGTGGCAAATAAGGACACGGAAAGATCGTCAACACCATCAGGCACCAGGGAAATGGAAACCCCACGCTATACCGCCATCGGGAAGGTTGAAATGAAAGTGACGAGGCAGGTCAGCTGCGCCACAACCTGCAGCTCCCCGCTCACGGGCCGCGTCTCTCAGTGGCTCACCGAGTCTCTCAGTGGCTCACCGAGGCCGCTGTCACGGGCCAGCCCGACTGCGAAGAGGCCGGTCCTGCTGCTCACGTGCAGCGGCCTGGTCTGCGAAGGGGAGAAAAGCAAAAGACGAAATGCCGCACTTCCGACCCGCCCTGCCGCCCCAGGACTGCAGTGACACCCCGCGCCTGACCCAGGAACCGGCTGGATATGAATCTATGGAAGGACCAGTAACAATAACGGAGAGACCTGCCGGAGGATGGGCTCGGAGGGCCTCCCTTCCAGCCTGCCCGCTGGCAGAGTGCCCAGGGAGCCCATCACCCGGGAGGACACAGCATTGTGGGTCCCCCACGCGCTATTTGACCTGTGACCCATGGATTGGAAACTCTTGCATCTCGAGGACTTCTTCCTAGTGAGTGATTTTAGAGGCTGGGGATAGAAGCAGAAGTTCTGGAGACTCTAAGGCAGGTTGCGATGAAATGTGGCCGCAGCAGCATGCACCTCCTGGTAGCAGGATGGAATCAGGGGTCCCTCAAACTGCGGCCCGCGGGCCACAGGCAAATACAAATATTGCATTTGTTCCCATTTTGTTTTTT
The DNA here is from genome assembly GCF_000327345.1 of Myotis davidii. NCBI lineage: Eukaryota > Metazoa > Chordata > Mammalia > Chiroptera > Vespertilionidae > Myotis > Myotis davidii. The sequence continues at coordinate 1,361,899 of NW_006383019.1, forward strand.
TACTTCAAAATAAGATATGTGCAGGGTGCATAGGAATTTGTTCATAGTTTTTTGTTTTTTTTTAACTATAGTCCAGCCCTCCAACGGTCTGAGGGACAGTGAACTGGCCCCCTGTTTAAAAAGTTTGAGGACCCCTGGAATACACCATCTATCAACTTCTACGAACAAAGAGGTGCTCTGGTCTGTCCAGCGAGCAGGGATGGAGACGCTTCAAGATCCACAGATCACTCGCTAAAAATGGCAGCGGCGGCGTGAGGAGTGGGGTGCAGACTACACCTCCCATTGTGTTTTAGAGCAAATCCTCCACTTACCTTCTTTCTCCCGTGTCTGCAGTGAAGTAAGAGAAGGAGCACCATTCCCAAGCTTTATTGCCAGTGGCGGTCGTTGCTGCAGGTTTGGAATGTGGTCACTTTAAGACGGCAATGCAGTGCGGGGTCAGATTTATCCTCGAACATCTTTTGAGAACATAATGTGGTGGAGTAGTTTTCATGTATATGAAAGAACTTCATTCTCGTGCATCATTTAAATGTGTGCAATGTACACACTGGTACTTAGAGCTTCTGTTTTGATTTTTTAAAAATAAACTACGCTTTGATTTCAAAAAATAAAATAAAATAGAAGTAATGACGGTATCAAATGCTGTCAAGGACATGGAGAAACTGGATTGCTCACACATTGATGGGAACAATGTAAAATGGTACAACCACTCTGGGCAACAGTTTGGCAGTTTCTTAAAAAACTAAACGTGCAGCTACCATACAACCCAGTAGCGGCACTCCTGGGCGTTGTCTCAGAGAAATAAAGAATTGAGTCCACACAAAAGCCTGCACAGATGTTTACAGCAGCTTCGTTCATAACAGCCCCAAACTGGGAGCAACCCAGACGGCCTCCAAGAGGCAAATGATTAAACCACGTGGTTCAGGAACATCGTGGATTACCACTCACCAACAACAAGGAACGAATGCTGATACACACAACGATACGGATGAATCTCCAGAGAATTACGTTGAATGAAAAAGCCGGTCCCAAAAGGTTATATGTTGTATGATGTCATTTACATGACATTCCTGAAGGACCAAATCATACGAACAGAAGCTGGGTGGTTGCTGGGAGGCGGGGCTCAGGGAGGGGCGTGGGCGGGGCGTGGGGAGGCGGAAGGGGGTGTAGCTGGAGAAGGCAGCAGGGAAGTGAGCTCAGCTGTCTGCATGCAAGTCCATAGCCTGTGATACTGAACTAGAATCTTACAAGATGCCACCATTGGGGAAAACTGGGCGCAAGATTCATGGATCTCTCTGTATTATTTCTTGCAACTGCATGTGAATCTAACCGGAAAATAAAATAAAACATTTAAAGTGTGTCCCTTCCTGCTTCAAATTCTCCAAGGGTGTTATGGTGCCAGCCTGAACTTCCCTCCCTCCCTGGCGGGGCCCATGAGAGGCTGCCCAGGCTGGGCCACTCTTACTCATCCCCTGGTCTCTGCTTGGATTCCCCCTCCTCCACGAGGCCTGCCTTGAACCTCCAGTTGGGGGGAATCCCCCTCAGGGGACCACACACCAGACTTCACCCTCGGGCACCACTTGTGACCACCGGGCCTGCACGCAGGCTGGCTGCACTGAGTGTGCTGGTGGGACCCCAGGACAAGCCCCTGAAATAGCCAGTGTGTGTTGAGGTGCCCTCTCTGGGGCACCAGATGGTACTCTCGCTGCAGTCGCCCTGGCCAGTGTGGCTCCGGGGGTTGAGCATTGTCCTGTGCACAGAAAGGTCGGGTCAATTTCTGGTCAGGACACATGCCCAGGTGGAGGGTTTAATCCCCGGTGGGATGCATGTGGGAGGCAACTGATCAATGTTTCTCTCTCACATCGATGTTCCTCTCTCTCCCCCTCTCCCTTCCCGCATCCGTGCCTGCACAAACATCGGCGGGGAGTGAGGGGAACGTCCACAGGAGACAGAGCCATGAATGAGCACTGTGGCTTTATTCCTAACAAGCAAACAGAAACAGCTCACATGCCCACCAGCAGGAGACCAGACGGGGAAATACATTCTGGCTCATCGGCTTCATTCGAAATGCCAGGGCGTGACTGCCCTTTAGCTTGTCAAGATCAGAGGCCACGGGTGAGGGTCCCAGCCCCAAAGGGCATGGCCATTCTCCGTGAGAGCCAAGATCACCCTCATCCAGCCAGGGAAGACCTCCGAGGCCACAGGACACTCAGGTGGCAATGCCATGGCTGGGTCAGGCAGACCCGGTGCCTCGGGACCCACAGGTCGCCCAGACGACACACCCCTTCTGCACCCTGCCTGGTCACTGTCTGCGAGGCCCTGGGCAGGAGTGCCCGCCCCGTGCTCCCTCCAAGGTCCGAGTGAGGAGGGGCATTAAAGCTGACTGGATTTTCTGGTCCTGGTCAGTCTCTTCTTTGACTCATGACCAGCTCTCTGGGCAGGAAAAAGCAGAACCAGCTCGTGGCTCCACCTCAGGCAGGCGCTCGACATTGAGTCTCGGTGTGACCTGATCGATACAGCCTTGCACCCGCCTCAGACTTCCTCGCAGCCCTTCCTTCCACCGCTTACAATTGCACAAGCCACAGCCCTTCCTACGTCCACCAGGCCCCAGAGACCCTGCTCCACCTCCCCACTCTCCTGCTGGTCTCCCCCTTCTGTCCTCGCTGCTCTAGCCACCGCACCTCACTCAGTCCCTCGAACATGGGGGCACACTGCCGCTCAGGGCCTTGAGTAAACTGTTCTTTACTCAAAATCCTCACAGCTCCGCCCTCACTTCCTAGGGCCTTCCTCCAGGGGTGGGTGCGCTGCTGCCAGAGGCCGTGGAGCAGGGCCGTGCCCTGTGTCTGTGGGGTGGCCGGCAGCTGTGCCCACAGCGGCAGAACTGGAGAACTGTGAGAGACCACACGCTCCCAAGGCCTAAAGTCACTCCCATTCGGCTGATCCCTGGTCTAATTCCATCTTCACCTCCGTGGGCCCTCCCCGCCCAAGGAGATACAATGTCAGTCCTTCCACCACGCCACCTGCGTGCCGCTTCCCCTCCACCACACTCACCGCCCGCGAGCTGCCCGAGCCACTGTGTCTTCATTGTCTGTTCTCCCACCCAGGTCAGCCCCCGGGGCAGGTGCCTGCCTCTGCCTTTCCTTGATGCATTCCTGTTGCCACAAAGGGGGGGGCGGTCAGTAAAATGAATGAGTGAGGGTTTGGGGGTGCAGGACTGTTTGTCTCCCTAAACACTGCAGTGTGGAGGGAGCGCGTGGAACCCAGATGGAAGCTCAGTGCTGAGAGAACTCAG
>NW_006383019.1:1365667-1367617 GCF_000327345.1 Myotis davidii
ATCTTCCTCTGCCGTGTCCTCCCTGCTGGGGCCACCCGCATCCCGCACCCCGCATCCCGGGGCCTGCCGCTCTCTGCCCCGGGGCTCAGGGTCTCTTGGGCCCAGGAATGTGGGAAAGAAGGCGCCCGTCCTGGCCCTGGTGAGCGCCAGTTCTTCTCATTTATAACAAGCAGACCCGCCTCATCTTGAAAGGAGCCTGAGGCCCCATGGGTCGAGCTGAGCTGCGATTAAGTCATGGCCCAGCATCTGCGTTGGCCCGCAGGCCGGGCAGGGAGCGTGGGGCGCGTTCATGTGGCTCTGCGGGGACTCCCTCCTGCCTGAGGGTGAGCTTTGCTTTGGAACTGCTGCGGCAGCTTCCTCCCGCCTAACGCCCCCTGGTCCGGGTTCGGGTTCGGGTGGCGCCGTGATGGGCAGGAGTTGGAGGGGTCATGGCTCCCAACAAGCAGAGCCATGGGGGACAGACTCGAGCACATTCAAGTTTAGGTTTTAGCAACGGAGAAGCCAACACTCACACCTGCCTGTCATCTTACCTGACACCTGGGTATCCCTCGGCCTTTGGACCTTTTTAAAGTCTCTTGAGCATTTTACTGTTAAAATAAACACTGGCCCTAGCTGGTGTGGCTCAGTGGATAGAGCGCTGGCCTGCGGACTGAGGGGTCCCAGGTTTGATTCCAGTCAAGGGCACATGCCCGGGGTTGCAGGCTTGATCCCCAATGTGGGGTGTGCAGGAGGCAGCCGCTCAATGATTCTCTCTCATCATTGATGTTTCTATCTCTCTCTCCCTCTCCCTTCCTCTCTGAAATCAATAAAAATATATTTGAAAAAAAATAAAACACTGGGTTTTAAAAGTTTTTTTTACGGGAAAACATTGTGCCTGCGACAGGAAATTATTTAGAATAAGATGGAGTGTGTGACTGACCCATGGGTTTACATCTGGTGAATTCATCTCTGATACTTATCTCCTCTTCCTTCCCAAACCCACTGAAAAGCGCATGGAAGTGAGAAAAGTTATAAAGGCTCAGGCAGCCCTGCTCTGCCCATTTCCGTCTGGCTTGTTTTGTGAACACCTCCATTGCCAGGTTTTCTGTTCTGTGGAGCAGAGCACGCCGCAGCCGCGTGAGGCACAGCCACGCTGGCCCACACAGACCCGAACGGGTTCCAGGGGCAGGCATTTGAAGGAAGCCTCCAACATGAGAGACAGTGACCAAGTCAAACAGGTGGAGGGAAGAGAGACGATGCAGGAAACAGAAGAAAAACTCACAAATTATAGTTTATATCCTCAAAGAGGTAAAAAAAATATATATATAACCATGAAACAAACCAAAACCAAGAGAAAATAATGCATACTATTAAAGTGGAGCAATTCATTAAACATTAAGAATGTGAACAACCCAATTTAAAAATGGGCTAAAGATCTGCATGAACACCTCACAGAAAAGATATGTTGATGGCATATAATAAGCACATGAAAGGACGCTCCACATCATGTCATTAGGGAACTGCAAAGTAAAACAACAAAATGATGCCCCTACCAGAACGGCGAAAACCAGAGCACCGACGACGACAGATGCTGGCGAGGACGTGGAGCAATGGGGACTCCCACTCGCTGCTGGCAGGACTGCTAAATGGCATAGCCACTTGGGAAGACAGTCAGCAGTTTCATAAAATACTAGACATACTCTTACCATACAATCCAGCAATCCATCACACTCCTTGGTATTGAACCAACTATAGCAGCTTTAGTTATAATTGCCAAAACTTGGAGGCAACCGGGATGTCCTTCAGCCGGTGAACAAACTGTGGTACATCCAGACAATGGCGTATTAGCGCTAAAAACAGATGCGCTACCAGCCATGAAAAGGCCCGGAGACAGAAAAGCATATACTAAGTGCAAGGGAAAGGGCACAGACTTCATGATTCCAACATGTGAACTGTGTGCTGCTCTGCAGA
>NW_006383019.1:1367631-1368179 GCF_000327345.1 Myotis davidii
AAGAGCGTGTTGGGGCACGGGGGTAACCCTGGCGGGGTGCTGGCGGTGGGTCGGCTCTGCATGTGTTGTGTGGAAATCTGTGTGCCTTCTCTTCAGTTTTGCTGTGAACCTGAAAGCACTCTAAAAGGTAAAGTCAATTTGTTTAAAGGAACAATTGTTGAACTGTTCAGTTACAGTGAATAGGTTGCACGATTTGTAAATTATATCCCCCATAAAGCCTTAAAACAAGGAGGAAATGAAAAATAATATGAAAGCCAATTGTTTTTTTACATCAATAGGAGTGTTGGACATGAAAGGTATGCTCCAGAAATTAGATTTAAAAACACAGATGGAAAATGCTGGAGAAAAGATAAGAACAAATAAAGGTTTGGTTTGGGAGGTCCAACATCTACACTAATAAAAGAGAAACATGCAAATGACCATCCCTCTGCTATACCCACCAGCCAATCAAGGTGAGTATGCAAATTAACCCAACAAAGATGGTGGCGGCCATAGAGCTGGAGGCTTGGGTTGCCCCTGGCGATGGAGGAAGCCAAACTTCCCGCCCA
>NW_006383019.1:1368612-1372376 GCF_000327345.1 Myotis davidii
GTAGTTGGGAGCCAGCAGGCAGGCAGGCAGGGTAGTGCAGTTGGGGGCAAGATCAGGCCAGCAGGGAAGAGAAGTTGGAGGTGGTCGCACTGGCAGGGGAGGGCAGTTGGAGGTGATCAGGCCAGTGGGGGAACAGTTAGGTGTCAATCAGGCAGGCAGGTGAGCAGTTAGGAACCAGCAGTCCCAGATTGTGAGAGGGATGTCCGACTGCTGATTTAGGCCCGATCCCTATAAACCGGCAGTAGGACATCTTTCCAGGGGTCCCAGATTGGAGAGGGTGCAGGCCGGGCTGAGGAACACCCACACATGCACAAATTTTGTGCACTGGGCCACTAGTCCAACTAATAAAATTATCAGAAAGACAACAGAGAAAATGGAAGGCAGGAAGCAGTGAAAAAAGAGGCAAAAGGGGAGACTGCCTCAGAATGAGGACACGAGCTCCACTGCACCAGGGCAACCAAGGGGCCACCGTGAGGCGGGGAGACCGCCGCGGCCTGCAGGCCCCAGAGGGCCTTTCCCCGCTACACGTAGGCACTCATCCGACTGTTTGAAAAGCACAGCACAGGAGCCTTTCGTCGGCATGTTTTCTCCCAGAATGCAACAGCCTCAGGCCTGACGCCAGCATAAATCCAGAGGGAGGCCAGAACAGAGGTGGTGTCTCACACCCCAAGCCCAGAGGCCTCCAAGCACCTTCACCCCCCTAGCCTGGCATTCGATGCCCACCCGCATCTCCAGTCCGCTGCTTCTCTTGGCCACATTCTCAGCTCAAATTAACTAGCCCCAACACTACAAAAAGGCGGGGAGACCCCGAATTCCTCACAATTTCCTTTACAAAGAAGAAAACGTGGGGAGGGGATGTGCTCCCTACACAAATTCTCCCTCTCCTGGCAGGGCCTCTACCCCTCACCACCCTTCTTCACAGCGCTGGTCATCATCTCCTCTAACCCCCTCCCCCCCCAGCTCCAGGAGAGCTGAAAGGTGGGTGTCTGCCCAGTGCTGCCTGTGTAGAGGTATAGTGTCTGATGCGTCTTAGCAGGTGCGTATTAGGGGCTGAAATGTGTCCCCCAGAAGTCTAACTCCCAGCACCTCAGAACATGACTGTATGGAGACAGGCCTTTGAAGAGTCGGTGTGTTCAAGTGAGACCACTGGAGTGGCCTCACCCTGTTGCCGAGGCCCCCAGCACCCACCAGCCCCCAGGACAACACATGCTGGTCCCGCCAGCTGCACAGGCTCCCTCCACATGGAGCACCGCTTTCTGCACCGGCTCCCGCGTCCCTCCACCCACCCCAGGAGCAGCCCCGGGAGGGCTGGGGGCTCAGCCACAGTCTCCATCTGGCAGGACCCCTGTCCCCTCGGAGCCCCTCACTGGCCGGGACTGGGGACACCTCTCCCCTCCAGTGCTCTCCCTCCGGGGAGTCCCTCCCACTCACAGGGGGTCAGAGCAGGAGCTTGGGGTCCTGTCCTCAGCCACGCCCCAGGCTGCGGGGCTTGAGTACAAACCAGTGGCCTGCCGGGAGAGGAAGCAGACCCAGCTGTCATTTCTTTTTAAGAGACTCTGAGGAGGGACTATTGAGTGTGGGCATTGGGAACCCCGCCGGGCGTGAGGCCCCGGGGACCAGCCGGGGAGGGAAGAGTGGGCCAGTGGAGGGTTATGGGAAGAGCCATCCTGGGGGAGGGCACAGCCATCACCGGAGCTGCAGGCTGGTAGGTCGGGGCCAGTGAGAACTACCCTCGCCTCTCTCCTCTCCCATCTCGGGCCAGTGCTCCCAGTGGCCAAATCCAGCCAGAAGCCAGGGGCCCTGGAAGCCAGTGATGCCCTGGGCACAGAGCAGGACAGAGCAACGTGGGGGTGGGGGGGGGTGGGCAAGGGGCCCAAGCAAGGCCAACAGGCAGGGGTGCTCCCACCTGCGAGGCCCAGAAAGCCTCCCAGCAAAGGCCAAGCTGGTGAGCATCACCTGTGTGAGTCGGGAGTGTCTCCAACAGAGAACGGGCAGAACCAACCCGTCGCCAGAAGGGCTCAGAACCAGCACTTGCAAAGACCCCCAGCCAGCCAGAGGCCCTAGGACCCAGACACCCCGGGGTCACCACCACCCCCAGAATGGATTTTTCATGCCCCTGCTTCTCTAACCAACACCTCCCCAAATGAAACCGAGGGCAGGGCATTTGATTGGCTAAACCAAGGTCAGGTGCCTGCAAACAACCTTGAAGAAAGCCCGGGAAAGCAAGCACCCCGCATTCCGATGAGGCGCAAACCACACAGTTGGGAGGAAGTTCCCCAGGCTGGGCAGCCAACAATGCCCACAGGTACTTCTTCTAAGTCAGTGTCCTTCCGACAGTATTTCCAGACTGCGATCCTGGCCCCGACCTCGGTGCGTGTTGCCGAGTTTCTCTCCCTGATGCTCATTCATAACCGTGCCCAGGGGACACTGCCTCTTTTCAAAAAACTAACAGGGAGGCCCTGGCCAGTGTGGCTCAGTGGTTGAGAGTTGACCTGTGAACCAGGTCACGGTTCAATTCCTGGTCAGGACACATGACCCGGTTTGCAGGCTCAGTTCCCAGCGGGGGGCGTGCAGGAGGCAGCCGATCAATGATTCTCATCATTGCTGTTTCTAGCTCTCTCTCCCTCTCCCTTCCTCTCTGAAATCAATAAAAACATATTTAAAAAAATAAACCTTAAAAGAACACTAATAGGCAAAATAGGATTGATGTCTCATTGCTTAACTTTTCTTCATTTTTGGTTCCTTCATTAGTTGTATCCTGCACAAGTCTGTGATGCTCGGCTTCGAACACATTTCGTTTTGTTCCAATGGCCGGTTTTTCATTTTTTCCTCTTTGTAGCCCGTGCTAGAACCAGCTGGCATTCGCACTCGGTTCCATGCAGCAGTGGGAACAGGGAAACGAGCCCTAAACTAGATCCATGTTTCTTTCTCTTCCACGTAAAACAGGCCTAGAGGTCAGGCCACAGCCTGGGCCACTGCAGAGGCTGGCAGGACCGCTCCTCCGGCAGCCGGACAGCTCCCCGGTGGCCTGTCCTCACTGCCTATGGCGGCAGCTGGCGCTCCTACATCCGCCCAGTGACAGGACGGGGTGGAAACCTACCTTACGACACTGCTGTTCGCATCTTGTTGGCAAAACTCAGAAACGTGGCCGCACCAGGGGGCTAGGCAGGCAGGCAGCGGCAACAGCCTCGGGCTCAGGGCCCGGGCTCAGGGCCCGAGGGCAGGCCACCGTCCTGGAGGCCAGCGGGCCTGCCTGGGGGTCAGGGCACCTGAGCACAGCTGCTTCCGTCCTTTGTACTTCACGTTCCCTTTGTCCATCCACCCAACGCAGGCTCTTTCTCAGCGCTCTGCACTCCACGCTCGATGGACTGGCTGATGCCTGCGCTCGCCTCTCCTCGGGGCAGATGTGTCCCAGCAGCACCGGGTCCCTGCTCAGAAGACACTGGGTCTGTGAATGAGGCTGTGCCAGTCCTGTGCCCGGCTCTGGGACGGGTGCTGAGGGGGCAGGGTGAGACCTGCCCTTGGCACTCATGGCCACCAGGGGAGGCCGACAGGTGCCACCAGAGGACTGACTCCCAGAGCAGGCGAAGCTGGGGAGCCGGCGTGGCTGGGCTGTGCTTTATGAGCTGCAGGCAATAAGGGGTCAGGTCCTTCAGGTGCAACTTCAAGTTCCTCTCAAGCCCAAGGTGAGAAATGCAGCCACCGTGGCTTTCAGCAGGGGGGACAGAGCAGCTGGGGGGACAGAACAGGGGGGACAGAGGAGC
>NW_006383019.1:1372453-1372896 GCF_000327345.1 Myotis davidii
GCTGGGGGGACAGAACGGGGGGAAGAGCAGCTGAGGGGACAGAAGAGGGGGGACAGAGCAGCAGGGGGGACAGAGCAGGGGGGCCCATGAAGAGCTGACGAGGCTGGGGAGAGGGCTCTAGGAGGCCGGCCGGAGCGACACAAGGAGCAGGGTCCTCGGGACGGCTGGCGGCGGACAGGACGCCCCGTGGGGGCAAGAAGGGAAGAGGTGGCTGTGGGGCTGGGAAACAGTGCGATGGTTGCGAGTGGCCTAGGAGGGAGTCTGAGGTTGGACGGAGGCCAAAGTGAGGGGTCTGAGAAAAGGAGGGGAGACCCCGCAGTGGAAGAAGACAAAGGAGGCCCTGTGCTTCTGAGCCGGCCAGCCAGGCCCCGGGGGAGTCTGGAGGAAGGAAGGGCTGGAGGGCCTGGCTGGAGCTGCAGCAGACAGCAGTTGGACGCCGGCGA
>NW_006383019.1:1373013-1373236 GCF_000327345.1 Myotis davidii
GCTGTCCCCCGTGGGCCTCCTCTTCGCAGAACCCAGGCACGCGCACCCTCCCCACCACCCCAGCTCCCCCGGCAGCGGCAGCCAGGGACACAGAGGTCACAGGGGGAAGGAGAGGGAGAGAAGGAAACCGGCTTCGGGCTGAGCCAGTGAGAGTTAACGTCTGCGGCGTCGGCCGACAGGCCTAATGAGACCCAGGTGGTCCCCTGGCTCCAGCAGATGCTGG
>NW_006383019.1:1373381-1381245 GCF_000327345.1 Myotis davidii
GACCTGGCAGCATGAAGGTAAGGGCCCTGGGTGGGGGACTGAGCCCTTTTTTGGAGAGGACCCCAGCCAGAGAGGGGACTGGGACGGCACTGGGGCTCTGGCGGCAGCTTGCTCACCTCCGAGGGCACGGAGCCTGGCTCAGAGCGGGTTTCTGGCGGGCGGGGTGTGTGTGTTTGAGCCGCTGCTACTGCTGCTGCTCCCCACTCCCCACTGTGCCCCCCAGGCCCCCTTGATCCGAGGAGATGGTAAGCAGCCGGGCCCACAGGCAGGCGGGCGGGAGAGGCTCTGAGCCAGTGTCTGGAGCCCGCCAGCTCTCAGGACTCAGCTCCTGCTCTAAACGGGCAGGTGGACGAGATGACCTTTGAGCACCCCCTGTCTAAGAACTCTTGCAATTTCTTGTGAGAGTACCCTGCCCCTGGGGACAGAGGCAATTTGTGGGGCGCACGGTGTGAGCTCTGCCTTAGCCCCTTCCTCCCCCTCCCCGGCCCCCAGCTCTGGAGAAGTCCTGCCTTCAGCAGCCCCTGGACTGCGACGACATCTACAGCCAGGGCTACCAGGCCGACGGCGTGTACCTCATCTACCCCGAGGGGCCCAGCGTGCCGGTGCCCGTCTTCTGCGACATGACCACTGAGGGCGGGAAGTGGACGGTGAGTAGGAGGAGGAAAACAGAGGCCCAGTTCTGGTCCCAGCACGTGACCAGGCTGCACCTCTGGGATTTCAATTTCTTCATCTCTGTCCCCACAGCATAGTTTGTAAGCTGCTGTCAACAGTGAATTCTAGGGGCACGTAATCCCCATGATAACCCTGGGAGGAGGGTTCCTTTTATAAAGGAACTGAAGCCAGAGAGGTGAAGTAACTTACTCAACATCACACAGCCAACACGGACTCCTACCCCGGCGTTTGCCACCGTCCTAACCTCTTCCCAGCACTCAGCAGCTGCTCGAGGGGTGCCAGTGTGCGCCTGGTTTCAGCTCCCTGCTCAGTCCTTTAACAAACCACCTTAGTACCTCAGGGTCCAGTCCGGGGTAGGCCCTGTCCACTGGACCTTGAAAACCCAGGCCTGTCATCTCTGCTCCAGGTTTTCCAGAAGCGATTCAATGGCTCAGTGAGTTTCTTCCGGGGCTGGAACGACTACAAGCTGGGCTTCGGCCGTGCAGATGGGGAGTACTGGCTGGGTAAGGCGGGGCCCGGGCAGGCGTCCCCCCCCACCCCCGGGCCAGGGCCTGGCTGACCTGCTGCCCCTCCACAGGGCTGCAGAACCTGCACCTCCTCACGCTGAAGCAGAAGTACGAGCTGCGAGTGGACCTGGAAGACTTTGAGAACAACACGGCCTATGCCAAGTACGCCGACTTCTCCATTGCGCCCAACGCCATCAGCGCCGAGGAGGACGGCTACTCCCTCTACGTGGCAGGCTTCGAGGACGGCGGGGCAGGTACCCTCCGGGCAGGCGGAGGAGGTGGGGGACGGCGGGTGTCCCTGACCCTGGTGGCCCCTCTCCCTTCCTGGCTCCCTGGAGCAGCCACGCCCGCTGCCCGGGAGCAGCTGCTTCTCTTCGTGCAGCTCAGCACCCAGGCTCTGGCTGGGGAAGGGCGCCTCCCCTCCCGTCGGCTCAGCCTCCACAGTCGCCCCTCTTCCCGCCAGGCGACTCCCTGTCTTACCACAGCGGCCAGAAGTTCTCCACCTTCGACCGTGATCAGGACCTCTTCCTGCAGAACTGCGCTGCCCTCTCCTCGGGAGCCTTCTGGTTCCGAAGCTGCCACTTCGCCAACCTCAATGGCTTCTACCTGGGTGGCCCCCATCTCTCCTACGCCAACGGCATCAACTGGGCCCAGTGGAAGGGCTTCTACTACTCCCTCAAGCGCACGGAGATGAAAATACGCCGGGCCTGAGGCCAGGCCCCAAGCCCCGGCTCCTGGCTGCTGGCCTCCAGGAGCGCTCCCCGTGCTGTGCTGGGCGTGCGCCCCCTGCACCCCTCCCCCAGTCAGCTCTGCTTCTCACGGGGCTTATGGCTCTAGACCCAGCTCACCTTCACACCAGGCGTCCACCGGAGCCAGGCCTCGCCCCCTCCTGAGGCGAAGCTGCCAACCGGTTCCCAGGCCTCCTCTGCCTCCGCCCAACACCGGGCCAGGAGCTGCTCGCCCAGGCGGCAGGCTGGTGTTCCGGAGTCAGCCTCCTTCCCGGCTCAGCTGCCGGGCGCGCCGGGTGTGATCCGCACCCAGAGCACGCCAGGCCCCTGCGTGGCCGCCAACACACCCTAGCAACCCCCCTGGCTGTTCTCAGAGCGTCTCACCCTTCGCTTCCTCCCACCAACCCCTTCTCTAGTGGTGAGCACCGTGGGCCCCTCGCCCCATCTATCACCTCAGCTTCTCTGCTTCCTGTCCCAGGCCCCCAAGGTATATTTCGCAGCTCCTGCACGCACCCCAAACAGCCACAACCCGGGCAGGCAGATGAGGTCGGGCTCCGGAGCACAGGCCGCCGTGGGAGGCTGGAAGCAGGCGGGGGAGGTCTCAGCCTCAGGACGGGCGAGTGGGCCGTGGTGGTTTTATGTGCAACTGCATCTGTTGGCTCCCACCGTGGGGCCTGGCTCCTCCTTCCCCTTCCTAACAGCACCCGCCCTCCACTCCAAAGACACGCGGAGTTAGTTAGCACCAGAGGGAAACTTCTATTTCACAGGCCTCATTTTTATGGCAAAGAGAATGACTAATAAAATTACATAATAAAAATAGAATACTGAGAAGGCTCGCCCGGGGAGTAGGGGTTTCCTGACCCTGTCGTGGCTCGGTGGTGGCTCAGGTGGCTGCTTAAGGCTGTGGGGTGGGTCTCAGAGGAACCTCAGGATAATCCCAAGTCAAGCTTCCGCTGCCAGGCCGGGGGCCTGGGTCTCCCTGGCACCCAGGCACACGCTGTGGGCCTCAGGGCTCCTGGAGGTCAGGCAGGTCAGCCAGCAGCATCGGGGAATCCATCTGGATCTCACGCTGCAGAGACTCGATGTCAGAAGGGTTCATGCCGTGGCCCTCGAGCCAGTCAGCCAGCAGGGATGCTGAGAGAGAGGCCGAGTCTGTCTGGCTGCAGGGAAAGGGGAGCAGGGAGAGTTGTTACCCGGGCTGGCTCCCCAGCCTGCCCCCCAAGGCACGTTCCTCCTGCACCAGGAACCCAACTGCGCTCCAGAAGTTCGGTCCAGCCAACTCACCCATCCTGTGGCCCATCCGCCACGCCCATATCGAAAGACTGGTTGAGGAATTCTTCCAGGTCAAAGCCAACGCCATAACCGGCCCCACTGCCCTTTGGTGTGCCCGAGAACGCGGGGGGCAGAGGGTCCTCCACCTGCAGGGGACATTGGCAGGTTACGACGCAGGCACCACCAAGAGCGGACTGCGGTCTGCAGGGAGCCCCTGTCCTGATACTGCTCTAGACTCCGTCTGGATGCCCGCCATGGGTGCCAGCGCCAGCCTCGACAATCCCTGCGAGCTGGCTGGGCCCCTCTCCAGGCCGGGCCCTTCCTGGGGAGCATCGCCTTTACCGCTCAGCCACCTGCTCATCAGCATTATGCTCCTCCTACGAGCATGGGCATACGTTCGGAGAGAAAGCCTCTGCTGCTCACTTTTCATGGAACAAGACACATCTCCAACAGCAAGGACTTCCCACACCCACTTCCCTGGGCCCAGGTCCAGGGGTCCGCACTGCCAGGCTTCTCTCTCACCTGAGACTTGGACAGCTGCTGGGTCACCAGGTTGACATCGGGTGACTCTGAGGTGGAGGGTTGAGGGGTCCCCCTGGGGTCTGGAGGGGCTGGGCCAGGTGGGAAGTAAGGCAGAACACCCAGGGTGCTGGAACCAGGCATCCCAGGGGGTGGCACAAGCGACTGGGGGGCCAGGAGGTTGGAGGTGGTGGTGGTCTGGAGTGGAGCAGGGCCAGGCCTAGGAGGGCCAGCAGGGTGGGGAGCAGGGCGAGCGGCTGGGCAGGCCGGCTGTGGTGCAGGACCAGGGGTGGCGCCTGCAGGTGGTGGGTGTCCCGTGGGCTGGGCTACAGAGCCAGCAGGACTGGTGGGCCGGGCCGGAGGTGTTGGGGGGCCAGGAGGTTGGAGGTGGTGGTGGTCTGGAGTGGAGCAGGGCCAGGCCTAGGAGGGCCAGCAGGGTGGGGAGCAGGGCGAGCGGCTGGGCAGGCCGGCTGTGGTGCAGGACCAGGGGTGGCGCCTGCAGGTGGTGGGTGTCCCGTGGGCTGGGCTACAGAGCCAGCAGGACTGGTGGGCCGGGCCGGAGGTGTTGTGACTGTGAATCAGTGGAGGGGCCCCCAGAGGCCCCAGTCCCTCGCTCCTTGCGCTCCCGCTCCTGCCGCCGCTTTTCCCGCTCCTTTGCTCGCTCCTGCCTCCGCCGCCGCTTTTCTTCCCGCTCACGCTGGCGCTCCTGGGCTGTCACTGGCTTCCGAGGCTCCGGTGCTTCTAGGGGGGCACTGGGCCCATCTACAGGGAAGTTGAACAGGGGGAAGGTTAGAGCCTGTGGCCCTGTACAAGCCCAGAGTCCCTCTCCTGCCACCCCATTCCCCAGTCAGCAGCTGCTTCTGGAAGGCACCTCTGAGCCGGCTCCGCAAGGACTTGAGCAGGGCAGCTTTGAGGGCTGCCTTGGTGTTGTCGGAGATGGCACCCTCTCTCTTTGGAGGGGCTGGTTCACTGGCCAGCGCGGGGGGTGGCTGCAGGGTCATATCAATGGTGTCAGGTGCAGGGCCAGGGCACGGCAGTGGAGCTGGTGGAGGTGACTCCATGGCACAGTCCCCACTGGGAGCCCAGGAACTGGGCATCTCAATGTCGGGGCAGCTGGGCTCACTGGTCACAGGCTGCAGAGAAGGCTGGAAGCGTATCTGCTGGCGGATGCCCTCGCGCCTGGCATGAAAGTCCTCAATCTCGGCCACAATGGCCTCCTTAATCCGCTCCCGGGTGAGGGCTTCCCGGTCAAAGGCAAAGTCAAAGGGTGGGGCACAGTCAGGCTCATCATCAGGGTCATGGTACTTGGCCAGGAAGGGGTGGCGAAGGGCAGCAGCTGCTGACATGCGGGCACTGGGCTCAAAACGCAGCATTCGCCCCAGCAGTGAGAGGGCCTGGCGGTCAGCACCTGGGTACACTGTCTCCCAGGGCACAGGCTGGCGTGGTGGCAGACTCTGGATATATGCCCGTACCCTTTCAGCCCCGACAGCCTGAATCACAGCTGGTGATGGGGTACCCAACACCATCATGATCAGCTGCAGCTGGTGCACATAGTTTTTGCCTGGGAAGAGCTGGCGCCTGGCCAGCATCTCACCGAAGATGCAGCCCACGGACCACAGGTCAATAGCCTGCGTGTACTCATGCAGCGACAGCATGAGCTCCGGGGCACGGTACCAGCGTGTGGCCACATATTCGGTCATGAAGTACTGATGCTCAGCAGGTGAGGTGCACAGGCCCCGTGCCATGCCGAAGTCACCGATCTTGAGCTCACAGTTCTCATTCACCAACAAGTTGGAGGGCTTGAGGTCCCGGTGGATGACCTGAGCTGAGTGCATGTACTTGAGGCCCCGTAGCAGCTGGTACAGGAAGTAGCGCACGTGCTCCAGTGTGAGCGGCTGCGAAGAGTGGATGATCTGGTGCAGGTCGCTCTCCATCAGGTCCAGGACCACATAACTAGAAGGGACAGGGAAGAGGCATGGCTGTCTTGCCCACACTCCAGCCCAGCCTCACATGCCCTCCGGACTGCAGACATGGAATGGCCTTACCCTCAGACTCTGTAGGGCCAACAGCCTGGTATAAAGATCCTAGAGTCTCTACAGCTCTTCCATGAACTTAAGTGAAGTTAGATCCCTTTCTCTCCAGACCTATTTCCCCATGAGAAGGTGAGGGTGCACTAAACCAGGGCTGGCCAAGAGTTTTCGTTTGGCAGCCATCTCTATTATTTGGAAGTGGCTGCTGGAAAAACTATGATGAAAACTGTGGTATCTTGTCCATTTTCTGTAGGAACGTGTTCTGTGATTGACTAGTGATGTCTGCTGTGGGAAAAGGAGGGTGTGATTATAGTCGAGTGTCCTACATTCCCATCCCATATTCTGAGAGTCTATAATTGTAGCACCTGTACTCTTCCTGAGGAATCACAGCTGTCCCTGGGAATGCCCTAAGGCAGTGGTTCTCAACCTTCCTAATGCCGCGACCCTTTAATACAGTTCCTCATGTTGTGGTGACCCCACAACCATGAAATTATTTTCGTTGCTACTTCATAACTGTAATTTTGCTACTGTTATGAATCGTAAATATCTAATATGCAGGATGTCTTTTCATTGTTACAAATTGAACATAATTAAAGCATAGTGATTAATCACAAAACAATAAGTAATTATATACGTGTTTTCCGATGGTCTTAGGCGACCCCTGTGAAAGGGTCTTTCGACCCCGAAAGGGGTCGCGACCCACAGGTTGAGAACCGCTGCCCTAAGGGAACACGGGTCCTGGAACCGTGGGAATTTTCCGGCCTGCCTTACAGAGGTTCAGCTGTCCTTCCAGAACGGTGGCAATGCGCTCCCAGCCTTCAGAAAACATCCCAGTCCAGCCTCCTCTCCCAACACCCACCCCTCCTTACACAGATGTGAACTCGCCGTAGGGCACGGTGGGCCTCAGGATGTCCTTGATGGCGATGATGTTGTCATGCTTGAAGTGCTTGAGGATCTTCAGCTCCCTGAGGGTCCGCTTGGCATTAGTCACCACATCAAACGCATTAGGGATCTTCTTAATGGCCACCTGCTGGCCTGGGAGCAGAGGAAAGGCAGATACTGTAAGGTCCCTGGGGCAGCTGCAGTGGCACAAGGCCGCCTTCAACACCTCCCATCCAGGATGCAAATAACAGAGTAACAGCAGCTGCTGTATACTGAGCACCTACTAGTGCCAAGCCCTGTGCTAAGCACTTTCTGTAAAGTTCTCCCTTCTCATCCACCAGCTGAGACAGTTACTATCGGCTCAACGTTAGATGAGGAAATCTCATCTCAGTAATTTACTGGGGGTGGCATAGCTAGTGAGTGGTAGTCTAGACTCCGTAATGCCTGCTCATTCTACCTCCCTACCTCCGCCCAGCACAGGATCTCCAACCGGGTCCAATCGGGACTCATTTTTCTAAGCAGGAAGTCGGCGGATGTGCTGGCAAAACCATAATGGCGGGTCTCTAAGACCCGTGCCCAACACAGACCCTGGCGCCCAGAGGGCACCCACCCCATGTGTGACTTCAACCAGAATCTGCGCCCCAGCCTTCCCTCCTGGCTGTCTGGGACGGGCAGCTTCTCGCCCTCCAGAGGCAGTGTCCACACCTGGCACAGGACACCTGGGGCGGCTCACCGGTCAGGCGGCGGCGTGCGGAGGACACCACCCCGTAGGCGCCGTTGCCGATGGTCTCGATGATCTCGTACTCGTCCCCCACGTCAAAAGTCACGTCCAAGGAGCGCGCTTTCAGCAGGGCCAGGTTCTTGGCCGCTACGGAGGCAGCGGTGCCGGCGGGCTCCGCCTTCACTGGCCCGGGGGGCTCCCCAGAGCCGTCCTCGCCGTCTTCCTCCTTCAGGGGCTCGGCCATGGCGCCTGCGTGGAAACGCTGGTGAGGGGAGGCCCGCCCGCCAGGGCCTCCCTCAGTTTCCCCTCTGAGGCTGGGGGGCAGGACCAGGGAACTTCCAAGTTCCCTAAGCCGATGGAGACCGGGTAGGAGGCACAGAGGGTGGTTGGCACGTGGGAGACGTCCACACCGGGACTCGGAGCTCGGGGCTCCGGGCTCGGGGATCAGGTCCGGTGAACGCAGGGTCGGGTGGGGGAGGCGCCCGAGGCGCGGTCCAGGAAGAAAGGGAGGGGCGGGGCACCGGCTGTCCCCGG
>NW_006383019.1:1382176-1388541 GCF_000327345.1 Myotis davidii
ATGTCCGCGGCCCTGGGTCTCCTCGGGCGCACGCAGGGCGGAGAGCCGGTCCGGACCGGATGAGTTTGGTGAGCCTGTAGCTACACTTTCCAAATGATGTTGTTATATCCCCCACCATTGTGTTTTTTAAAACCTTTTATTAAAACATACAAAACGTTCCACTAATTTTCACAGACTTAATATGCCAGTGTATTGAATTCAGATGAAAGAAAAACGCATTTAAAAAACACACACATTACCAGCTCTTGGCAGACCCTTCCCTCTTCCGGTGGTGACAGTGATACCCGGGAAAAGCGTGGATGTGGGGGTGGGCTCCTGTTTCCTGGGTGCCACGGGGATAGGCCTTTTTGGCGGCCCCCTCGGTGGGATGAGCTGTGGTAGAAGCTGTATGTCTGTGGAATTGCAGCCTAGGCTTGCACAGTCCCATCGCCCTCATCTAACCCTGGAGGACGTGCATGCAGCTGGGGATGCAGAGCGAGAAGCAAAGCCAGTGTCCAGGCCCCTTTCCTGGGGAGCTGGTCCCAGCAGGCTGGTTGCCGTCCATGAATCCTTTGTGGTGGCCACGTGACTCCGAGCCATGTGGACTCATGCAGGGGAGCCACGAGGGCAAGAGCACAAGAGAGAAAACTCCTTGTTTAGGAGATTAAATACCTCTCAGCCCTGTCAGTGTGGCTCAATGGTTGGGCATCGACCTATGAACCAAGAGATCAGTCTGAGCACATGCCTGGGTTATGGGCTCAACCCCCAGTAGGAAGCCTGAGGGAGGCAGCCGATCAATGATTCTCATCATTGATGTTTCTATCTCTCCCTTCCTCTGTGAAATAACTAAAAATAAACCTCTCAAATCATCCTGAGCTTGCAGTGGCCACACCTACTCTGGCCAGTGACCTGTTCCCGGGTGTGACTGACAAACAAGTACCTTCTGTCACCCAGACTTCACTGGGCTTGCGTCTGTTCTGGCCTGTCCAGTCCCTCCCGCAGCGATCTGCAGGGGGGAATAGACCAATAGACCGTGCTTCCTGGCAAAGCTGCACAAGTGGGTGCCCATATTTGGCCTCCTCCACTCCTTTCCTGTTATTAGTAACTATGTTGAATTACAATGTTATCAATAGTTTTTGTTAATTCTTCCATACCTTTTTTTTTGCATAGAATTTTAAGAGTTTTATTGGGATACATACATTGTCATAGAAAAGTAGATACATTTTTAAAAACTCAACATTAGAAAATATATTTGGGAGTACTAGTCAGTATCAGTATTAGAACAAATAGGTATCTAGTATTTAGACCCATAAAGATCAGTCCTAGCTCAGTGGATAGAGCGTCAGCCTGCGGACTGAAGGGTACTGGGTTGGATTCCAGTCAGGGGCACATGCCCGGGTTGCGGGCTCGATCCCTGGAGGGGGCGCGCAGGAGGCAGCCGCTCAGTGATTCTCATCATTGATGTTTCTGTCTCTTCCTCTCTGAAATTAATAATAACATTTTTATTTTTATTTTTTTGAAAGAAGATCATATGGGCCTCCTGAGTTAAGGTTGAACTACAGTGGAACCTCAGTTCTCAAATTTAATTCGTTCCGGAAGGCTGTTCGAGAAGTGATTTGTTTGAAAATCGAATTATTTTTTTTCCCATTAGAAGTAATATAAATGGAATCAATCCATTCCAGACCCCAAATGATTCCGTTTTAATCTTTCTTATATATAGTGCATGCCTAATGTGCTGTTTAATCTGTAAACAAACACTTACTAAACTTGTTGAACCACCCCTAATAGCCTTAAACAAATTTTTAGTATAACTCTGCTTCTGAAATGCTATCGCCGGCTGCTTTTCGCTTATCCAGCCACCACCAGCTTTTCTGCCTGTCCCCTTGGCTAGACGTTCTGGTGTGCACTGTCGCATCCTCGGCAACATTACTCTTGGTTGACTCTCTCTGTTTTAATTGTGCTAACCATTCTCCTTAGTTTGCTGCCTGATGGACGCTTTGTGTCCTGCTGAGGCATCAGCATGAAAGGGTTGTCAGGTCCAAAACAAGTTTTGGTCCGCAACCAAGACATTTTTTCTGTGAACAGCTTGGCTGAGAGCCGAATTGTTCCAGATGGGGGGCCTTCGAGAAACGAGGTTTGATTGTATAAAATTTGTTACTGATTTTCCTAACAGCATAGCAAAAAGCCAAATTATCAGTTACATGATTGAACACGAAGAAACCATTCTTGTGGGTGTGAGAACAGTCAGGAGCCGAACACCAGGATCACAGGCTTTATTAGGGGAAAGAGACCTGCCGAGCTGTCTCGCAAGGGGGCGGGCAGCAACCCGTGCAGAGGTGAGCACGCCTTTTGAGGGGCGGACTGGGAAGGAATGGGGGCTTAGTGTACTCGGTGTGTGCTGATTGGTGGCTTACTGTATGGTCCACACAGGAACAAGGGCTTAGGGTATTTGGCAGGTGTGGATTGGTGGTCCAATGTATAGTCCATATAAGGTACATGGTTAGTCACTCAGGTATTTCCGGACTGCCCGTTACGCCATGCTCCGCCCACCAGTTGGGGGAAGGGAGGATCTATCAGTGGGAAGTGAACGGTTTGTATCACCGAGGCCTGATGCTGGCTTTTCCACAGGTGATACAGATGATCTCCCTCACCGTGAAAGGTGTGCCACACGGCCTGTGGCGCCCTCCAGCGTAAGCAGAGGTGTACAAAGGAGGACACATAAGCACGTCTTCCAGGAAACAAAGTGGACAGCTATGTGATGGTTCTGTCTGATCCAGGAATAAAACATAAAATAGCAGAAGAAACTCAAAAACTGTATGCTTTAAATTCTTCTCTATAAGTATGTCAGCTAGGCTATTGATACAAGTTACAGACTTCAGCATTCTTCTGGCAAAACTTGCTGATTCTCATTTACTTTCCAACCCATCATGAGCTGCTCTGCTCTACCCCCACTAGGCCCGACTCCTGGAAAAGTCATCAGTTACTTGACTATATTCAAACCCAGTGGACATTCTTCTGTCGTCGGCTCACTGAGCGCTGCTGCATGTGCCACAACTGACCGCTTCTTAGAAAAATTGTTACACGTGGTTCAGAAGGCTTACGTGAAAAATCTTGGTCCCACCCTAGGGGCCACTTTTATAATTTCTACTGGAAGTAAGAAACAAGCAATATAAATTCAACAAAGCAAATACTAATACACATTCTTACCCACTTCCCCTTTAATATACACAAGGTAGCATTTTACATACTTTTTCTGAAGATCGTTAGGTATCAGTAACCAGAGAGGTCTCTCATACTTTTGTTCTATTTTTTTTTAATTGATTTCAGAGAGGAAGGGAGAGGGAGAGAGAGAGAAACAACAGTAATGAGAGAGAATCATGGATCGGCTGCCACCTCACCTGGGGATCAAGCCCACAACCCAGGCATGTGCCCTGATTGGGAACCGTGACCCCCTGGCTCATAGGTCAACGCTCAACCACTGAGCCATGCCGGCCAGGCTTACTCATTTTTATAAGAGGTGTTTTGAGAAATCACTCACATACCCTGAAACACTGATAATATGTAATTCAGTGTTTTATAGTATGTTGACGCTTGTGCAACCATCACCACTACACAGTTTGAAAACATTTTCATATCCCACAAAGAAACCGTTCATAATCACTCCTTGTTTCCCCTCACCCGCCCCTGGCAACCACGACGTGGTGGGCAGGCAACTGTTAGTCTGCAGGGGGCGGTAGGGCTTCCCTGCTTCCCTCAACTGGCTCTCCTGCCCCGGCTCCTGGTGCCACCTGTGGGGCAGGGTGGCCTGTGGACTAGCAGACAGGATGCTCCCTCCCAAGAAGGGGGCCGGTTTAACAGATGAATCTGCAGACGACCTGTCTGTTCTCAATGGGAGCATCTTAGGCACCACAGTAACAGGTGGCGAGGGGAGTTTGGCCACAAGAACTCCCTCTGTGAGACCTTAGACCTTACTTAGAGGTAGCGACTGAGCTGTGACCCCCTCACCGTAGGCAAGCCTCGGCCCCTGGGAACCTCTGTCCTCTGCCAGGTGAGGGCAGTGAGCTCTTGCCCCGTCATGCAGGAAGAGTCTTTAGGGAGTTGGTCTAAATGATAACTGGCTCTAGGCCTGATCTGAACATGGATCCTGCTATTAACCACACAAACGGCAGCGGCTGGGAGTGGGCAGGACTCAGCAGGCTGGAGGGAGCCGAGGGGATGGGAGCATGGCATGCCTGGCGACTTATTCTCCTCCCTTCAACCTGGAGTGATCAGTTAAGACTGCATCAGGCTGCAAGTAACAGAAGCGCACCAACCTAGCTTAAACACATGGCGATTTCTTTTTCTTTCATCATAAGAAATCCAGGGGACTTTGTTGGCCTTGGTTTTGCTGCTCAGTAATGCTTGTCGGGGACTAAGGCTCTGTCTTTCCGCATTGCCGGTACCCTGCTGACAGCTGGCCTCTTAACTGAGGGCTGCAAGATGGCTGCTGCCCTCCAGCCGTCAGATTCATGCTGCAACACAATAAAGAAGGGAGGCTGCTATATCTGTCCTGTCATCACAAGAGCAAACGCCTTCCTGGTAGCCCCCAGCAGACATGCACTGACATCTCCTTAGAACTGTCACCTGGCCACCCCCAGCTGCCAGGGAGGCCCAGAAATAAAGTGCTTAGATTGGTACGTTGTGGGAAGCACGGGTCTTGGTTGGAATGTCGGTGAGGAGGATTCTCCGAGAGGTCGGGGGCCTCTGAGGGAACTTGCCAAGGCAGCAGCCCCTACCTTGACTTTTCCAAACAAGTCCGATCCCCCGGGGTGTTTTGCTAGAATCTCTGTTTAGTCCTTAAAGACCCGACCTTGTAGAGGCATATACAGAGCTTTCTCAAGGATGCTTACCCTGCTGATTGTATCTAGAGGGTAATTGGAGTTCAAGCTGTCAGGACAGTAAAAGCCAAAGGAGGCAGGCGAACAGGGTTGCTCTTTACTTCTACAGTAAAGCAGCCCCTTAGCCTCTCTCTCACAGACACGTGTGTGAGAGCAAGCTGTTCACCCGTTGCTCAGGGTCTGCCGGTCAGCCCGGCAGTCCGTTGTCTGCCAAATGAAGGTTTGTTAGGAAGGAATGCGTGAACAGATATGGAATAACTAAAAGGCAAAGCCAGAGCTACTGGTCAGGAGGGCAGGTGGGAGGTGCCCTAGTGCCCAAGACCAAGAGAGGCAGGTCCCTACTAGGCAACCCTGAAGGCTGGCAGCCTGCGGGAGATTCCCCAACCCAGAGTCCATCTTCTCCCCAGTGCAACCACCTCCTCATCTCGCCCTGCCCTGGGGGCTCCCACGCTCTGTCTAAAAGGTGACGGGCACCCAGGCTTCACTTAGTCCAGAGCCTCGTGCCTCCCAGGTGACAAGTGGTGTGGCCACAGGTGGGTGTGAGGCAGGCGCTGGCTGGCAGCTTCAGCCTGTCCCTCTGCTCTGTGACACAGCCACACTACAGAGCTCACATGCACACAGTCCACCTTGGTTCACAGGAACAAGGACATGCTTATACCCACACGGTGCACAAAGTACAGGAGCATAACTCTGCACACATGTGCACATGCACAGGGAATCGGACGCACAGCTCACACGCAGATTTGTGCTGGGGTCCAGCCCCAGCGGGTCCAGGGGTCCCCAAAGGTGTGGACGGAGTCGGCGAAGAAGGAATGACACGGAGACAGCGTTCAGTTGATCAGCAGCCTTGCCAGAATCTCTAGCCACAATCTCCAGCCAAGTACTGTGTCCATGTTCTCTTGCTAGGTTCTCCAGCCAGGTTCTCCAGGTTCTCCAGCCAGGTTCTGTAGCCATGCTCTCACACTAGGTTCTCCAGCCCGGTGTCCTGTTGTCTTGTTGCATCTGTATTTATTCCAGTTGATTCTAATCCTATCAATCTCTATTCCAAAGGTTAGGGCGTTTCTTATCTCCATTCCAGGGAGTAAAGAAAAGCATGATTGTTCGTAGAAAGTGATTAATTACCCGCCTGGCACTTAGTTAAGAGGTTTTATTCCCTCCCTAACTTCAGGGGTAAATCCCTACCTGGGGAAACAACCTTTCTCGGAGAGGTGACCTTGGTTAAAACACAGCGCCAAGAAGGTGAGCAAACATATTAAGAACAGTATGCCATATATGCCAGGTTCCTTGAAACAGCAAGGATGGACCGGCTCCCGGCAGATTTGCACACACATGCACAGAGCTTTGCACCCAGGAACAGTGCACAGGGACACATGCAGATAGCACATGCGCGTGCGCGCACGCACACACACACACACACACACACACACCTTTCCTCCCCTCCATTGCTTCTACTTGGCCTGCTTTTGCCTCAGCGCATGGAGTGCCCAAAACAGCCTTTCTCCCCACAGT
>NW_006383019.1:1388618-1394878 GCF_000327345.1 Myotis davidii
TCTGATCAAATAACTGAATGATACCCCTCCCCTGGGAACTGACCTTTCGGTCACTTCACAAGGGACATTCCACTTGCTGAGACCACATTCCACTTCTAAGATCATTATCTTTCCCCCTTGGAGTTTCCCAGAATCCGAACCCGTACAGAGAATTCTCCGTCCAGAAAAAGTCCACCTAGAGCAGTGGTCGGCAAACTGCAGCTCGGCAAACAGCGCCTCGCGAGCCACATGCGGCTCTTTGGCCCCTTGAGTGTGGCTCTTCCACAAAATACCGACTTCTGCGCAAGGGCCATGAAGTTTCAATCACACCGTATGTGCGCACCCATAAGTGGTATTTTGTGGAAGAGCCACACTGAAGGGCCAAAGAGCTGCATGTGGCTCGCGAGCCAAGGTATGCTGACCACGGGTCTAGAGTTCTTTTAAAACCGCTGACTCTGGCCCTAGCTGGTTTGGCTCAGTGGCTAGAGCTTTGGACTGCGGACCAAAGGGTCCCAGGTTTGATTCCCCTGGGCTTGATCCCCAGTTGGGGTGTGCAGGAGGCAGCCGATCCATGATTCTCATGATTGATGTTTCTATCTCGCTCCCTCTCTCTTCCTCTCTGAAATCAATAACAATATATTTAAAAAACAAAAACCTCTGAGTCTGTCTTTGGTGGCTGGCGCCATTTTGGGGCTCAGCCCATCTGGAATCTAGATGACCTAATAAAGTTATAATTCCTTACCACTTTGGCCTCAGGCATTCCTCCTTTGGTGTCCCTGACAGAGGCTGTGGTGGCACTGCTTCACCTGGAGACACCAGGGCCTGCTGAGCGAGGTGGAGCTTCCTAGTATAAACACCCAGGGCCCCCTTGAACCCCCACCAAACATGCACTCAAACTAGCTGGGTTGCCCACTTGTGCTTTATGCCAAGTGTATTTTTTTTTACTTTTTCTTTAAAAAATATCTTTATTGTTGAGTATTACAGATGTCCCCCTTTCCTCACCCAACTATCCCCTCCACCTGGTTCCTGCCAGGTCTTCACCACCCTGTTGTCTGTCCCTGGCTTCCAGAGGCCTGTGTGGGTGGGCTGAGTCTATAGGTCAGCGGTTCTCAACCTGTGGGCCGCGACCCCTTTGGCGGTCGAATAACCCTTTCACAGGGGTTGCCTAAGACCATCCTGCATATCAGATATTTACATGACGATTCATAACAGTAGCAACATTACAGTTATGAAGTAGCAACGAAAATAAGTTTATGGTTGGGTCACAACATGAGGAACTGCATTTAAAGGGCCAGAAGAGAGCCACTGCTATCGGTAATGCATGTATGCATATAAATTCTTTGGTTAATCTCTTCCCTCACCCTCTCCTCTTCCCTCTGGGATTCATCAATCTGTTCCATGTTTCCATGCCTCTGGTTTTAGTTTATTCATCAGTTTATTTTGTTCATTAGATTCCTTGTTTGTTTATTTTTATTTTTAGATTCAAGAGTTGATATTATGTATTTATTGCCATTTTATTGTTCATATTTTTATCTTTTCTTTCTTCTTCTTTTTCCTCCTCCTCTTCCTCTTCCTCCTCCTCTCTCTCCCCTTCCTCCTCCTCCTTTTTCTATTCAACATTTCATGTAACACTGGTTTGGTGGTGATGAACTCCTTTAGCCTTTTCTTCTCTGTGAAGCTCGTTATCTGACCTTCAATTCTAAATGACAGCTTTGCTGGGTAGAGAAATCTTGGTTGTAGGTCCTTGCTGTTCATCACTTTGAATATTTCTTGCTTATCCCTTCTGGCCTGCAAAGTTTCTGTTGTGAAATCAGCTGACAGTCCTTTGCATGCTTCCTTGCAAGTAACTAACTGGTTTTCTCTTGCTGCTTTTAAGATTCTCTCTTTGTCCTTAACCTTTGGCATTTTAATTATGATGTGTCTTGGTGTGGCTTTTGGGGTTCATCTTTTTAAAATATATATATTTTATTGATTTTTTACAGAGAGGAAGGGAGAGGGATAGAGAATTAGAAACATCGATGAGAGAGAAACATCAATCAGCTGCCCCCTACACACACCCCACTGGGGATGTGCCTGCAACCAAGGTACATGCCCTTGACCGGAATCAAACCTGGGACCCTTCAGTCCGCAAGCCGATGCTCTATCCATGGAGTCAAACCAGCTAGGGCTTTTTTTTTTTTTTTAAGAATTTTATTTTACTTTTATTTTCGTTGATCCTCACCTGAGCATATTTTTCCATTGATTTTTAGAGAGAGTGGAAGGGAGAGGGAGAGACACAGAAACATCAATGTAAGAGAGACACATCAATTGGTTGCCTCCTGCACGCTCCTTGATCACAGCTGGGGAACCTGCAACTAATCCTTGACTGGGATCAAACCCAGGACCCTTCAGTCCATGGGCCAACGCTTTATCCACTGAGCCAAACCAGCTAGGGCTGGGTTCATCTTGTTTGGAGCTCTCTGTGCTTCCTGGACTTGTACGTCTATTTCGTTCACCAGACAGGGGAAGTTTTCTGTCATTATTTCTTCAAATAGGTTTTCAATATCTGGCTCTCCTCCTTCTGGCACCTCCATGATGTGAATGTGGGTAAGCTTAAAATTGTCCCAGAGATTCCTTACACTATCTTCATATTTTTTAATCTCTTTTCTTTTTTGTTTCGGTTGGTATTTTTTGTTTCTTTGTATTTCAAATCTTTAGCTTGATTATTGTGATCCTCTTGTCTTCTGTTGGATCTCTGTAAATTATTCTTTATTTCAGTTAGTGTATCCTTAATTTCTAGTTGGTACTTTTTCATGTCCTCCATGGTCTCATTATACTTAATGAGGGATTCTTTCTTCTGTTCTTTAATTTGTGACATGTTTTTCTTTGTCTCCACATTTTGGCTGCTTCCCTGTGTTTGTTTCTATGTATTAGGTAGAGCTGCTATGCCTCCTGGAATTGGTAGAGTGTCCTTGTGTAGTAGGTGTCCTGTAAGACCCAGTGGCTCAGCTTCCCCAGTCACCTGAGCTGGGCACTATGGTGCACCCCCACGTGGGCTGTGTGCACTGTCTTGTTGTAGTTGAGCCTTGATTGCTATTGGTGTCACTGAGAGGAGTTGACCCCCAAGCCAATTGGCTGTGAGGAACAGCCACGACTTCAGTGGGAGAGCTTCTGTACAGAAGACACCCCTATGGAGCAGGCCTTGCTTCAGTGGGGCTTTGGTGCTCACTGAGTCTGCCCCTTGAGTGTGTTGCTTGTGGATGTGTAGGGTTGTAATCTGCTCTGGTCTGAGCTGTCCACCAGGTGCACTGGCTCCGGGGCATCTCAGGAGGTGCAAAGTCAGCCACTGCCTATGCTTTGCCTGGGGTCACCTGTCAGTACCTATAGAGAAACTTGTTACTTGTGATGGGCTTGGAAGTACCCAGGAGAGGCCATGCTGTGAAGCAAGGCAGACTGCTACTAGTTCCCAGTATGGGGCCTCTTATTGAATGGTAAGAGATACACTGACACCAGCTGCTGCTTGTTTGAGAGATTTTTAGGAAAGTATGAAGCCTGAGCTAGGAAAGCCACTGCAAACAGCTTGGGTGGGGCTGCAAATTTGGTGGGGTGGGGTCTCAGGGAATCACCAGGTGGGGCAAACAGTGTGAGTCAGGTTGATGGAGATTCAGATATGGTCCCTGCCAGTCAGCTCTGTGACAGAGGAGCTTTCAGTATAAAAGCAATGACTGCTGTGAGAACCCCTGTGTGGAAGAAAGCCACCCCCAAGTTCTTGCTTTGATGCCAGACAATCCAGTTCCTCCCCATAGGTCCCTGGATCCCCCTAAGCCATTGTCCCAGTGCTAGAACTCAGAGGTAGCAAGTCCAAGTAAGTCTGTGTGCCAACCCTTTAAGAGGAACTGCCTGGGACTCCAGCAAAATCTGTGTCACTAAACCACTCTCCCTGATGGTTTTTATAGCCTGAAGTTATGGGGACTTCTCTTCCCAGCTCTGGAACCCTTGGCTGGGGGGTCTGTTGTGGGGCTGGGGCCCCTTGCTCTTTATGGGAGACCTCCTCAGCCAAGATATTCCTCCCGATTAAAAAAACACCACATGTGGGTATTGGAACAGCCTGTTCCATGCCTCCGCCCCTCCTACCAGTCTCAGTGTGCTTTCTTCTTTACTTCTCTAGTTGTAGGACTTCCATTCAGCAAAATTTCAGGTGGTTCTGAATAATGGTTGTTGTGTTTTAATTGTAATTTTAATGTGGTTGTGGGAGGAAGTGAGTACCTTGTTTACATACTGCTGCCATCTTGGTTCTTCCCCCAAGTGTATTCTTAATAAATTTGTTGCTTTGCCCTAACTGGTTTGGCTCAGTGGGTAAAGCATTGGCCTGTGGACTAAAGGGTTCCAGTTTGATTCCGGGTTGTGGGCTTGATCCCCACGGGGGCGTGCAGGAGGCAGCCAATCAATGGTTCTCTCTCGTCAATGTTCCTAGCTCTCTCTCCCTCTCTGAAATCAATAAAAAAAATATATTTTAAAAATTTGCTTGCTTTGCTTCAATGCTTCTGTCACTCATTTGAAAGTCTTTTTTACGAGATTGATGAGCTGAGAAGGGTACAGCCCTCCCCTCCTATTCAAGGGGTTGTCTGGGAACAGAGACAGAGGTGGGGACAGTCAGTGAAGGGACCATCTTCTCTGAAGCTGAGTCCAGAGTGTGGCAGCAATTCCAGCTCGTTTTGTTTCCTGTGAGATCAGCCCTTTCATTCACCTGTGACCTACCCCTGCTTTGTTTCCTCTCTCAGATATGCTGGAAAGCATAGGAAATGGCTGAGGGGTATGTGCAGGTCCAGGGTCAGTTGGGTGTGGGCTGTGGGGTGGGGTGGGGTTGGTACAGATCTTGCTTCGAATGTCCCAGAAGGAGGGAATGGCCATGAAGGAGGCTCCATCCCTAGGACTGGGGTGGGTGGAGGCATAATCAAGCAATAAGCCTTCCAGAAGCAGTGTGGACCTCATCTCTCTTACATGGCTTCTACAGGTAGAGTTGACAGATAAAATACAGGATGCCCATTTCAATAGAATTTCACACAAACATAATTTTTTTGGTTATGTATATCCCGAATATTGTATGCAACCTGTATTTACATTTGCTGTATCTGATAACCCTACCTGGATGACTACTTCTGCCTCCTCGCTGGCCTCCCAGTTATTCCCTGGCCCCACATGGTGACCAAAGGGACCCCGTTAAAACCCAATTGTTTTAAATCCCTCTTCAGTGTTTTGCTTCAAAACCCTCTAGCCACTCTGAGGTCCTGGGTGATCTGGGCTTGGTGAGCTCTCTGAACTCATCTCCTATCCCCATGACTCTGCTGGTAAATTGGCTATCTAAAAAAATAAAATACAGAGAGGAACCAAGATGGCGGCATAAGTACACATTTGTACTTGCTGACGTGCACAACCACATCAAAACTACAACTAAAAGACAAAACGGATATCATCCAGAACCACAGGAAAGCTGGCTGAGTGGAAATTCTACAACTAGAAGGAAAGAGAAAAGCACTTTGAAACTGGTAGGAGGTGCAGAAGTACAGAGGTATGGAGGCGTGTGCGCGGAAACGGGCTGGCAACTGGGTACGCTGTTGTCTTTTTCAATGGGGAGGGAGACACAAGCTACCAATTGCTCTAAACTCCAGTTCCGGGCAAGACTCTGGGGACCCAGACTCATACGGGGAGAAACTGGACTATCTGGCATCGGGCCGGAATGTGAGGGCGGCTTTCTCGCAGAGGTGCTTGCAGCAATCATTGTTTCTGCAGGGGGCTGCGGGACACAGAGACCCCGGGACCGCTCCGAAGCAGAGCAGACTGACAGCCATTGAGGTTTGCTCCACCCTGATGATTCCCTGAGACCTCGCCCCACCCAATTTACAGCCCCACCCAAGCTGTGAGCAGAGGCTTTTCCATATGAATGGCCTGGCCTTTTGCAATCTAAAGCCTAACAAACTGCAGCTGGGTCAAAGAGCGCCAGAGCTTCCAAAAGAAGACCTAGACAGCAGCCTGCATTGCTTCACAGTTGGGCTTCATCTGGGCACTTCCAAACCCCAAACAAAGAGGAGGAATCTGCAGATCTCTCTGTAGCTCTGGCTTGGTGGCCTCAGGCAGTGGCTGACTTTGCACCTCCTTGGAGATCCAAGAGCCAGTGCACCCAGTGGTCAGAGTGAGACCATCCAGATTACAACTTTCACATCCATTAGCGACACACTCAAGGGGGCAGACTCAGGGAGCACCAAAACCCCACTGAAGCAAGTCTTGCCCCATAAGGGTGTCTC
>NW_006383019.1:1401658-1402566 GCF_000327345.1 Myotis davidii
TAAAAAATAAAATATAAAAAATCGAAAGCCCTGATTTTAGCATTTGCTGATTTTCATGGTGTAAATATTCCCTCCATGGCTGACTTTACGCCACCACCATGACCCCACTGAAGGCAAGTTGTGTCCTGTGAGCCCGGGCAAGCAGGCTGCAGGCTCCCCAACATATGCCACCTCAGGACCTTCCCATTTCCTGTGCGCTGTCTGGAAGTGCTCACCCCTGTGTTAGACGGGATAAGAGCCTGGCCATTCTTATTAAATGCTATTCGTGCTGAATGCTAACACGGAGCACAGTATTTTGCAGCCCAGCTGGGAACAGGATGAGCTGGACAGGAACCCAACCTGGTAAGTATAGTCAACTGCAAAGAACTCAACATGTAATTGACCAAGCAGTGTGTGTGAGCCATGGCTGCGCCTCCCTCCCACAGCAGATCTGCGCGGTGACTCCTGTCTCCTTGACTTGCTGCAATGAGTGAACCTCCTTGCGACAACTATGTCTTGCTTTTGAACAGAGCACCCCAAGCAGCAAACCCCTTGGGTTTGGTAACACTCAGGGGAGGATTTAAAAAAGCAAAGACAGAGTGCTCCTCTTGAAAAGTAGCGTGCAGCTCATTAAACAACAATAATACACTTTTTAAGATGAAGGTCTCAGAAGCCACAACGGGCGCGGCTGGTGCTCTTCAGACCCGGCGGCGCCCAGCTCCCAGCACCAGCTCGCGCTGGACCGCCCCGCGCCCGGCCTCGCGGTGGCCACAGCGCCGCCTCGTGGCCCGGGGCTGCTGCACCGCTTGGCCCCGAAGTCTTGCCCAGTCGGCGCGCCTCGGCGTGGGGCGCGCGGGCCGAGGACGAGCGGACTCTCCCGTGACGCATCACGCCGCCTTCTCCCTCCGCCGCGCACAGACTCTCCCAGC
>NW_006383019.1:1402885-1403709 GCF_000327345.1 Myotis davidii
ATAGAGCAACCTTAGTCAAACTATTGGCTGCGGGCCGGATCCGGGCCCGTATAAATGAATAAAACTATTTAAAAAAAAGACGTTCCCTTCTATGTAATGATGTTTACTTTGAATTTATTTTAGTTCACACAAACACTCCATCCATGCTTTTGTTCCGGCCCTCCGGTCCAGTTTAAGAACCCATTGTGGGCCTCAAGTCAAAAAGTTTGCCCACCCCTGGGTTAGGGGGTGATCAGGCAGGCAGGCAGAGGAATGAACTTTCTCCAGGAGAAGGCATGGCCACAGATGCTGGAGATATCTTTTTCCTACAGGAAAGCCGCTTCCCGCCTCAGTGTTACTGGTAATGAGCTGAGTGGGGTTAATTTAAATTGAGACCGAGATCAAAGCGCCGCCCCGTGCGCCCTGAGCGCCCAGATCCCTGAACAGGGGCGGGAATGGTGGTGACGTGATGACTGACTCTGCGAGGGCGGTGTCTTGTAACGACCCTGGGAGGATGTGTCTGCCGGGCGCAAAGGGACGCTACTCCCTGCCCCTCCCCCACACGGCACGAACCATTTGTGTGTGTGTGTGTGTGTGTGTGTGTGTGTGTAAATTTCTTAAAAGTTCCCCAGGTGTTTGCATGTGCCGAGCTCCGTGCTCAGCGCTGCTCAGTCAACCTCACAGTGGCCCTGGGCAGTAGGTATCACTAGCCCCCAATTGACAGATGGGAAAACTTGCCCAAAGGAAGCGGCAAAGCTGGGGTTTGAGCCGGGGCTTTGTGGCGCCAGAGCTTGGCTACCCTCCCTTGCCGGCTGCCGAGGGGCTCTCCTGGGCTCGGCCATGCG
>NW_006383019.1:1403790-1411411 GCF_000327345.1 Myotis davidii
CGGCCTTGCCGTCCCGCACCGTTTCCTTCCAGCTCCTCTGTGCCCACCCCGTGTCGGCGCTGGGGCCGCAGAAAGCCATCAGCCTGTTCCTTGCTCACAGCCCCATGGCGTCCACAGGAATGAACAGGCAGGCGCTTTGGTGGAGGGAAGACCAGGGGCCACAGGAGCCCGAGGTGGCCCTCACGCTGGCCGGGAAGTTAGGGTCGCCTCCCTGAAGGCTGCGGGAGGATGAGCAGGAGTTGCCGGGAGTGGGCTGGGGAAGGCCTGTCCGCAGGAGAGCCAGCCAAGGCCCAGGGAGTCGCAGTGGGACTGTCCCTCGGACTCCACCCCAGCCGGCGCTGAGCCCCAGGTCCACACCCGTGGCTGGTCCCACCCAGTGTCTCAAGCTCAGAATTGCCCTTGGCTGTCCCTGCGTAGCCTACACATTGTCCCTATACACCCTGCGTGTGTTTCCGCAGTTTCCCGAGTACGATGATCTCTACTGCAAGTACTGCTTCGTGTACGGCCACGACTGGGCCCCCACCGCGGTAAGTGGCCCCGGCCCACCTCACGCCTTGGGACCTGGAGGTTCTGAAGGCCGGACGCACCCCTTCCCTCCCAGTTCAGAACCATTGGAAAGACAGACATCGTTCAGAGGGGGTCCCACAGGGGCTTGTTCCTGGTGAAGCTGGAGTGGGGAACGCAGACACCACTGTTCCCGCTCCGCCCTCCTCCATGGCCGTGCCTGCTCATGCCCCGATCCGGGAGCTGGCACGTGGCAGCAAGCGTCGGCCAGAATGCCGGCCGGAGCTGTGGACATCCTGGGCCGGGCCTTCATGGTCTGGCCTCCTCAGCCTGTGCTGACTCTGGAGCCCTCCCGTCACGACTTCCCAGGGACCAGCCCGTCTCCCCCAGGCCAGGCCCCCGGCCGCTCCACGCTTGCTGTTGGCAGCCCTCCTGTGACCCTCACTGGCGGGCGCAGGGCCAGCGGGTGCTGAGGAGAGGACGCCGCTGGAGGGAGGGCAGAGGCGGCTCCTGAAGGTGCCAGTCCAGGGAGGTGCAGGCCCAGCAGCTCTGAGTTCCCCTGGTTTGGAAGTTGGTGCTTTGGCAGAAGACAGTGAGAAAACAGCCCTCCCAGCTGCCTGCCCGGGGAGGGGGGGCATGGATGCTGGCGCTGGACACAGGGTCGGTGTCTCCTCAGGGGCTGGAGGAGGGGATCTCCCAGATCACATCGAAGAGCCGAGACGTGCGGCAAGCGCTGGTGTGGAACTTCCCCATCGACGTCACCTTCAAAAGCACCAACCCCTTCGGCTGTGAGTCTGCAGGAGCCCTGCTGGGGGGGGGGGGGGCACCCCAGGGCAGTCTCAGCCTCAGCCTCCTGCCCACCACGTCCATCCGCTGGGCCCTAGCACCAGCCTGATACCGTGCCATCTGGCCGCTTCCCTCCATTCTTCCCCCTCCCACCCAGTTCATCTCCACGAGGTTCAGAGTGAGTCAGGGGGGGCCCCAGCCTGAAGCCCGGGCCACTTGGAGCGCTGAAGGGCAGAGCGGCGCCCAGGCTGGGGGTCTGCAGTGCTGGTGGGCTCCCGCAATCTCCGCACAGGCTGCGCCCCAGCAAACCCGCACCCTGCTCCTCCGCGCAGCCCCTGCGTGGCCTCTCCCCGCCCGGGACCTTCCCCACCCCACATCGGACCCCTCCAGAGGCTCCCTGGCCTCCAGGACTCCCTCCCGCCTGCTGTGTGCGAGGCCCTGTGTGGGCCCGTCCTGTCATGGGCACATCACTCTCCGTGCTTTCCCCACGTTGGGAAACTGACGGCTTCCGGCCATCCCGGCAGCTGAGCATGATTTACCTTCAGGGCCACTGGACATCACAGTCCCAGCCTTCCTGCTGCATGGGCCGGGCCGGGCCGGGCTCCCCGGGGCAGGGGGTCTGGAGCAGGGCTGCCTGGCGGCCCGTCTAGACAGGGACCGCCCTCCTGCTGTCATCCTCACGAGCAAGAAGCTTCCATGGCTTCCTCGAGCGGGGCCCAGAGGGTGACCATGTCCTCTGGCTGAGGACAGCTCAGAGCGGCAAATCAAATACTAAAAGGCAGAAAGACGACACAGCCCCTTGAAGGCATCAGGGGGCAAGCAGAGTAGTGTGTTACCAGGCCAGGATCTAGGAGAAAACCAATCCAACAAGGTGACTGAAAGGTGCGGGGTCGGGGGAGTGAAACAACTATGTGAGAGTCACATCGATTGGTGAACCTGCAACCCAGGTACATGCCCTTGACCGGGAATCAAACCCAACACACTTTGGTGTGTAGGCTGACACTAACCACTGAACAAGATGGCCAGGGTGAGTATCAAGACATGACAGCCTCCCTGGTTCAGGGCCCAAGAATCGCTATGCAGAACTCTAGAAGGGGTGGGGTGCAGGGCCTCAGGTAAGTCCTCCCAGCTTGGCCAAGACCTCAAAGAGCTGTGCCCTGGAATGAGGAGGGAGTGAAGGTGGGCCAGCCCCACAGATTGCAGCCCAGCCCCTGTCCATTCCAGACTTGACCAAACAAAATATTTACAAACGGAATCTAGCAGAATACAGAAGATGATAATACATGAGCAAGTAGTGTTTATTTTAGAAATACAAAGCTCACCTAGCATCTAAAATAAACCAGTGTGATCTACCACATTGGAAAGTCATGATCACCCCCATAAATGAAGAAAGCGTAATGAATTTCAACATCCATTCTTTTTATTGATTACAGAGAGGAAGGGAGAGGGAGAGAGATGGAAACATTAATGATGAGAGAGAATCATTGATCAGCTGCCCCCTGCACGGCCCCCACTGGAGATCAAGCGATGACGAGATGCCTGGGTATGTGCCCTGACAGGTGCAAGCAATGATCTCCTCGTTCATGAGTTGACGCTCAACCACTGAGTCTCACTGGCTGGGCTCAACATCCACTCTTTTTTTTTTTTTTTTAACATCCATTCTTGATAAATATTTAGCAAAGTAGGAATAGAGCGAAGCTTCCTTACTCCCATAAAGGCTATCTACGAAAACTTAGAGGAACATCACTGCTCGTGAACTGTCGAAGGATCGCCCTCCGAGGTCAGGTGCTTGTTATCACCAACACTGCGCACATAAAGGGCATAAGAATCGGGAAGGAAGCACAAAATTATCTACGGGTGACGTGATTATGTAGAATGCCCAAAGTAACCTACAAATAAATTATCAGGCGATACACTGGCATGCATGCTGTTGATAGGATTAATAAAGAATCAGTTGCTTTTTGTGTAAGAATAAATAGAATACATAAATATTCTATTCTGTATAAGAAGTAAATAGAAAATGATACTTTAAAAGTGAGACACATAAAATATCAAGATACAACTTGTGCTCCCAGATGTGAAGCTTTGCAAAGTGCAGTGACTGAGGCAGCAGCGTTGCCACAGGACAGACAGACAAGCACAGAGCCGGCCCGCACCAGCGCCTGCAGGCAGCTGACTGACAGGCGCTGCCCAGATGCAGGGAGAGTCTTTTGTGTGTGTGTGTATGTATGTGTGTGTGAGTGTGTGTGTGTGTGGAGTGTGAGTGAGTGTGTGTGTGTGAGAGTGTGTGTGAGTGTTGAATGTGTGAGTGAGTGTGAGTGAGAGTCTTTGGTAAGCGGTGCTGGGACGAGCGGATGTGCACCGGGTGGAAGAGGAAGCAGACCCCTACTTGTGTTACACACACAGACGGATGCCCGTGGGTCTGCAGATGCCGATGGGAAGAGCCAGCTTCCTTCAGGAGGACAGCACGGCGCTGGTGCCAGGCCGCGGGACGGGGGCCTCAGGAAGGGCGTCCGCAGCTTCTGGTCAGAAGAGAGTGAGGAGAGCGCAGAATTCACACCCGTTCCAAGCCCGCGAGAAAGCCCGTCCTGTAGGAAAGGGGCAGGAGACACAGGCTCGCGTGGCCAAGACCCAGGACAAGTGCCAGCTCCTCCAATGAGAACGCGTCCCCCCAACATGCTGGGTTAGCGAAGCGGGTACATGGCGAGAAGGTTCACTTACAGGAAGTTCAGAAAAGGGGACGACCAAAGTGCCCGCCTGCGGGGATGCATCTTTGGCAAAGGAGTGGCTTCATGAAGTGCTGGGCGGTGGCGGCCTTTGGAGCTAGTGACGGGCAGGCACAGCGCACCCCCCCCCCCCACTACACGGCCTCAGGCCCCGTCCAGGCCTCGAGGAGGCGGAGCACTGCAGGCAACTAGGGCTAGCGGCCGCCAGGTCAGCCCCCACTGCGTCCGCCCCGCTACCATCATCGGGGCATGGCGAGATGCCTTGATGTAAACAGAACAGGTGTAATTGCTAATATTTTGTATTGATTTTTAGAAAGAGGAAGAGAAACATTGATGTGAGAGTGAACATCCATCAGCTGCATATTGCATGCCCCTACCAGGGTTCAAGCCTGCCACCCGGGCATCGAACCAGCAGCCTTTTGGTAGTGAGCCCCACCAGCCTGGTGTAGTTCCTCGTGTGTATAGGAGGTGCAGGAAGGCCTTTGCTTTCTCTCTGACGTCTCCCCCTGACAAACCAGCCGCCTGGCCCTCCCTAAAGGGCTCCAGAGCCACTTCTATGTGTCTGATGACAGGCGGAGGGCAGCACCCGGGCTCTGACTCTGGCATTGGCCAAGCCAGGGGCCTGCCCTGCAGGTTCTGGTTCCCCTCACCTGGACCTGGACCTGGGCTGCAGGAGCTGTTGGTGCTGCAGGGGTGCCAGGTCTGCACCTGGGCTTGAGCACCCTCCTCCCCTCTGCCTGCACCCTGCCCCCCCCATGGCCCACATGCGGACCTGCCTTGTCCTCCCAGGGCCACAGATTGTGCTCAGCGTGTACGGACCAGACGTGTTCGGGAACGACGTGGTCCGCGGCTACGGGGCAGTGCACGTGCCTTTCTCGCCTGGCAGGTAGGCCCTCACTCCTGCCCTCCGGCACAGCCCGTCCCTCACTGGGCCGTTCTGGCTTAGGAACTGGCATCACCCGCAGGGCTCTTCCTGGGACAGACTTCACCTCTCGGCCAGGAATGTGCTGTTGCCCAGGGTTCTGGGCAGCTCAGCTTGGGTGGTGGGGGCAGAGCCCATATCTGGAAGGGACCTAAGTGGGCGAGGTTCATGCTGCTGCCCGAACACCACGGGATGGAGGGAGTGCTGGGCATCCTGAGGGCTGCGCCCACTCCGAGGGGCCTGGGCAGGTAGGGTCTGGAGTGCACGCAGCCCTTCATCTCTCCCACCCAGTGCTCTGCAGCAGAGGATACGGAAGTGTCAGACACGTGTGGCCGTGGGCTCTGCCCTCAGGAGCCCCTAGAGCCGTGGCCATGGAGAGGCGCCGCCCTGCCAGGCACTGCTGGGAGGGTGTGGACTGGGCTGGCGCACACAGCAGGCCGAGGTCAGCTGCCTGGAGCCGGCCGAGAGGAGGCGCCGGGTGCGCTGCTCTGAGTTCTGTTAAAACAAGGGCCAGACTTGGAGGCCGGGGGAGAGGAGGGGGGACAGGCCCCGGGCTCTGAGGGTGAGACGGGCCTGGGGCAGGGCACCAGGGCGGGGCCGGAGTCCAGGGTTGGTCAGGGCTTCCTGGGGGAAGGGCACCGCGCTGGGCCCTGAAGATGGCAGAGCATGTGGACATTTGGAGGATGGCTCTAAGGGGCACGTGGGCACCGGTTTGAGGTTTGTCGCCTCAGCATCCTTCTGGCCCCTTAAAAGAGCAAAAGGCTCACGAGGTGCAGCTCTGCGAGGCTGGCTTCGTGCCACACCAGGCACACGCCACGCCCGTGTGCTGCCCGCTGCTGGCCGCTGGCCGCTCGCTGGAGGCTCTGGCATCGGCGTTGCTGCTCTGTCCCTCAGCACATGTGTCAAAACTTCTGTTTCAGGCACAAAAGGACCATCCCCATGTTTGTCCCAGAATCTACATCTAAGCTGCAAAAGTTCACAAGGTGAGTGCCTGCAGGGAGCGCTGGTGGGGCTGTCAGGGGAGGCTGAGCCTCGGGCCTTGGCCCTCACCACCTCCAAGTGGGAGTGGGGGACCAGCTAGGCCCTGGCTGACTGGCCAGTGGGTGGGGACAGCAGCCTCCATCAGCTCAGCCATAAGCCACCGCTGCTCCCCAGCAGGTCAGCAGGCCCGACCCTCTGTTCACCAGCAGGACAAGGGGAAGTGCAGGACCAGCTGGGCTCCGGGGTGGCAGCTGGCACACTGCCCCTGTGGGCTGGGCCGGGAGACCGGGGCGGAGGGGCAGCATTGGGCCAGGACTGAGACGGCCTCACTGAGTTCTGAGGCCTGAGGAAGGGAGTGGGTGCCTCAGGCCCCTAGAGGCCCCTCAGGGAGGCCGCCATGATGGGTGGAGGCGCGACAGCACCGTCCCCTGGGCTGTTGGGGAAGCGGGGCAGTGCCTGTCAGCGGGCGCAGGAAGGTCAAGGGCTGTGAGAGCCACAGCCGTCCTGCCCGGGGGTGCACTGCTGCACCCCAGCTCCCAGCTCCGAGGGGACCGGCTTCCTCGTGAGGCTCCCTGGGAAGGCCAGGCCTTGGCTCGCAGAACAGTCGAGGCTCTTGCCTCCTGATGCCTCGGTGCAGGAGCTCGGGCCTGGGCGAGGCTGCGGGGGAGGGGGCTAAGGGGTGAAGGCAGACAAGGGGTCCAGGGAGCCACCAAGGGCCCAGCTCCAGCAGCCCCCTTTGCTCAGGCCCGAGACCCGGGGTGGCCAGTCCCCTCTCCGCCTGCCCCAGTTTCTCCAGCGCCTGGCTCTCCCGCGGCCTCCGCTGTCCCTCCGCAGCTTCGCTGGCCTGCTGTTTGCATTCTCTTCTGGCCAGTGTTACTCTCCCGTGGCCGTGGCTGTGGCCGTGGCCGTGGCCGCCGCGGACAAACTACCGCGACCTTGCTGGCTTAACACCGCAGGTTTGCTTCCTCCAGTTCTGAACTCGAAATGCAGGCATCCCTGCTGGGCTGTGAGGTGTCGGCGGGCTGCGCACCGTCCAGGCTCGGGGGACCCCCCCACCCCCTCCAGCTGCTGGGCTGTGGCCTGCCCTGGCTCGTGGCCACGCCACTCCAGTCTCTGCCTCTCACGAGGACATTTCTGTGGCATCGAAGGCCACAGGGAGGCCAAAGTGTGCCCGTGCTCAGCTGCCCCAGTCACCTGCGCAAGGGTCCTTCCAGACGAGGCCGCATTCCCAGGGACCAGGGACCAGGACCTGTGTCTTGGGCCATGATTCAGCCTGCGACTACCTCCGACCTGGGCTTCACGCAGCACCAAGGAAGGGTTTCCTGAAGCTTTAGAGCCTGCGGAGGCACGCCTGCGGTCAGCGCTCACTTCACCTGGCCCCTGCGTGGCCCTCCAGCCAGCTCGGCCCTTCCCGGCTTTGCGCCCGGCCCACAGCGCCCTCTCCGCCCTCAGAGAAGCTATGGCGCTCGCTCTGCGTTCCCACGTGGGTCGTGCCAGGCTCGTGGGGCTGCTTCCCTGCCTCTGAGGTGGGTGCTGTTAGAGCCCCACTCCTCAGATGGAGAAACCGAGGCACAGAGCAGTGACTCACCCGTCAGCCCCAGCTGGAGCCTGGGCTCCGCCTCCCCCGTCCCCTTCCTTGGGGCCGGGAGCCCCTGCGCCCCTCACTGGGCTTCCACGCAGCCTGTGGGCAGACCACTTCGCC
>NW_006383019.1:1411421-1416237 GCF_000327345.1 Myotis davidii
GCCCCCCTCAGGCCAGCGCTGTCCAGGAGGCTGAGGACGGCCTCTTCAGGACGCAGGAACCTCGCGCCTTCCACACGGGAGGCCTGTGACCCCCGGGGCAGGTGGCCCGCCCAGCGGGGTAGGGCGGGGTGCTGTGGCTCAGTGGGGGTCAGGGCCAGTCAAGCCAGCTCTGATGCCCCTGTGGTGGCCGAGGGAGGTGGGGTGTGTCTGCCCAGGGCCTGCCCCTCCTGGCGGGGAGGCTGCTGGTTTCGGAAGCCAGGAGAGCGCCCACTTTAGTGTTTGTGGGCCCCGGCCCTGTGGCTCACCTGGCTTCCTGTCTTCTCAGCTGGTTCATGGGACGGAGGCCTGAGTACACGGACCCCAAGGTGGTGGCTCAGGGTGAAGGCCGGGAAGGTAAAGCTTGATTCCCCCAATCCCACCCCTGACCCCGCAGACAGGTTGGAGCCCAGGAGGGACTAGGTGAACCCCTGGGAACAGCATGGAGATGTGGGGGGCTGTGGGGCGGGGCCCGGGCTCTCAGTGTATCCCAGACAGGCCTGGTCGGAGCACAAGACTGCCACTCTGTCCGGCTGCAAACAGCCCTCCACTTCCCAGTGGTGGGTCCGCCAGCGAGCACCCCGCTTCTCCGAGGGGGCGAGGCGCACTGCGGCTGGGCCAGGCGGCAGCACTGAGACAGGCCCAGAGCAGCCTGGCTCTGCCCCGTGGCTGACGCCCCCTCTGTCCCCAGTGACCCGCGTCCGCTCCCAGGGCTTTGTCACTCTCCTCTTCAACGTGGTGACCAAGGACATGAGGAAGCTGGGCTACGACACTGGGCCTGTGGACATGCAGGGGCTCTCGGGGCCCAGCCTGCCCCAGGGCCTGCCCCAGTGAGCCTGGCCAAGCAGCGTGCAGCCTGAGCGGCTCCCACAATGCCAGGTGGCCACTGCCGATCCACCTGCCTGCTCCAGTGTAGATGGGGAGTCGGGGGGATATTTTCATAAAATAAATGGTTGCTTTGTCACAGAACCCAGGCCTGGGCTGCCTCCTCGCCCCTGCAGCACCGCACCCGCTGGGCCTGAGCTGGGCGGGACCTGCCTGTCACACTGCTGTCCCCAGGAAGCACTGGTCACCCTGTCATGCTCCCATCACCAGCCTCCCTTGGCGACAGGGAGATATCCTGTGAGGAGGAGGTGGGTGAGGCCCCGCAGCCCTGGCCAGCCTCACAGCAAGAGGAGGTGCACGCGGCACCCAACACCCTGGGCTGAGCTGAGCTCTGCCCGGCACCGTCTCACCTGAGCCCCCCAGCTTCAAGTGGGATGGGATGGGATGGGGCGTGCCCAGTCTGCTCCCCAGCCCGCACCCCAGGATTTAAGGGGAGCCACAGTGCCTGCTCCAGGCTCCTCAGCCCTGAAGACCACGACCCCCGCGCTGTACGGCCTCGCTGCATCGGAACTTGTTCTACGACC
This sequence comes from Myotis davidii, assembly GCF_000327345.1. Classification (NCBI taxonomy): domain Eukaryota; kingdom Metazoa; phylum Chordata; class Mammalia; order Chiroptera; family Vespertilionidae; genus Myotis; species Myotis davidii. Next base: position 1,412,867 of record NW_006383019.1, read on the forward strand.
ACGGAACGGCCTGTCCTGCCCCTACCTCTGCTGTCAGCACCAGAGGGTAACTCCGCCTCCCGCCCCCGTCGGCAGCGGCTCCCACCGTCCTTGCTGATGGACAGTGGCTCCATGGGGCACCAGGGGCTGAGAAATGGGGCTTGTGCCCTCCCTCGCTCGCTGTGAGCACTTCCTACTCCCCGTCTCAGCTCCCCGACCCCGGGCCATCGGACCTCACCTCTGATGTCCACCAAAGAGGGCACGGCCTTGTCTTCCTCCAGCTGTCATGACAACGCCACTGACCAGCTTGTCTTCCTCAGCCCACCCCCCCTGCAGTGAACTTGACCTGTGTCCTCAGTAGCCGCCCATGGTCAGAGCCCGTTTCTCGTGACTAATGACGGCATCCTCTCTAAAATGTGTATCGAAGCGCCCCCGCCACCCCCCCGCCAGGGCAGTTCCTTTCCTGTGGGCCCCCCTCCAGCCCCCCTCCATCCAGGTCCTCGGGCCACCACCCCGCCGTGGGCCACTAAGTCGGCCCTCTCCTTCCTCCTGCTGTCCCAGCTTAGAATTCAGTCATTGGGCGCAGCTGATGACACACACTCTCTCTTTCAAATGAGGCTGCAGGTTTATGTAAAGATGACAAGAGATCTGCCCTAGCCAGTGTGCTTCCGTGGGTACCGTGCGGGCCTGTGGACTGAATGGTCCCTCTTAGGTTTCCCAGGCGGGGCGGGGGGACCCCGGAGTGCGGTGGTTTAGGGAAGCACAGATGACCTCGTACCAGGAGCGCGCCTGCAGGCCATCTCAGTACGCGTCCATTCTAAGTGGCAACAGCAGGAAAGCACCAGGCGTGGCGAGACCCTGAAGCAGGGCCGTCCTCAGCTCTACGGGAGCTCCCAGACGGGCTGCCCGCCCGCAGGCCTCGCCCACGGGGCAGCGGGCTCTGCCCTCCCAGGCCCGTGTCAGTCTTGGAGACGAGTGTGTCTCTAAGAAGCGATTTTCAACCTTTTCACCCCATGGCATAGAAACTAATTACTAAAATTCTGTGGCCACCAAAAAATATAGTTTCTGCTGATCTGACAAAAAAACCAGGTATAGTTTTTATCGGTTCACATCGGGCGGCTATGTTGTGTTGTCTGTTGTCTGTTTGGCACCTGAGGGAGGAGAGGCAGCGAGTGCCCTGCCAGGCAGGTGCTGCATTTTAGAAGGTCCTGCAGCGCCCGGGGGAGCCCGCCGCCCCCACAGGCCGGGTCCCTCTTAGCAGGACCTTCTTCAGAGTTGGGTTTGACCTCCGCCTTGCTCCCCGCGGATAGATGCAGTCCATCCGGCCGGCGCCCCACCCTGCCCCCGGCTCTGTTCTCGCCCGGCCAACCTTGTCCTGGGCAGAGCGTCCAGACGAGGGCTGCCCGCACCATGTCCAGAGCCAGGCCTCCCTCACATCGCTGCCAAGCGGTCCCCTATTTCCTTAGCCCCTCGCATCTGCGGAAGCTCACTCACACCTCTTCTCCTCTCAAACCCTCAGTCTCCCTTGCCCTCGCCTGTGAGGAAATGGGACGCTCGTTCCCCGCCTCCCCCGCTCTGGCACCTACCAGCCTTCCCGCCAGAGATGCCCGGGGTGTGCGAGGCCCTGCCCCTGCCTCCTCGCGGGCCGCTCAGCAGCCTCCCCACGCGCCCCTCCTGCTGCCCCCCCAACGCGTGTCCTACGATGGAAGCCACGCGAAGAACGTGCGCTGGGCCTCCGCTGCTCTCCACGCCTCCGCCCTCGCTGTCCATTCCGCACCCGCCCCGCCAGTTGGCCCTTCCCGTCACTCCCAGAACCTGTCCAGCGCAGCCTCAGGTCGCCAGAGCCCGGTCCGTCAGCACCGTTAACACAGCAGTTAACCCTCTTAGGTTTAATTTTCTATTTTTCAACATTTTATTATTAATGTTTAAACACGGAGAAGTTTAAATACTTCGCAACCACCCCGTCTGTCTCCCATCACCACTTCCCGGTGTGTTCCCCCTGCCCCTCACCTCTGTGGAGCCGTCCTGTTCCCGGTGCATTTCAAAGGAAGGTGCAGGCATGGGCACGCCCCTGCACACGCCAGCCTGTCTGTCACCAACTGGAGCCTGTTTGTCCTCCAGTGTTTCTCCTTTTGAGGGAACATTTCCACGCGCGAAATGCATACAGCTTGGGTGTGCTGCCTGCGGACTCGTGGCAACACCGGCCCGCGCCCAGCAGGCGCAGGAACGCTGCCTTCACCTGAGCCCCGCCGCCTCTGCCATGAGAGCAGAATGTTGGTTGGGGACTCGGTGGTTGTGCCTGGGGAGTGGGGAGTGGCAGGGATCTGTGACCAGCGACACCAGAGGAGGGAACGCCAGGCCCATAGGCTGTCTAAGGCCCAAGAAATCATTTGGTCTGGCCCTGCCCTTCCTTTCTCACGGCCCCGAGGCCAGCTGGTAAAGATGACACATGGCGAGGGAGCTGCCAGAACATGCCCACTGGGCATTTTGTGAGGGAGAAACATGGCAGTCAGCCAGCAAGAACCTGGGACTTACTGGTTCCTGTGGCACCTATTGTATTCTGATATGGAAATTGGTATCTGAGTGAGTTTCTGCTGTAACCAAAACAAAACCAGCCAATGTGCATGGCCGGGCGGGCAGGAAGAACGTGGACGGAACCCTGGACAGCAGGACAGGCTGGAGGAGACCACCGTGCTCGCCTGGGCAGGCTCTGCCTGCTGAGCTGTCAGCCCGGGCAGGGCAGCTGCAGGAGGCAGGTGCGGGGGCCCCTGGAAAGCTACCACAGCAAAGGGATGTGCTCAGCAAAATGGCCAGTTTGCAAGCAGAAGTGACAAGAAATTAAGAGAATCCAAAACTGTTATCAAAAGACTGGAAAAGGAAACTTCTAGAACTCGCACAGGAAGGGCTAAGACTGAAGCATGCTCTGACTATAAAGGCCTAGTGAGGCTTCTGACCGGTAGGCCACTCGGCCCTGGGCAGGTCCCAGGCTGGGCAGGGCGCGGGCGCCTGGCTCCAATGGCCGCGCACTGACACGTGGGGGAGCAGCAGGAAGAAAGCAGGCTGTCCAGGGAAGACTGTTGTGAGTGCTCGTTACCTGCTGCTGTTAACAAACTACCCCAAACTCTGCTGCTTACCCAGCATTCATTCTCTCTCCTGGCCCTACAGGTGACTGACGGGGCCCAAAGACAGCTCCCGTGGGAGGGGATGCGATCGGTGTGTGGGGAACAGTGAAGTAAGTACTTGGTGACACTAGAGGGCCATGTGACGCTAACCAAACCCACTTCGGATCCCCCTGGGCACAAGGATCCTGCATTTCCTCCTTCCTGGCACCGAAGGGAGACCAGTTCTGGTGTGGGGACAAGGAAGCCATGCCCCCCCCCCCCCCCCCCCCC
>NW_006383019.1:1416284-1417722 GCF_000327345.1 Myotis davidii
CAGTGGCACAGACGGAAGCTGCTGGAGTCCCCAGACACCCTTTGGAGAGCTGCCCACCAGGAGCCCTCCAGGCCCCCCCACCCGCCTGAGTGGATCCCCAGCTGCTGCAGGCCCTGCAAACCTGCCCCGGGGCCCTGTTAAGTCCTGCTCCCTGAGGGTCCACGGCCAGGGTTTCAGCACGGAAAGGTGGGTGGCGGGCAGCCCCGAGCAGAGGCTGGGGCCCAGGCCCTCACAAGAGAAGCACAGGCCTGCCCCGTGCCCTCCCCACCCTGCCCCCGTGCTCCCCCAGCTGTGCTCCCTCCTACGACGGGTTCGGGAAGGGAACAGGGCCCCGCACCAGCCACCAAGGCGGCGGCTGTGAGTCACCCTGAGGATGTGCGGCTGGCTGGCGGCCTCTGAGGGGCAGCTCTCTGGTGGCATGAAGCAAGCCCGCAAGTCCCCAGTGGGGTGCACCCCCAAGACCCAGCACCTCCACCTCCGTGCCTGCGGACCACAGCAGTGTCCTGAAGGCCGCCCCCAGTCCCTCTCCGGCCATCGGGACAGTGGCCTTGTCAACTGCAGGCCAACTGGGCTCCAGGCAGGGCCTGGCTCCACATTCTGCCCACCGCCCTGTGCCACAGGACGGAAAAGACGGGGGAGGGCGAAGTACACAGCCAGAGACCGCATCATGATACAAATGATAAATTATATTTATACAGTAAATAAGTATCAATAGTGACACAAGTTCAAAACCAGCTACCGGCCCCTGGGGCTGAGGAAACGGGGTGACCCCACCCGGAGCCTCAGGAGGGAGCAAGGGCCTGTGTGCAGCTTGCGTGCAGCGGCTGGCAGTGGCATGATCAGTGCAGGCGTCTGGGCGGCCGGGGCCGTACTGCAGGGACATCAACGTGCTGGGGGCACTGGGAGGCGGCCAGGCCGCACCTGGGGGAGCACCTGCCCCAGTGCACCGCCTCCCCCACCCCAGGCCCGGCCTGAATCCCAGGAGCCTCTGGAGCAGCCCTGTGAGTGGGAAGCAGGAAACGAGAGGGGCCCAGAGGCAGTCAGCGTGGCCTGCGTGCCTCCTACAGCCAGGCAGGGTCCAGGCCCCGGCTCAGAGGGCCCGCCGGTGGCCTGCTGCCCTGGGGCCAGGGCACCCATGGTGGAATGTGAGGAGAACGCCCCTTCCCTAGGAAAGGCCGATCTTTTCTGGGCCTTAGTTTATGACCTAATACTTTTTATAGTGGTGGCTGGGCGAGGGGCAGGAGGGGAGAGGAGGTAATACACGGGCGTGTTTGTTAAATATCTATCCTGGGTGAGGAGCACTGTTTTCTTCTCCAAAATAAGAGATGATGGATTTTAAGTCTGTGCTGTGTGTCTGGAGTTAGCAGAGGCAGGGCCAGCCCTGCTCCCTCGCCCGCCCGTCTTAGCCACAAGCTCCAGGGAGCCACTGCCCCCAGCC
>NW_006383019.1:1417754-1419733 GCF_000327345.1 Myotis davidii
CCCCCCGTCTTCACCTGAGCGAGTATCAGACCGGAGATCACAGACAAGTGGTCCCAGATGTCTCTTCCATCTCACATTCCCATCGGGAGCGGAAACCCCGCCAACATGCACGCCCTCAGTTACAGAAAGGAATCAGCTGATAAACACTGGGAGTCACATTCAAACTTTAGATTTTTTCTTTAACTTTCTTGATGCTGGTGTATCAGTAAGAAAAATAGTTCTTTCTTAGCATCTAGCCAAAAAGGCTGAAAGTTAATCAGTTTGGGAATTCACCAAAAAAGGGAATTAAAGGAAAAGGCAACTGGAGGCTAGAGTTTTCTGTTGTTGTAGTGTTTTTTTAAATAAACATCATTTAAGTGTAATCAAACTCTCAAATTTTTTTTCTATAAAGAATTTACTTTAGTTTTCCATAAGGCATTTTTTTGTCTCTTCCTATTTAAATTTTCTTATAGAGTTAAAACCATAAATAAGAGAATTTAAACTACTAACATAACATGTGCCAATATCTTAATTCAGTCAGACTTGGTAAATTCTATCAAAACTAGACAGTTAAATAAGAACCACGTTATAAAAATATTAGCCAAAAAAGACTGTTAGATAATTCTGCAAACTCAAATATGAGACTGTACTAAACAAAACATGTGCAAACATACACAAGCCTCGAGCGTGGAGGGTGGTGCTCAGGTCAGTTGAAAGCTCCTCTAGCGGCCTGCACGCGGGCCGTCCCAGGTGTTTGCTTGACTCACACGAGTCCAAGAAAAAGATGCACAACCCCTTCCCTGAAGGTGGGCGTCTAGTGGAGCCGGCACTTCCTTCCGCCCCACCTGAGCCGCGGGCTGGGGGAGGCGAAGACAGGGCGCCGTCCCGGGGCCTGGGCGGGGCCGTGTCCCCGAGGCCCCGGGCTGAGGCTAACGGCAGGGCAACACCAAGGACCCCTGCCCCGACCACGGCCCTCAGAGCCGGGCGGCCCCCCAGCCAGGACCCGGCACGTGGGAGGGGAGGTGCCCGGGCTGGGTCAGGGTGAGCAGGCACCCGAAGGTGGGCACGCCGCCTGCTCCTCCTGAGGACGGGGCTGTACAGACGACCCTTTGGCACCGACCCCCGGCCCTGACACGGCTCCGCGGTGAGTCTTGGCTGGTGTCCTGGGCACAGGCGCTCGGGCATTTGCTCTGGGTGGGTCCCAGGCCTGGGCACTAGAGAAGGAAAGGGTTGGTCGTGCCAGTAGCCTGAGCTGCCGTTGGGGGGATGCCCACGCTGCCCACCATGTTCATTGTGGCAGGGCCCAAGGGTGCCAGGGAGGAACTGCTGGCCCCTAGAGCTGGGTGTGAGGCCGTGGAGGTCATGGAGGCCACAGCCATGGGCTCCACACTTGGGCCAGGCCCGAAGGACACGCTGGTCCCCAGCACAGGGCTCCCCCGCAGCTGGTTCAGCGTCAGCGGCTGGGGCTGGTTCACCTGGAATGGGTTGACAGGGCCCGAAGCCGCAGCTGCACCTGGAGAGAGCAGGAGGGACAGTGGGTGGTCAGAACAGCATCCGCCCTCAAGGCCAGGGGCTGGTGCGCCCCGGTTCCTGCTGGGCCGCAGAGCCCCTGGCAGCCCTGCTGGCACACGGAGACACGTCTGCTTACAGAACGAGTCTCCGCTGTTGGCATGGGGAGACTAAGGCTCTGACGTGGAGAGGCCAAGCGACTTGTCCAAGCACAAGCCTAAAGGAGGCAGTGCCAGGAATGTGCCAGCCTGGGGGCCCAGCTCCTCCGTAGGGCTGGCCCAGGACTCCTCAGCAGCCAACCGCTGGCATTGCCCTGTGACAACGAGTGCCTGGGAGGGAGAAGAGCAAAGGGGGAGGCGGGAGCCACAGCGTGTGGCTCGAGTGTGGCAGTCCCCACGCTGTGCCCTTCTCCAAAGGCTCTGAGAAGTCCTGCAGTCAAGAGACTGGCGCAGCTCTGTCTTTCCCGGCATTTCCAGAATTTCTCTCACATC
>NW_006383019.1:1419815-1432448 GCF_000327345.1 Myotis davidii
CCCCAAGTGCAGGAGCTGCCGGCACTGCGTCTCCAATGCAGCCCAGTTCCGACTCACAAAGGCTCCCACACACTGGGGCGGACAGGCTTGGGAGGGCGCCCCTGACATCCCTGCATCGGCACCCCCCCTAGTCACCCCAGGAGGTGGGCTCTGCAGATCACCCTTGAGAGATGACCAAACCGAGACTCCAGAGCAGGACAGGGACTCACTTGAGGCTCAGCTTAGAAGGGTTAGAGCCAGACCGCACCAGTGACCACAGCCCAAGCCCTGTGCGGCCTGGGACACGGCCTGGATGTCGGTCCAGCAGGGCCGTGGCTGCAGCCTCTGAGACAGACCTGTTGCAGACAGCACAGCTCTTCTCCACCCCACGAGCCCCTCCCTGAAAGCCTAGGAGACTTTGATGCCACAGCTGCCAGGGGGACTCTGGGGCCACCGGGCTCTCTGGGCAGGGGTGGCAGGAGCCCTTCTGGGGTAGGGACAGGGCTCGTGTTGCTTTGGAAACTGGGTTCTGATCTAGCTCCAGGGAGCAAAGGGCCCCGGAGTCACCTCCTGGGGGTAACTGCCTCCTCACTGTCTCAGGACGCAGGGTGGCAGGACCAAGGCTCCCCACACCCCCCGGGCTCCCAAACCCTGCCCCCAAGTCCTGGGTCCTTCTCTAAAGGCTCCCATCAGGGGCCATGGTCCAGCCTTCATATCCCTTCACCGCGGGGCAGATCAGGGGCTGTACCCCTTGAATGTGACAAGTTCTTGCCCTCAGGGAGCCCAAGGCCGCCAGGAATCTAGGGAGTGTTGTGGGATGGGCTGAGGGACAGATGTGCCTCCCATGGGAGGAGGGGACAGGGCGTCCGCATGAGGAGTGTCAGCAGCTGGGAGCTGAGGGCCTGAGCACTTGGGAGGGGCGGGGGCACTAAAGCAAGGAGCGGGGGCTTGCCCTGTAGCCCAGGGAGGCGGAGGGTAGAGCGCAGGTCTTTAAACAACGCCCCCCCCCACCCCCCGGAGAATGAATGGAGGGGCACGAGGGCCGTGTTCCCAGCCCCAGGGAAGACAGAACCCACAGCAGGGGTGAAGTGAGGGTCCCTGGGTCCCTGAGGATGGCCCAGCTAAGGGCCAGTGACACTGCACTTGACGGGACATGGGCTGCAAACTGCACTCCCACCCCCAGCACCACCGGGTGGGAGCTCGCTGGAGGCTCTCCCTGGCTGGGGCACAGGTCGGGGCAGCTTCTGCTCAGGGGTCTCCACTGGAAGAAAGGAGGGGCTGTCTCACTCCCCCTCAGCCCTGAGGTGGGAGGCGAGGACAGGCCTCGCACCAGCCCCTTCTCAGGAGGAGCCGCCAGCTGCGGGGGAGCTGGGAAGCCGCTTACCTGGTGCCAGGAAAGGGTTGAGGGACGGGGCCGGCGGGGCTGGCCTGGTCACCAGGGAGTCCAGGTTCACCAGGGCCGCGTTGGGGCCCAGGAAGGACTCTGGGGTTTTCCGGGCGCTGCTGGGCTTGCTTGCGGTCACAGTCAGGGGCTGAGACTCAAAGGGGTCAGGGCTTGTAGTTCCACTTTTTTGGGATGGCAGAGAGGCCACCGCCTCAGCTACAAGACAACGACAGACACAGGCGTGGTGAGCCGGAGAGAGGTCCTGCGGCTCCTGCACCCACGCGGCAGCCGCCCAGGACGTCCCGAGCCACGCAGACGTGCCCGGACCCACAACTCCCCGTGGGGCTGCGGGGTGGGATGCTCATTGCAGGGTTGTCTCCAACAGCCCTGAGCTGGAGACAGCCACAGGGCAGGTGAGAGGCTGCCTCCCGGTCACCAACCACTTGCAGGGACAGAGCCCAGATGAGGAGAGAGCTCTCCTCGCAGCCAATGAGAGGCGGGGACTAACAGTCTACAGCTCAGTCCTTCAAGCTCCGTAAGATGCTATTCTGGGCTGCCAGCGAGGCAGGGCAATTTGTTTTTGTAATGTTTTCGTTTTCTACTAGTAAATTTTCTACAATGAGCATGGATTTCTTGACAGCTAGAAGGGAGCAAATTATTTTTAAAAATCCAGCCAACAGAGGGTGTGCGGAGACAGGCTGTGGGCATGTGCTGCTGGGCCAAGATGCAAGGGGGCAATGTGGTGCAGGGCGCTGAGAAATGGGCACATTCCCCGCATGTGCCCATCCCAGAAGCCGGTCAGGAAGTAATGCGCTGTGGGCACGCGGGGCACACGCTCACCGCGGCATTATTTCCCTCCGCAGAACCAATCAACCTAGTGTCCTCCCGAAAAGTAAAGATTAAAGACATTGCTGCTGAGCGGGACAGAGATACTACCTGGATGAGAAATCTTTTCTTAAGGATTTTAATGTTATGAGGACGTGTTCTCAATCGTTATTCCATAAAATGGGGGTGGGAGGCGGGGCCCAACTCCGACAGTGTGAGCCGAACTGTATTAAGAGCTCAAAACATACTGGAAGGAAACAGTGGCTGAGGGCGGGAAAAATCAAAGATGATTTTCATTTTCTCCCCATAAGCTTTTCCAAATTTCCTCCGACAGGAGCATGCCTGGGACGGGCTCTGCAAGCCCACGGAGGCCCCGCCACCAGCCGGGCTGCCCTCACGGAGCGCAGCCGGAAGGACAGTTCGGTTGCACTCTGGCCTGCACCAGAGACTCACGGAGCCTGTGGCTTTCTGAATGCAGCAAAAGAAAGACCCCACGAAGCGGCACATTCTACGTCGCCTCTGACCCCGGAGCTGAGGGCCAGGCTGCTCGTACCTTAGACCAGGCCAGCCAGGCCTATGGCTGCAGCAGGGGAGAGGCAGAGAGGTGGAGGGAGGAGTGGAGAATAGGGAGAAGCTGAGGGAGGAGAGAGAGAGAAGAGAAGTTGCTGTGTGACCAGGTGCGGCCCTGACACGGAGAGGCTGTGGCCGCCCAGCTCCACCCGAGGTACACGGAGAGTGCACCCAGGCCTCCTCCTGCTCCCTCCTGGCCACGCTGCACCTCATCGGACCCCTCCCAGCCAGGGGCACCCAGGGAAGAGCTGGGCCTGCAGACTTAACGGTGGGTCTCCTGGTGGGGGTCCTGACGGGCGAGCAGGAGCGCGACCTGGGGGATGGCGTGGGGCATGCCCAAAGCCGCAGTCTGGAAAAGCTGGCACCCTTGGGGAGTGGGATGCTGGGAGGATGAAGGTGAATGGAAACCATGGCTTAGACCTGAAGGTGGGGGTCCCACTCTGGGCTGGGGGCGGGGCAGGGCAGTCATGAGCCTTAGGGGGAGGTGACCCAGAGACAAGGGGCGGGGAGGACACTCAGCGTAGGACTGTTCACTGTGAGGGTGATCCTGGTGATTACACACTTCTGGCTCCAAGATCAAAACGCACAGGAAGTGCGTGAAGGTGCTGGGCTTTGAACATCGGTTATTATTTCTGCGGTAACTGGGCCGGTCAAGTGCGCAGAACTTTCTGGAACCACCCCACCTTTACATACCTGTGTTTTTTGATGTTCGGAGGTTGTCAAATTCAGAAAGGTCATCTTTAATTGTCCCATTCAAATTACTGAAGAGATCGAAGGCCCCTGAGTGGACACAAGGCCAGCGATTGAGCACCTCGTGGCTCTCCACGTCCCATGTCCCTTCTGGGGGACACCGAGAGTAAGGGGGCTGCTACGTTCAGGGTCACTGGGAGCTGGAACTGAACGTGGCCTCTCGGTGTGTAGAGTGGGGTGTTCGCCTGCCTGCTCCTCCCACCATCCCCCTGAAACGGAAGGAGGGGCTGACAGTGGTGAAGCTACAGTGGAGCTGGGGCACGGCCTGCAGGAAGTGCCTGGAGTGTCAGAGGGCAGCCTGCCTGGGCCGGGGCTCCCTCTGGAGGTTTGGTGCCAGAGGCCTGTGAGCCCACAGAGTGGGTGTGGCTGGGGGCGGGGACAGAGGCTGCCAAACAGAGAGGCCCCCTGCCCAGGAGGTAGGGGGGGTGAGTGGCGGGGCCCAAGGGGCTCCTGGGACCCAGGAGGAAGGAGGGCTGGCTCACCAGAGGCGGCCGCAGGCTTCGCGGCAGAGGCTGCTGCCCAGGCGTCTGCTGCCCTCTCGGCACCATGGGCAGGCTGCTGCGGGGCCGCCCAGGAATCTGAGCTCGTGGAGCTGGAGTGTGTGCTGGCTCCGGGGGGAACGCCCCAAGGGTCCACAGAGGAAGCTGGCTTGGCACCTGTAGGAAGGCGGGTAGGGCTCGGAGATGCCCTCAGAAAGTCCTGGGCGGCTGGGGTGAGACGGCCATGTGAGCCACACTAGGGTCTGTGCCCCGGGTCAGGAGAGGCAGACGCCCAAAGGGCGCTATCCCACATCAGCAACGCCAGACAGAGCCGAAGCCAGGGCTGGGAGAGCCCTGCAAGGCCCGGCCCAGCACAGCCCCCGGGAAGGGACCACAGAGGAACAGCCGAGAGCCTGCTGCACCCCGGGCCACAGAGGCCTCCTGGCTAAGGCAAGCCCACCTCCCTGGAGCACACAGGCCTTGGACCCGGGCTCTGCCTGTAGTGCCCGTCCCACCTGCTTCGAGTGGTCTCTGCCTTTGGAGGAGGGTGACTGCCCCATGAGAGCAGCACAAGGAGGGTAGCGACGCCCGTGCACGGCTCCAGCCTCAGCAAGGAGACACTGTGCAACTGTGAGTGACAACGCGTGAGTGGCCACCCCCCTGGGTTTTTGAAGGACAGGACAGAAAACACCTGAGCAAACTAAGTAAGGGTCGATCCTGTTGCGTGAGTCTCCACTGTGGGTACACGTGTACCTGTATACACAAATTCAGGTACATGCAGACACGCGCACACATATATTTGGGTACATGTAGATATGTACACATACATGTGGGGTATATGTAAACATGCGTACACACATGTACACACCGAATGCATGCAGGTACTAGTACATGTGTAGACACATTTGAACATGTGTAGATAAGTGTGTGCATGTGTACACACACATTGGGGTAATGTAGATACATGTGTACACATTTGGGTGCGTGCAGATGTGCATGTGCACACTCACATTCAGGTACGTGTAGACACACATGCACACACACTGGGTACGTGTAGATACATGTACACACATTTTGGCACATGAACATACACGGGTACACCACATACACATGGTCTCCTTCCTCCCGGGGAGCATCACAGGAATGTGTATAAACCACTGCTGCTCTTCAGGGCCCATCAGCGCGGAGACAGTCCTGTGACAGGCTGTGTTCACTCCGTTTTACTGGGGAGTCATCTGTGTGAGGTGTGGCCGAGTGTGTTCATTTTCACTGCTGTGTCTGTCACTCTAGAAAAGGCCACAATGTGGAGGGCACTGGTCTGGCCTAGCTACTGCACTGCTCTGTCCATGTTCCACCCCAGGTGCCCGTGTGCACTGTCCCCGTCACCGGGCAATGCCAGCTGCCACTCCCACTGCTCTCCTCTCCTAGAAAGACCGGCCGTCGCAGCCACCATCACCTTCCGTGGGCCGCCTTTTCCTCTGACCCGACAGTGCTTCCCACGTCCTAAGTACCGCGTCTCTTCCTTGTCTTGCAAATATCCTCGCCTTCCCTCTCCTTAGGTGAGTGAGCAGATGAGCAGACGAGCTCTTCCCCTGAATGCAGCAGAACCTCAGTATTTTCATTGGTGCTTTTCCTGACATTCAGACATCGCCCCCCACCCCGGGGCCTCGAAGCTGTCCTTCTATACTAATGCTGGAGAGGTGGACCGTTTCCTTCCACGTTTCACATCTGATGTGCTGGTAACTGGTCCTGCACGTGGCTCCTCTTTCCTATGTGAAAGGTGAACTCGCACAGCGCCTCCTCTGTCCGCAGGTTAAGTCTTCGTGGGCTCATTCCTGGGCTCTGTTCTGTTCCACTGACCCATTTCTGACTCCATCGCTGTACATGGGTTATCCTCGCAGATATGATGATAACAGACCCTGACATGTGGCACAGCAAATCCCAACTCTGGCCGTGTTCTCCAGGAGGACCGTGGCCATTTCCGGTCCCTTACTCTTTCACACTTATTTTTAAATCATCTTGCCAGGTTAAAAAAATTAAAACCTTGTTGAAATTTTGAGCAGAATTGCATTGAATCTCAGATCAATTTGAGGAAAATTGTTATTAATAGCAAGTCTTCCAAACCAAAATCACAGAATATCTCCCCATTTACTTGTCTTCTTTAATATCTTTCAGTAAAATGTAATCTTTAAAAATTTTTATCCTTTATTTCCATGGGGGATTTATACAACTCTTGTAAAATTTATTCCTAGGGACCGGTATATTTTTAAAATTTCATTTTCTATTTATTTTTTGTTATGCAGAAAACAATTTAATTTTGTATACTGATTTTTTTATCCCAAAATCTTGCTACTCTTAATTCTAACATTGAAATTCATCCTAATTAGTTATTTTTATAATTCTAGTAACTTTTAAAAATTTTATTTTCATTGACTTCAGAGAGGAAGAGAGATAGAAATATCAATGATGAGAGGGAATCATCGATTGGCTGCTCCCTGCACGTTGGATCGAGCCCGCGACCCAGGCATGTGCCCTTGACCGGAATCGAACCTGGGACCCTTCCGTCCACAGACCGATGCTCTATCCACTGAGCCAAACCAGCCAGGGCTCTAATAACTCTTAATTCTAGTAAACTCATCTGTAGAAATTTTTGTATATTCCATGTACATGATCACATGACTTACAAATGACAACAGTTTAGTCTCTCTAATCCTTACTAGAGGCCCAGTGCATGAAATTCATGCACTGGGGGGTGGGGTGTCCCTCACCCCAGCCTGCATCCTCTCCAATCTGGGACCCCTCGGGGGATGTCTGGCTGCTGGTTTAGGTCTGATCCCTGTGCAATCGGGACCGCTGGCTCCAAACTGCTCACCTGCCTGCTCAATGCCTCACTGCTCCCCTGCTGGCCTGATCACCCCCAACTGCCCTCCTCTGCCAGCCTGGTCGCCCCTAACTGCCCTCCCGTGCAGGCCTGGTCACCCCTAACTGCCCTCCCCCACTTGCCTGATCACCCCAACTGCCCTTCCCTTCAGGCCTGGTTCCCCCCCACCCCTCACAACTGCCCTCCCCTGCCGGCCATCTTGTGGTAGCCATCTTTTGACCACATGGGGCAGCCATCTTATGTGAGGGTGTGATGGTCAATTTGCATATTAGCTCTTTATTATATACTAGAGTCCGGGTGCACAAAAATTTGTGCACTCGGGTGGGGGGGGGGGGCCCCTCAGCCCGGCCTGTGCCCTCTCGCAGTCTGGGGCCCCTCAGGGGATGACCACCTGATGGGTTAGGCCCGCTCCCCGGGGGACTGGGCCTAAGATGGCAATCAGACATCCCTCTGCCAGCCCGGGAGCCCTCGGGGGATGTCTACTTGCCAGCGGGGAGCAGGCCTAAACTGCAGTTGGACATCCTTAGCGCTGCTGAGGAGGTGGGAGAGGCTCCCACCACCACCGCTGTACTGGCAGCCATCAGCCTGGCTTGTGGCTGAGCAGAGCCCCTCCCCGTGTGGGAGCACCCTGACCACCAGAGGGCAGCTCCTGCATTGAGCATCTGCCCCCTGGAGGTCAGTGTATGTCATAGTGACCAGTCATTCCCAGTCCTTCTGCTATTAGGGTCAGTTTCCATATTACCCATTTATTATATAGGATAGAGGCCTGGTGCATGGGTCGGGGTCCCGCTTGGGTGCCTGGCCAGCCTGGATGAGGGGATGATGGCTGTTTGCAGCTGGTCACACCTCCTTCAGGGTGGGGGTCCCCACTGGGGTGCCTGGCCAGTCTGGATGAGGGGCTGAGGGCCATTTTCAGGCTGGCGGGTGACTGAAGCTCCCAACCTCTCCTTTTTTTCTGTTGTTGTTTTGTTGTTGTTGTTGCTGCTGTTTTATTCTGGGATTTATTTACCTTCTATGGCTGTCACTGGAGCTGAGAGCCGGCTCCAGCTCTGAGGCCCGGCTCCAGCTCTGAGGCTGCAGCTGGCTGAAAGCAGGTATCTGGGTTTGTTTAGCTTCTATAATTGAAACATTGTTGCCATCACTGCCGCTCTAAGCTCTGAGGCCGAAGCTGGCTGAAAACAGGTATCTGGAGATTGTTTAGCGTCTATAATTGCACCATTGTTTCTTAGAGTGCAGCTCAGAGGCCAGCAGCAGCAGGCAGGGAACCTTGGCTTCCTTCATCACTGGAGCAAGCAAGCCTCCTGTTTGCTTCAGCTGCCTGGCTGCCGGCCGCCATCTTGGTTGGCAGTTAATTTGCATATCGCTCTGATTAGCCAATGGGAAGGGTAGCAAAGTTATGGTTAATTACCATGTTTGCCTATTATTAGATAGGATGACACTTTTTCTTTCGTTTTCCTGTCTCATTGTGTTGGCTGGAACCACCAGTCCCAACATAAAGCTGGAAAGCAGACAGTGGCCTTATCTTGCTCTCACAGGATCAACTTTCAACATTTTACTATTAAACAGTACCAATCTGGCCCTGGCTGGTGCCTCAGTTTGTTGGAGCATCGTCTCACACCAAGGGTGGCAGGTTCAATCCCTGGTAAGGGCGTGTTTGGGAGGCCAACTGATCAATGTTTCTCTCTCACCTCCTCTCTCTCTAAAAATCAATACTAATAAAAAGAGGCACCAATTGCAATAATAGTTTTTTTCCTTTTAGAAGCCTTTATGCAAGTTCTCCATCACTCCAAATTTGCTAAATTTTTGCAATGAATAGCTGATTAATTTTTAAAAAATATAACTCTTACTGCTTTTTATTTTTTAAGTTGATTTTAGAGTTAGAGTGAGGGAGACACAGAAACATCAATTGGTTGCCTCCCATACACACGCTGAGGGGGGACCAGGAATCGAACCAGTGACCTTTTGGTGCACAGGACAACACTCTCCTCTCCGCTCCACCAGGGGCCTGCGGGAGGCACCACACTGTCCTCAGCTAAGCTGGGCTCAGACCACGCTTCCGCCACCCTCCAAAACACTAGGCTGGAGAGAGTGGGCAGCAGGGGCACAGTCCCCGTGAGGGCTTGCTGACAGCACTGCCTTCCCCATGGAGGCATGGGATTCACAGCCAGGCGTCTCTGTGCGCTGCCCTCCATGTCCTCGGGAGGTCCGGGTCTCCACACACCCGATAAATAAATGCTGGGCAAAGTCCATGAATGCAAGGAAAGGGGATGACCCGAGGGCAGAGAGATCAAGCAGCGTCCGGCCGGCTTCTCTGAGGCCCTTTCACGGGATCCCACGGCCGTTGTCTTGCACATTAATATTCATGTGCACCGGGAGGAAGTCACAGAAAGAACTAAGCCCCCTCCCCTCAGAGGGAGTCACCAAGAAACCGGCAGCACCACCTGCCGCTGGCAGGAGCCAGCAGGGCCCCGAGTGGCAGGCTGTGCGCCAACCTCGTGCCAGGCGGGCAGGTTTGTGTCGGGCGGTGGGGGAAGTGCCCCGCCGACCTGGCAGGCTCCAATTTCCTCCTCTCAGTCCTTAGAATTTCCTCCCAAGGCCAAGCTGCCCACGCTACTTGGGAAGAAATGGGAATAGCGGGGCTTGCTACACACAGAGGCTTTCAAAACAGTGTTTCTTTCATCCAGAGGGTACAACTAACAATGTCTGAAAAGAGACCCTTTAATCTTTCTAATTGCTGAGGACGTTCAGGGCAGTGGGGTCGCCCTGCAAACACAGACTTCTCTAGCAGACTTTACTAGCGACTAATCCGTAAACCTGACACCCTACGCTCTAGGGCGGTGTTTTGGGAGATGAAGGCAGGGGGCTGCTCCCATGCTCGGGGAACTCGGTAGCTGGCATCAGACCCTCTCCTGCAGCGCCATGGGAGCGGAGTACTGAGAGTGCAAAGCCACCCCGTCCTACGGGGTCTAGCCCGGCACGGTCCCCTGAAGCCACGCTGTGTAGGGTGTTCACATGCCTGGAAAGGCTCATTATGTGGTACAAATGGAAATCTCAATCCCAATCTCTCTCTCTCCTCCCCCTTTATATGTATATATTATACACACACACACACACACACACACACACACACACAACTGTGTATACAGTATGACCCGACCACATCAAAACCCAAGTGCCCAGAGAGAAGGGAAGCAGACCAGCTGGCACGTTCATCCAGGCACTGCCGGTGCTGGAGGCTGCGATGGCTCCCAGGACCTGCCCCACAGAAGGCCTCACAGCCGTCTAGGACCATGTGACGACTTGAGCACCGAGGATCAGAGCGCGGGACCTGCCTCTAACTTGCGGTGTGATCCCACAACACGAAGAGCCTCTCTCGCCTTTACTGGCCCGTTTTCTCCCAAGTCCCTGGGAAAATGCCAAATGTATCAGAACCAAAGAGAGGGCCCTGGGTCAGGAAGTGGAAAAAGACAGATGGCAGTCCATGAACCACCTGTGGATACCTGCAGATATATTTTGATTAGCCCCAAACATTGTCAACATTTAAATATTAATATATTTCAAAAATGCAGGTTTCAATTGTTTCTTTTAAAAATTAGATTCATAATAACCCCAAAGTGGAAGTAACCCAGGTATCCGTCAACTGCTAAAGGGCTAAACAAAATGCATATTATCTACAAAACGGAGTACTATTCAGCCATAAAAAGGGATGCAGTAGGGAGACATGCTAGTATGTGGGTGAACTTCAAAAACACTTGAAGGGAAAGAAGCCAGTCACAAGGGCCACGTGTGTGATTTCATTACACGTATGAAATGTCCAGAATGGGATGGCTGGGGGAGGGGCACCAGGGAGGGGCTGCTGAAAGGGACAGGCTGCCGGAAACGCCCTGCAATCCACACTGATGAGTGGCTAAGAACCACGGAACTGCCCACTTTCAACGGTTAAAATAGTGCATCTTATACTTTATGATTTCTATCTTGATTAAAAGTGAATTGGAAGATCAAACCTCTGCCTCTGGCACCAGCTGCCTTTCCCCAACTCACCCACCTCTGGCCAGCCTGTCGATGCTGCCTGCAGTGTGAGAACCCCAACAGCAGACTCCCCAGTTCCCCGCGAGGGTCACGTCCCTGGTTCAGTCATTCAGTTCCAGGGCATAGCCCTGTCTACCAGCCAAAGGAGGGGCTGGGCAAACTTGGTCATTTACAAAATATTTATTCTACTGCTTCCAACCAGGTCACACAAATAGTAGAAACAGGGTAGAAGGGAAAGCTGTCTCCGTCCCACCACCTGGCCCTATGCTCCTCCCCAGAATCAGGCGCTGACTCAGCATAATTCAGTCGCCTTCCTCTCCCAGGCTCTTCAGGAGAAGACCACGTGTTCGTGCAATGATCAGTTACCGTTTTGAAAGGGACTGACAGTCTTTCCTGAAGAACGTCCTTATCCGTACCTTAGGGTGGCCAACACCACTGCTGTCCCACAGGCAGTGCCAAGTGGGCGCCTCCAGCAGACCCGCCTTCACTGCCCACGCACACGCCCATGGACCATGCAAACCAAGCTCCTGGCAGCCTTGGTGCTGGCCATCAGTGAGCAGGAACTGTGGGCCATTTGGCCTAGGGTTTGCCCCGAGGCCCAGAGGGCTCTGGCCAAAGGAAGGTGGGGCTCTGTCTGCCTGGTCCCTAAAGCCAACAACATCACCCAAGGACACCCGGTGCCAACACTGTCTCTGGACACGTCCAAGCACTTGGGAAAGCTGCCAGGCCCCGAGTAACCATGAAGCCACCCATCCCCGCTTTCCAGCCCTCATTCTCCCACCCCCACCTCAACCCCTGCTGCCCAATTTGCACCAGGAAGGTCCCCATGTCTGTACAGCTACACCACTGCATGCCCTCCTGCCCCTCACAGCCGAGCCTTCTGCTGGGAACACTCGTGCCTCTTCCTGGCCTGGCTACTCCTGCTCTCCCTTAAAGATTCCTCCAACATGCCTGCCTCACCCCCACGCCCAACTCCGGATAAGCCCCACCTCCTAAGCTAAGCGCTGCCCCAGGATGCTCTCCACTGCCTCCAAGACCCAGCCCACACCTGACCGGAACCTCGATCGTGTCTGGGCCCCTGCCTGACAGGACAGAGCCTGGCATTTGAGACACTCCAGCAAGCACCCGGGGACACAGCTGAATACAAAAGACGGCTCTAGTGGGGGAAACAGAGATCCCAACAGATATAGGCAAGTTGCCACAAAACATACAGTTCAAATTCGTAGGCAGAAAACCACAGACCACCATGGCCCGCAGGGTCCAGAGCACCCAGAGTACAGATGGGTGGGAAGCTATCGCCTGCCGGTCAAGCTGTGTGCCCAGCGATCCGGAAACCCATGTGCCCAAGATTTCCACCCACATTAAACCAATCATGCTACACTCAGATTTCAAATCTCTTCTTACAAATTTTCTTACATTTGGCATTAAATAGAGCTTTAAAATGTTCATGTAGCCTAGTAAACTGATTTACTATTGTATTAACTAGTAAATAAGACCAATTACAGCAAATGTATCCCCTTTTCATTCGCAGTCATGTAAGTACATCATAGCCACTTGATTCCACATTTCATGTTGTGTATTATAGTTTATTAACCTGGGTGCTGGGTGCAATTCTGAGGCTGAGAGAGCTGACGCACCCCCGCGGTGGGACAAGCCATTTCTGATGCACGTGGGAAGCAGAGAGGAAGGCTGCTTTCCCTCCACCAAAGCAGAAACCATTCAAAGCAGAATGAAAG
>NW_006383019.1:1432468-1433581 GCF_000327345.1 Myotis davidii
CGGGCCCCACCCGGGCCAGACCCACTCCCACCTCTGCCAGATGAGAGAGAGCAAGCAGCTCTGCCCGGCTGCCCTCATCATTCAACAAGCATGCAGGAGAGACAGACGAGGGGATCGTTACCGCATGGCCAGGGATTCGAAGTGCTGGCTGGGGCTGCGGGCCCACCCCAGGGGTTGGTCTGGTTAGCTGAGGCTGACGGGCCCCAGGGCTCAGCTTGCTGGGCAGCAGGGCCTGAGCTGGGGAGGGCATCCATTAAATCCAACAGAGTGGTTTGCTGTGGGTAAGAGCTGGGCTTTTGAGAAAAAGAGGAGACAAGTTTTACTTTGCTACAGTCTAGCCAACATCCACTTGTCAGCCATAAGCACTGCCCATGCTTCTTCCTAGAATAGAGTCCCTCTCGAGGGGTGAGAAGCCTTGGTACTGAGCAGCCCCGTGCCCTGCCCTGCCCATGTCCCTCTGCCCCCAGCATTACCATAGCCACACTGAGCTATTTACTATGTGCGAAATGACCTGCCCACTTTCAAACAGTCCTAGGGCTTTCCTGCATGACCCCAGGCTTCCTCCTCCTTCCGGAACGCACACCACACCGCCTTGCTCCCCAGCTGCCAGGGATACTTTTGGGACTGTGATATAGGTGGCCCCTGGAGCCCCTGGCCCTGTGGCTCGAGGGGCCGAATCCTGACTGGATGATGAGCTTGTCGGGAGCAGAGCCATGTCCTGGTCACCTTGAGGTACGAAGCAGGGAGTCTGGCATAGAAATGATGACAGCAAGGAAGACCAGCACTGTGAGGGCGGGCCCTGTGCCAGGAAATGGTGCCAAAGCACCTGACACTGAGCTTACGTAACCAACAGCCACCATCACTGCACAAGATGGGCTCCACTACCTGCTATTTCACAGGGGGCACCGAGGTACATACAAGTCAGCACAGGGAATGGGAACCTAGGCAGCTAGTCCCCTTGTCCATGCCCATTTCTCCCGGGTGGTCTCAGGAGGCCACCACAGCCTCGGGGCTATGGCCAATTCCGTCCTCACCTGGCTCTTGCTCCTCCCAGGCCTCAGGACTACTTGCAAAATGAAGAGAAGCCGCCCTGGGAGAGCTCCCTGGGCCGCC
>NW_006383019.1:1433631-1443834 GCF_000327345.1 Myotis davidii
TGCACTGCGGGTGGGTTGGGCCCTTCAGCAAAACTACTGCGGCAGTCTCCACGCTCGCCTTCTAGCGAAGCACTCACCTCCTGC
This sequence comes from Myotis davidii, assembly GCF_000327345.1. Lineage (NCBI taxonomy): Eukaryota > Metazoa > Chordata > Mammalia > Chiroptera > Vespertilionidae > Myotis > Myotis davidii. The sequence continues at coordinate 1,433,716 of NW_006383019.1, forward strand.
TTCTTTGGAACTTTAACGGTGTCTCTCCGGCTTTCTTCCAGGGCCATCTGCAGTCTGAGGTCATCACCCCGCCGGAGGCGCTCTTCCTGGAGAGGACAATGACCTTGAGGCTGGGGTAACTGCAATGACATCACTCTACAGAACAAAGCCACCGGGCCAGACCAGGAAACCGAGATTGTATCCTGTGCTGTTTCAAAGAGGACTCGGAAACAGCCTGCAGGACACAGTGCCTCTTCGGTGACTCCCTGCTCACCCCACCCGCCCTGGGGTCCCAGGGAGACTGGGGCACAGGCACCACAAATTGGGGAAAGGGAATACTTATTATCAAGTGTTTTTTCTCAAAATGAAAATGGCTTTATAATTCCAAACATAGCAGCAATAGGTCAGCTTATGAAAGTAGAAAATCCGACAATCCAGAAAGGAATTCAAGAGGAAAATCACATATTGTCCCCCTCCCACTGTGTATACCTCTAGAAATGACTGTTTATTTTCTATGCTTTCTAACAAAAATAATTCATTATAGCCACCATACCCAAAAGACTGGGTCATCTTAGCTTTTAAATGATTAAATATTAGTAAATAAATCCGTTACTTTTTTTTATAAATATAACAAGTCATAGACATGCTATTAAGTAAAATGGGCCCAGAAGATCCACCTGTCCTTCCATCTAACTGTCTGTAGTATTTTTCCTTTTTCCAGCGCTCAGATGCTGTTGGTTCGTCTCACCAGCCTTCCCAGGGCTACGCCGTTGTGAGCCCACACACCAGCGTCGAGGACAGCGTGGGCACTCAGCCTGTGCAGAGCGAGCCCGTGAGGCGTGGCCATGTCGGCAAAAGGGTTTCTGGGAAGCACTTTTGCCTGGTTTGTCCCTTGGCAAAGCCTTCCTTCCCTGAAGACCTTTCCTAAATGTGACTGCGTAGGACCCTCCCTGACTGGGGCAGGAGGTGACAGAACACACAGGTGGCAACATATGTCATTCCCAGAGCGGGGGGGACAGGGCAGGCGTTTGTTCCCCCTGGGGTCCCTGCCCCCCGGCACAGGGCAGCACACGGTGGCCCTGGGCACAACCTGCTCAGCTACTTCTCTGCTCATGGCAAGCGCCAGCTGCAGCTGCAGTTCCTCTTCTCCGCTAGTCTGGGGCCGGGCCTGCTCCAGCTCAGAGGACACCCGAGGGGAAGTGGCTGTGGGAAAGGCAAAGCACAGTTCATGCTCAGTAGGTACCCAGGCAAATCACACCCACCCCACTCACACCCACACGGTCTGGCAGTGCCCAACAATACGGGGCCGGAGCGGTTTGCAAACACTTCAAGGTTAAATCAAGTAATGTCAGATGTGGTTTCACAGCTGCCACGTGGCGACAACTGAGAGAAGATGCCTCGGGCACACGCCCAGCCCTCAGCCTGCACAGCAGAGCTGCCCTGCTTCGGGCGGAACTCGTTTTGTAAGATGGAGAGTACAGCTCCTGAAAAGCTGATCGGAGAGCATCACCCAAGGGCAGGGCACCCATGGACCAGAGCGCCACTGAGACGGCCCAGCATGAGAATCTCACTTTGTAGCTCATGGCTTTCAGGGTCATGGACAATGACAGCCAAACATTTCTGCAGTCACCCTGCAAACTTTTGTTTTTAAGTGAAACTGTGTACGGACTTGAAAAAAATCAAGCATATGCTCCTTATACTCCTGTAAGCAGCTCCTAGAAAGACAGCTTTTATTGACGGGATGAGACAGTTCCTAGCTGGTGTGACAAAGCCCAAGGAAAGACATGTGTGAGGCTAGCCTCCTTGGAAATAAGCAACTCTGGGGTGCTCAGGCTACCACGTTGTCTGTGCGTCAGGGAGTCTCAGTGCCTCCAGAAATTAGATACAAAGCTCTGGGAGCATGTGCCCACGTGTGCGCCCATCTCTGTCCTCCCCCCCCCCGGACAGGATCCACACTGCTCTGAAATTCTCCAAGGGAGGCCTGCCGTCTGAGAGAGGACTGGAACCCCTGCCATGGATGGTTCTGCACCTGCCTCCCTCTGGGCCTCCGCGCGTGCGGCTCCTCAGCCCCCCCGCTCCCCCCACTCAGGTCTCAGAGCTCAGCTTCCCGTGTCAGGGCTTCCAGGACTGTGCTCCCGCTGGGGCTGGTCAGCACCTCCTCTCTCCTGGCACTCGCCCCCTTCGGTATTCGGGTAGGTAAATGCCAGAAGACACACTACCTGGGGAAGCCCCAGGCCTGCCTTCTCACTATTACTTCAACTAATAAGGGTTGACAGAGCAGCTGGCAAATAAATAGCCATTGAGTGGATAGATGCTGCATGCACGTGGATGGACAGATAGAGGTAGAGAATTCAGCTTCATGGCTGATGGTAATTGTTTGACAATGCTTTCATTGTGTATTAGTTTGCTCCTTCTTTCCTTGCGTCCACTCTAACAAACCCAATCATCAGGATTCACCAAAATCCTGCTTTTGCCTAAATTTCCAATCTTAACTCAGCACTCAGGACCTGCCTCTGGGAGAAAGTAAGAGGTGGGGAATGATTTCTGACAGATGAGGTTTCTAGATGGCTGGGTTCTGGCTGCAGTGAATAAACAGGAGAAGCAGGCTGGGTACAGTTGGGGTCGTGGCGGAATCCACAGAAGAACCAGGTGAGGCTGGGGCTGCTCGGGGCAGAGGCTGGAGTAGAGCAGGCTAGGAGACGCTAAGTGGCGTGGCTTTGTCACACAATTAAGAAAAACACATAAAATATACATCGGCAAGATTTCATTCAGAACAAGTCAGTGGTGTTTGCTATGATTTATTATCAACCAAAGAACCATCCAAAAAATGCTGCCATTATAAAAAAAAGATACTTCTAGATAAAATCAAGTCGAATCCCCGCCTAATGCATCACCACGATATTTTACCAGAAATAAAGCTAGATGGCATCCAAATGTCCTCACATCCATCTGGATAATTTGATTTCTTAATAATATACCAAAACAAAAATACATATTTTGCTCTCAAACATCCCTTAGCCCCTTACAGCACTTGTGTTAGGGCTTTATTGTGCTCAGGGAGCAGAGCCATCTCCATCCAATTGGGAGAAACAGCCAGATGCTTCGGGGGGCGCTTGTGGGGGACAGTTCCGGAGGCATCGGAGAGACAGTTCTGGGGGATTCTACTGGACTGAATGCGACTCTTCTGTCCAGACCACCAACCACTCAGACTGCCTGTTCCCAGCCTCTTTCTTGATAAAGAATCTCCCAGGCTTGCTTCACAAAGCACTCCATTTGAAACCAACACAGTGCATCTGACACCCTTCATTTACTACCAAATAGAAATGATGAGTGAAGAAAGAAGGCCTCATATCCTAGCTCACATCCCCAACAGTGCTCAGAGCACAGCCCCATCTTGGCAGGGAAAGCAGCGTTGGCAGCAGCGCCACGGCTGACTCCGCACGGGATGAATGGGCGAGGGCTCCGAACAGTGCCCTCCCAGAGCAAGGGGCCTCCCGTCCTGGGCGCCTTTCAGCACATCTGCGAGGCCAGGCTGGCTTCAGATGCAAATGCACCTGCTTCGTCTACCAAGAGTGACGCTGTTAGAAAGATGCACAGCCGCCACACGGAAATAGCTCGCCACATCAATGAGGAAACGAAAGACAAAGGGCATCCCCTCACTGCGGCGGCTTTTATGAACGGAGGACAAGCTCTCAGCTCCGCCGGTGGCAGATCCCCAGCCGCTGGCTCTGAGCATCAGCTGCGCTCACACAGGTCTCAGCTGTGAGGAGGGTTCCAACAGAGATGTTTCTGCATTAGTGACAGCATCTTGGCCCCATGAAGGGCCTCTGTGCCCGTGTATGTGACGGTGAACACAGACATGGTTGTGAGATGGGTCTGAATGGACTCCTCTGACGACCTGAGTGTGGCCCTGAGCCTACTCTGAGGATCTGAAGGTCCACACCTCACAGGGACCCGTGGGAAAATCAAGTGCCTGAGAACTGCCCACTCTTGGGTGAGCCAAGTGCTTGCTCAGCCAGCGCCTATGGAAGGAGAACAGCACTTGCCATCATGGTGAGTGAATCACGGCAGGAGCGCAAGTGCGCCATCGCCCTTCTCCTGCCGCTAAGATCCCGCCTGGAAGAGCTCAAAGCCAGAGAGTTATCGGCACAGGCCGCACTTTTGTCCTCCCCAGGGTGGTGCCTGGGGGAGAGGTGGGCAGGGAGCCGGAAGAGGCCCCATTCCCCTGAAAGCACAGCGCAGAGGCCCCCAGGGCAGGAGACACGGCCCTCCCAGGGCCTGCAGGCCCTGTGCTGCGGGAAGGCCCTCGCGCCCAAAGCTGCTCCCCAAACAGAGCCCGGAAGATGTCCTGAGAGAGAAGCTTCCGCTGCCCAGGTCGGGGTCATTCTGAAGGAAGAAGACAAAGCAGTCCAGGTAAGCGAGACAGGAGCTGCTGCTTCTCATGGCCAGGCTTCGCCATTTCCTGGAGAGACTGCAGCTTCTACAATCACGCGCTGATTTGTGAGAACAGACACGGTGGGACGTGACTTTGCTGTCAAATGGCTCTTTGAGGCGACAGCATGACTCAGGTAAAGCTCTCAGTCATGTGGGCCTCCTGCAGGCCGAGGGGCTCAAGTCCATGTGTCCCCAGTTGAAGCTGGACACACAGGCACACAAGACATTTTGCCAGGCCTCAGGGGCCCGAGAAGACCTAACTGGACTCAAGCACTGCTGCCACCACTCATGGCCCTGTGCCCCTCAGCTGACCAGGGTTCGAATCCTGTCACCACCATTCACTAGCAGTGAGACCACCTGCACACAGCCTGACCTCTCTGGGCTCCTTCCTCTGTGAGACCGAGACCAGTGGGGCTTGTGGAAGGGTCAGGAGTGCCTCTGACACAGCGGGCTCTCCCCGGAGGATGCACCTGGCCTGGCACTGCTCTCTGCCCACCCCATGACCACCAGACCCTGGGGACCAGAGCTCTTTTGGGCACCCCAACTTCTATCTCACATAGCAGAGCCACAAATGGGTAACTGTGGTGGCCCAGGCCTTCATGGGGACAGAGGCTGTGGTCTCTACCTCCTCTTTCTGCTGCTGTGGTCCTTTGAGGGGGGAGGGGGGTTGGGAGCCCACACCGAGCCCACAGCCAGCATCTGCCTCTAGTGACGGTTCCCAGTCCAGCTAAGTTCCTTCCTGTGACTAAACTGCAGCGAAGTGCCCGTGCAGCCTTCCTCCACAGGGCAGCACCTGCCTGCAGTTTACAGGCCATTTCCTGTGCCAGGACCCTTGCTGTGAGGACACCCTGCCCTCGCCCTTGGCTGGGCCTGAGCGAGGCTTCTACATCCGCTCCCCCTGGGAGAAGCTCCAGGCCGCACTACCACTTCACAGGGAGGAGCAGGAAAGACTGCTTTGAGTTTAATGAGGCAAATTACCAAAAAGTACATTCCGATTGCCCCAGGTAAAATGAAAAGAGAAAAAAGATATAAATCCACGGGGGAAGGCCCAAGGGGCACAAGATGAGAGTGTAGCAAAGTAGCATCACCCAGCTCCCGCTCAGGCTGCCAGGGGGTCTGACTGCACAACAGAGGGACAAACCGAAGACACCTGGTGCGACAGCCAACCCCTGCCTGTCACATGACATCGTCCCACCACCCATGATACTCCTGGCAACACCTCTAACTTGATTCCAATCCAGACCCTGGATCTGTTTCCCAGCTCACACAAGTGTAGAACGAGAACTGAGCAAACCCTGCACAAGGCAGCCATGAGCAACCCCCGCCCCAGGGATGCTGCAAGGCAACTGTCGGTCTCCTGCACAGCAGGGTCCAGAGAAAAAGGGAACTGGCTGCAATGCCACCAAGGGGACGGGACAAGCAGATGCAACTCGGGGTCCTGGGGTGGCCTAGGGCTAGACAGATGAGCGGGAAGGCACTTTGAGGACAGCTGGCAACTGTGTACGCAGTATTGGATGACTGTTAGGGTGGCAACGGCTCACTCTTCAGGAGGCATGCTCAAGTGCTGCTGGGGAGAACTTCTCTTTAACACTCTGGCATCAAAGGAAGCGAGAGCCGCTCCTCTCCCAGAGGAAACAACTGTTGACATTTTCTTGTGATTCCACCCAGAAAAGCTTTCTAAGGCATGCTCCATGTGTGGATGTGTGGGTGCGCCTGTCTGGCATATACCCGCAGGGAACCTCGTCCATTCCTGTGTGTGTAATGCCTCGCACGTGTGTGTGTGTGTGTGTGTGTGTGTTTGTGTGTGTGTGTGTGTGTGTGTCTTGGGCTTGCGTAGGCAGAGTGTTTTCGACATGAGAGGCAGCCCAATGTGGAGGGCAAGCCCAAACACCTGGGCTCAGATCTGGGCTCTGCCACTTCTCAATGCGTGACCTTGGTCTAGGCAGGGAATTCTCTGTGCCTCAGTTTTCTCATCTGCAGAACAGAGGCAGAGTGCCTGCCTCCTAGGGTGGCAGTGAGGGTTAAATGAGTTCATATGTGAACAGCAAGCACTTAGTCCAGCACCTCACCCATCCAATACTTCCTAGCATCTCAATGAGCCCTCAGTCTAGGAGAGGATACTGCTCCCAAACTCCCTAACTTACAGACCATGGCTGAGGGATTCAGGTGAGGAACCTGCCCAAGGCCACCTCGCCATTGAGCGAAAGTCTGACCCTGAAGATCTTGCTCTTTATTAGCAACCCTTCCCACAGGCCCGTAACTAGGACCCAAGAGGTTAGTGACTCACAGCTGTCAGAACTCAAAGCCAAGTCTCGCACTTGCTCCTAGACCCTTCGGGGCTCGGAGACTGCAGTCCTTTCCACGCAAGCTCAGCCTGGGCAAAGGCCCTCCTCTCCCGAGCAAGCGTGCGTTCCAGCACAGAGATGCCCACCTAAGTGATGAAGGGGAGGGAGTGCCAGGACAGAGGAGACTTCTGTGTTCAGAGGTCAGGGAGTCGTTCTGACATGAGATACTGGAGCAGAGGCGGGGGGAGAGCAGAGGCCACGTGTAGAGCGGGTGGGAGTTTCGCTCATGGGGTGGAGGGCTCTGCGACTGGTATGGGCAGAAGGTGCCCAACGGGTCAGATGGAAGAGCCATGGTCATTCCAGAGGACCCTGGAGGGTTTTGGGAGGGTCTATGCAGAGCAGTGATGCAATAGGACCAGTCCAGGAGCAATGTGGGATCTCGGGCCAGGACTGCAGCTTTGCAGGAGCTGAAAAGGGGCCAGGTTCTGATTAACTGAGGTTCCGATACCTGGAGACACTGCTGACAATCCAGCCAGAGGCCTGGCTCACGATGACCTTCAGCAGCAAGGCTCCCCGCTTCCCACCAACAGGGGCAGCTGTGACATCAGCTGTGCGAGTAGACTCAGCACCTGCAGCGCTTTCTTCTAACCGAGGCCAGCAGAACTGGCCCCCAGACGACATGTTGAAGACCTCATCTTGGCACCTCAGAACTGAACCGTATTTGGAAACGTTACAGATGTAATTAGGTAAGATGAGGCCACACTGAAGCAGGGTGGGCCCCTAATCCAATAGGACTGGTGTCCTTACAAGAGAAGAGACACAGGAGCAGTTGCACAAGGAACGCATCTGATGGGGACAGGGACTAGAGCGCTGCAACTGCTAGCCAAGGCACCAAGGCCAGCCGGCCACCACCAGGAGCTGGGAAAAGGCCAGGATCGAGCCTCCCCTAGGGTTTCTGAGGGAGCACGGCCCTGCAGACCAGTGTTGGCTCCAGAGGGTGGCACAACCTAAAGCCAACGGGTTTGCACTTCATTGCAGCATCCCTGGGAAGCACATCTCAGTGCCCCACCACCTCCCTGCACACACTGCAGGGGCAGCCTCACCAAGCAGGGAGTGGACCCCCACCCCTGGCTCTTGACTGGGCCTGCCCTGATCATGAGCACATCCTGCCCCTGGGCACCTGTCACAGCAGCCTAGATTCAGTTCTGAGAGTCCCCTAGCTCTTTCTGCCTTGGGACTGTCCATTCTCCTCATGTGTCAGCTCCAATGCTGTCATCTGTCTAACAAGCCTTCCCCAACTATGCCACCAGAATGCTCCACAGGGCAGGGGCCCCTATGGGCTTCACTCGCCACAGACGCCCTCACTCACTCCCGGGCACCAAGCGCAGGCTGGTGCTCTGCGAGCACAGAGGGCGTCTGCTCCGCAGGTCCCTCGGGGCCTCGCCTGCCCCCTCACCACTGGTACTTAGGCATTCTACACTACGCACCTGCTGGCGGTCCAGCCACCTCCCCAAGATGGTAGAAGTCATGCAGCCTTGTTCCAGGCACAGAGCAGAGTTCAAACACATGTCAGTTTATTTTCAAGTTTAGTCCCAGGGAAAACAATGGCTGTGATTTCCAAGGACACACCTCACATACTCGTTACCATATTGGTGCCGCCACCTCCGGTTACAGACACAGAAGCTGAAACCCAGGGAGGAAGAAGATAGAGCCAGAGCAATGCAGGGACGGGGAGCGTGGAGCTCACGGATAAAAGGCAGTCCTTTCACTTGTCTGCACGAGTCACAGCCCACCTCGAGCTGAAACAGAGTGAGGCTAAGCTCTCTCCTTGGGCTGCATCCCAAGACCACAACCTGTGTGTGTGTGTGTGTGTGTGTGTGCGCGCGGGGGGTTGCGGGGGGGCAGCCTGTAGGAAGGAGGCTTGTCCAAAACATGGAGCCACGCTCCTCACTGCTGCTTCTCCAGGGGTTCCCATGGTTCCTGTCGCTTTACCCCGGTAAAAGCTGCTCTCTGAGTGGGACTGGGAACCATCACAGCTCTCCAGGTGGGAGCGGGGCAGGGAGGTGGAGCAGATGGGGGCTCTGAACATTAGCACTCAGATTTGTGAGGAGGCACAGGGCAAGGCATGAATTTCAACAATGACACACTTATCTATTTTTAAATTCAGTCAAAACCTAAAGACGGTAAATGCCTATAGCAGCTTCTTAAAGCAGCAATTTTCAACAGGTGTACAGCAAGAATTTTTAAAACATGCAATACCTGACTTCTTTTCCCTTAGACTATCAGGGAAAAAAGCGACAACAACCAACACAGCAATAGTCCATTGGTGTGAATGAATCAAAATCAAAATTATACCTACTACCCCGTTTGTTGTTGCCCAGTGGTTAGAGTGTCAGTCCGAACACCACAAGGTCTCGGATTTGATTTCCAGTCAAGAGTCCGTACCTGGGTTGCAGGTTCAATTCCTGGCCCAGGTCAGGGGGTAACCAATGGATGTGTCTCTCTCACATCCACCTCTCTCTCCCTCCTTCCACTCTATCTAAAATCAATGGAAGAAACATCCTTGGGTGTGGATTAACAACAACAAAAAATTATACATACTCTTTTGTCAGATCAGCAAAAAACATATTTCTCTGGTATGCCAAAGAATTTTAGTAATTGGTTTACGTGCCATGAGATGAAAAGGGTTGGAAATCTCTTAGAGTAATACTTTTAAACAGAAAACTCACTTTTAAAGTAAGTGTTCTGATAGCAATTTCCATTAAATTAATAATGACCTTAAAAAGAATTACAGTACCCCTTGGGGCTCAGGGGCTATCGCCTGAGCATGTCATCCACGGCTGGGGGCCTCCAAATGGGCACAAGATGTTTGGGAAGTGTTTGCAATGTTATAAGCGATAGAATGACAATACACTTTCCCCATTAATCTCAACTCACTTCTGGGAATTCTACATTGAAGACACAGTCTAAAGAACCCTGAGTTAGAAAAGCACACTTTCTGCATGAAGACATTTACTAGAACGTTATTTACACCGATGAGAACCTAAACACAACCCTGCTCAGAACAATGGCAATGAATGATCCGTGTATGGAGCCCACTCTGTGCAAGGTGGTGTGTGGAGTGCACATGTTAGCACGTGTAATTTTCTCCATAACCCAGGAGGGAGTACTATCCTTAACCCCATTTTACAGATTAAAAGACTTAAACTTGTAGCAGTTAGTAACCTACCTAAGGTTTAACCTTTAAAAAGAAGTGTAAAGCAACCTAGAGAATGCACACAGAAAAGTGGGGGGAAATCAGACTGCATAATTGTATTATTTCTCATGGGAATCCAGTGGTAAAGAGCGAGCCGAAGCCCACCTGTGGCCAGGGCAGTGTCTGCTGTGGCCTGCCCTCGCCCTGTCCCACCAGGTACAAGAT
>NW_006383019.1:1443861-1445367 GCF_000327345.1 Myotis davidii
AGCTCTGAGCCGCCAGCCCAGCCCCTCCCGGCGCTACACCTGGCACAACGTCAGTATGTCTGCCTCTGCCGAATGGGAAGCCCACTGAGGGCCAGGCCTCCGCAGCCGACTGAGCCCCACTGCTCAGCGCCAGCCCCGCACAGAGGGGCCTACAAAATGAGCAAATGAACAAACATTTTGAAAAATGTGCTCTGAAAATGTCAGATGGCTATGAATGACACTTGTACAAACAATACTGTTGCTTTATTATCTGCATAATACAAAACATTACATCCGTTTTGTTCTCATGGTACCCTAGTCAGACCTGTGATCAGATTTGTTAGTACAGCTGCCTTTGGGGATGTGGGCCTTGATCTGAACTTCAACTTCTCTCCAGGTTAAGAACCTGGTTGCTTTGCCCACAGATGATGGCCACGACAAAACCCCCCAGCCGGGGCTCTAGACTGCCCACGCTCCCAGCCCAGGCAGCAGGACCCTGGCACTGAAAATGGCAGGGCTGTCCGCTGTGACCACGAGGAGTGCCTGACCCCAGGTGAGGATGTCAAGGAAGCTTCACCCAGGGGATGCTGAGCATAGCTGTTAAAAAGTTTACAGGACTGCGGAGAAATGAGAGAATGCTTCTATTATAATGTTGTGAGACAAAAAGCAGAGAGAAAGTTGCATCTACACCAAGCATGTCAAACTCGCAGCCCATATGCAGCCCATAATGAGTATTTTTGTGGCCCAGTCAATATAGTGGTCTGTAAGAAACATTTTAATAAAAATTTCATAACTTAATTTTTACAATATCCTGTTACACATAATTATTAAAAACAAACTACAATGTTCGCTAACAACTGATTACTATAATCGTGTTGCATTCATTTCCCTTACAAACCTTACGTGCAGGTGCACCATTTCTCTCCACTAATACTAGCAGCGAATATTTTAGCAGCCGATGGCCACGTCATTAGTCTTGGACTGACTTGTTTGGTGCACGCAACAGGAAATATTTCGCTTTTGGAGAACAAGAAAAATAGGTTTATTTGCATTATGCTTATTAGTTTGTGCATTATTCAGTGTCTGGTAAATTAATGTTCAAAAAATATTAATTTTTATTAAAATGCTCTATTATTTTATGTTAATGATGATTCATTTATTTCAGCCCTTTGTATTCAACGTGTCTCTATCGAAATAAATCTACGTTTCTAGGAAAATTGAAGCTTTTGTTTTTTTGCAGCCCACATACACTTGCACCTAATTTGGCCTGTGTTAGCCTTTGAGTTTGACAGGCTTGATCTACACTGTAACTGCAACCCTGAAATAAAAAATGCTCTTAAAAAAAAAAAAGTCCAGCTCTGGACAGTGTTTTCAGCGGTTAGACCAGCCGTGGGCAAACTACGGCCCATTTGAAATGAACAAAACTATTGGAAAAAAAGACCGTACCCTTTTATGTAATGATGTTTACTTTGAATTTATATTAGTTCACACAAACACTCCATCCATGCTTTTGTTCCGGCCCTCTGG
>NW_006383019.1:1445391-1476918 GCF_000327345.1 Myotis davidii
CTCCGGGAATCGAACCCGGGACCCCTCAGTCCGCAGGCGACGCTCCATCCACTGATCCAACCCGGTTTCGGAACCCTTAACATTTTTGAGTTTCCCACGGAATTGAGGGCCACAGGCCTGGCTAGAGAGAGGCAAGGAAAAGCAGCCTTCCTTTTCACACAGGCAGCCCAAGGAAATGCAGGTGCTACACTTACGAAAATGAAATAGATTTCCAAAATAAAAATACACTTGGGCGCTGGCCGGTTTTGCTCAGTCATTAGAATGTCAGACTGAACGCCAAATAGTCTTGGGTTCGATTCCCAGTCAAGGGCGTGTACCTCCGCTGCAGGCTCCAGTCAGGGTTCATGCAGGAGGCAACCAATCGATGTGTCTGTCTCTCTCTCTCCCTGCCTTCCACTCTAAAAATCAATGGAAAAAATATCCTTGGGTGAGGATTAACAACAACAACAACATAAAAAGTCCAGAAGGAAATACATTAACATGTGAACAACAGTTGTCTTTGTGTAATAAGATTATGAGATACTTCTTGCATTTTCTACACTATCAAAAATGAACATGCATTACTTGAATGATGGAAAAGCTGGCAGAGTTTTTTTATTTCAGATGCTTCCCACCGCTACCAGTTAGCACTGGAGGAGGAGGCCACCAGGATCTCACCTGAAGGGTGCTGTTAACTGTGGACAGTGGGACTGAGCCTCCCACTAGCAGTCAGCAGTAGGGGCCTCAGTCAATGGGCAACATCAGTTTCGAGCTGCTGACTCTCCGTCTCAGAGGGCACTCTACTCAGCAGCAGTGGGAGGGAGACGGAGGAAGAAACTTCAACAGAACAAGGCCGCACACTGACTCCGCCACCGGAGCCCGGGGCACGCACACTGCACTCGTCAGAGGCTTCACTCCCCAGTGACGCTGGGGCCTATCCCAGAGGTTCCCACAATTTGCTGACCTGTGGCCCACGCTTCGGGGCAGGTGATACATTAAACGGCTCCTGGGCAGACAGCTTGAGAGCTGGTGGCTTAGGGAAAAAAGCAAGCTGGCTAATGAGGAATAGCATCTACACTAGTAATAGAGGAATAGCAAATTGTCCTGGATGCAGTCACAATAACAGTAACAACCAACAGTAACAACCAAACAGAAGGCTGCGTGGGGCGACCAGGCTGGCAGGGGGGTTAGTGAGGGATGACCAAACGACTGAACAGCAGGCTGTATGGGGTGAGCAGGCTGGCAGGGGGGTTAGTGAGGGATGACCAAATGACTGAATAGCAGGCTGCATGGGCAACCAGGCCGGGAGGGTGGGGAGGCAGTTAGGGGCAACTACACTGGCAGGGCAGGGCAGTTAGGCACGGCTAGGCCAGCAGGGGAGGGCAGTTGGGGTCAACCAGGGCTGGCAGGCAGAAGCAGTTAGGGGCAATCAGGCAGGCAGGCAGGCAAGCAGTTATGAGCCAGCAGTCCTGGATTGTGGGAGAGATGTCCGACTGCCAGTTTAGGCCCGAACTCACAGGGGGTCCCAGATTGGAGAGGATGCAGGCAGGGCTGAGGGACACCCCCCACCACCCCGTGTATGGTTTTCATGCACCAGGCCTCTAGTTTATTACTAAGCAATAACTACAACTATGAATTATACTACTGCTAAACTCAACTTTAAAGCATCAAGAAAATACACAGATATGTATAACTAGAGGCCCAGTGCATGAAATTCATGCGGGGGATGGGGGGGGGGTGGTCCCTCAGCCCAGCCTGCACCCTCTCCAATCCAGGACCCCTCGGGGGATGTCCAACTGCTGGTTTAGGCCCGATCCCTCTCACAATCCTGGACCGCTGGCTCCTAATTGCTCGCCTGCTTGCCTGCCTTGTTGCCCCCAACTGCTCCCCTCGGCTGGCCTGGTTTCCCACAACTGTCTCTCCCCCACTGGCCTAGCTGCCCCTCACTGACCCCCTGCCAGCCTAATTGCCCCCAACTTCCCCCCTGCTGGCCTGGTCACCCCAATTGCACCCCCAGTGTGGTCACCCCTTCTAATTGCTCGCCTGCTTGCCTGCCTGATCACCCCTAACAGCCCCCCACTGCTGGCCTGACTGCCCAACACAACCTGCTTGTTCAGTCATTTGGTCATCCCTCACTAACCTCCCTGTTGGCCTGGTTGTAGGCAGCCATCTTGTGAGGGTGTGAGGGTTAATTTGCATATTACCTCTTTATTATATAGGATGTTTCTATATTGTGGGGGAAAATAACCTACAAAGTAAATTTTCAAAAGACTAATGCTCATGCCAGAGGTGAGCACATCACATAAAAACATTCTTCCCCCCAAAATTAGGTTTAGCAATTGCTCATGCAGTAAGGGTGTGATGAACACCTCTCCAGGGTCAGGCCTGCACACAGCACAAACAAGGCTCCCGCTCCTACAGTGTGTTTCAGCACAGTGAGCCTGAAAATACAGGATCTGCCAACTTCAGAGGGTGAAAATTACTCTAAGACAACAGAATAACCTGGTACAGAGACTTTATCTAATTACTAGAGGCCCGATGCACGAAATTCGTGCCAGGGGCTCGGCCCTCACAGCCCAGAAAGTCATCTGGTCTAATTAGCATATTATGTTTTTATTATTATACTCTATTTTCCCATACAAAGAGAACTCTATCTTTAGACCTTCCCTCTCACTTTTATTCACAACTTTTGTAACTGCCCCCTTAGAGCTGACCACTTGAAATCAGCCACTATGCAGCCATGAATCAGAAACTGCCCAGCAGTGGGGCTGTGTTATAGAGCCTGACTTAAACTCCCCTTTTCCCTTTTTCATACCCCATTCTTGACAGTTTGTTAAAAAAATAGTTTACCTACCTATACTACAAAGGACACTTTAAAGACAAATTGATATATTCATAACTTCAATTTTCTATGGCGCAAGTCAACATCAATCATATAATAATGATCAAAACTGCCCTAATTAGCCCTGCGGGTGTGACTCAGTGGCTGAGCATCGACCCATGAACCATGAGGCCACCAGTTCGATTCCAGGCAGGGCACATCCCCGGGATGTGGGCCTGATCCCGTGTAGAGGGCATGCAGGAGGCAATTGATGTTTCTCTCTAATTGATGTTTTTATCTCTCTATTCCTCTCTCTTCCTCTCTCAAATCAATAAAAACATTAAAAGAAACCCTGCTCTAATCAGCACTTTTGATGGTTGTGTTGCAATCTGATATCATACTCTCTGACAATCAGGGCTCCCTGGGATCTGGGTTCCCATTAAGTAATCATTGAAACAGGAATTCCTGCTTTTAACAACCATGAAAGTAAGAAAAAGAGCATCACAGAGACGGACCCCCCACAAGCATAACATTTCAATAGGTGTACACTGTATGTTCAAACAGTTTGTAGAACAATTTAAAAACTACTTTTTTATTTTATATTTTTACTGAATTCAGAGAGGAAGGGGGAGGGAGAGAGATAGAAATATTAATGATGAGAGAGAATCATTGATCGGCTGCCTCCTGCACATCCCCCACTGGGGATCAAGCCCGCAACCCAGGCACGTGCCCTTGACCAGAATTGAACCTGGGACCCTTCAGTCCACAGGCCAACGCTCTATTCACTGAGCCACACCAGCTAGGGCAAGAACGAGCACGTTTAATGTTTAACTCTTGGACAGATGTGCCAATAAAACTGCCACCTCCCAGTGCCTGTTGGCATCACTGACCCACTCCCTCTGTGACCCTATTTTCCCCGTAAAGACATTAGCTCTCTCCAAAGCCCAGCATCTGCTCTGCCCTGGGACTCACCGCCTGTCAAAGAACATATCTGCTCCAACAAAATGGGGTGTCAAAAGAACCCCATCTCCTGCCCAATTTCTCGTCTGCACCCCTCAGAAAACAATGCCACGATGCAGCCCAAAGCCAAGTGGGAGGCCCTGAGGGGGGGGGCCGTCCCTAGGCGTCATGATACCAGGTAACCGCCTCGCCAGCAGCCAGCAACCACCTCTCAGCCCTCAGCATGTCCACGAGCCCTTTCCTGAGTGGTGCCCCTCAGCCCAGCACCTCAGAGCTTCCCTCCCCTCCACCTCCCGCACTCCCCAGAGGCCTTGATTGGCCCAGGCTCCTCTAAGACCACACCCAGGAGGGCTTCTTCTCCTTTGTTGTTGTTAATCCTCACCTGAGGATATTTTCTCCACTGATCTTCTCATTGATTTTCTACACACACACACACACACACACACACACACACACAAAATAAGGAAGCAGGTTGTTTACCACGGCAGTAGAAGTGATTTTTTTCTAAAGATATGGATAAACAATGTGATTTAACAGCCTTTGAACGTGGGACATAGACTGAGTGGCCAGATTATGATGACCACCCCATCAGTACTACGTTGGGCCACCTACTGCCTTCAATACTGCAGCGATTCTTTTTGGCACTGACTCCACGAGATGTTAAAAGGTGATGCGAGGAACCTGGCACCATGCACTGTCCAGTTCTGTGAGATTTGATGGTTGTGGAACCAGCTGCCTGATGGCTCTTTTAACTTCGTCTCACAAATGCTCAATTGGATTGAGATCTGGTGATTGTGGGCTCCACCTGAGCAAGGTAAAGTCTCCCTCATGTTCTTGAAACCACTCCTTTACAATACGAGCACCGTGGCATGGTACATTGTCTTGTTGGAAGAAGCCATCTCCATTGGGATCCTCCATCAACAGGATAGGATGAACTTGATCAGCAATGATACTTAGGTATGTTGTGCTATTCAGCCGTTGTTCCACACGAATTAAAGGGCCCAAATCATGCCAGGAAAACATGCCCCAAACCGTAACACTGCCTCCACCAGCTTGAAGTGTTGTACTCATGCATATGGGGTGCATACTTTCATGCTGTTTCCGCCAAATTCTCACTCTGCCATCTGCATGATGCAACTTGAAACGTGATTCATTGGACCACATGACTTTTTTCCAATGCTCGACTGTCCAGTCCTTGTGTTCCTGTGTGAATTGGAGACATTTTATCTTGGTAACTGCAGACAGCAAAGGTGTTCGAACAGGCCTTCAGTTTCCATATCCCATACGATGCAGTGTATGGCTAATTTGCCTACAAACGTCAGGTGGTCATAATAATCTGGCCACTCAGAGGGTGTGTTCATTCCACATTCAATGGCAAATCGCGTTGTTTACCCATATCTTCAGAAAAAAATCACTTCTACTGTCGTGGTAAACAACCTGCTCCCCTATTTATAATGGTCTGGCCCTCTAGCAACTTCAGTGCGAAATTATAGCTAATTTGCCTACAAACGTCAGGTGGTCATAATAATGTGGCCACTCAGAGAGTGTGTGTGTATGGATTTCAGAAAGGAAGGGAGAGAGAGAGAGATAGAGATAGAAACATCAATGATGAGAGAGAACCACTGATCAGCTGCCTCCTGCATGCCCCCTACTGGGGATCGAGCCCGCAACCCAGGCACGTGCCCTTGACCGGAATAGAATCTAGGACCTTTCAGTCCGCAGGCCAACACTCTATCCACTGAGCCAAACCAGCTAGGGCTTTCTTCTGGGTCTTGGCTGAATCTGCCTTCCTCGAGGGAGAGAGGGAGAGAGGGAGAGAGGGAGAGAGGGAGAGAGGGAGAAAGAGAGAAACATCAATGTGAGAGAGACACATGGATTGGTTGCCTCCCGCATGTGCCCTGACCAGGCCAGGGATCAAATCTGCAACTTAGGTACATGCCCTTGATTGGGAATTGAACTCGAGACCCTACAGTAAATGGGCTGATGCTCTAACCACTTACCCACACCAGCCAGGGCCCAGAAAGGCTTGAGCCACATGCTGGCTAGGTTTGATTTTTGTTTTAAAGCAATTAATATTTCCCCACATCCTCAAATTTTCAAACACACTTATATAAGACTCCCTTTCTCAGATGCCTGATTCTTCGGACATGCTCTCTTGCGTGTGTACACGCGCTCCTCTGCCGTATGCGGGTAGAGCCGGTGCCACGGTGTCAGTCACCCCTGACGTCCGGTGCTGCAGAGACCAGCTTTCCTGGAGCCCCGGAGGGCAGGCTGTTTCCAGGGCCTTCTCAAACCCACGTGGGAAACGATGCACACAACAGCCTTCAGAATCTCTTTAATGAGTTTAAGAATGTCTGATCTCCACAGGGAGTGGGAGAGCCATCCACCCCTCCATTCCCGGCGAGAGACTGCGTGCAGACCATGGGATGCAGCCAGGATAGAGAGCCCAGTGCTCCCGCGAGGGCCTGGGCTCAGGGCCTGCCTCTCCTCACAGGGAGCGCTTGGCCTCCGAGGACCTCATCTGGATCCTGACTCTTGTTCAGCAACTAAAGAGAAACTGTCCTTTTTGGTGCTGGTGGCTGAGAAGTTCAAAGTCAAATCTCCAGCAGTTATGTGTGACCCTGGCCTTGTCTTATTTTCTTATCCTTATTATCCTTTTGCCCATTTTTTTCCTGGTATCTATTTAATCCTCTGACACTGCCAACTGCAATGCTTTCTTAAATGAAATAAACGTGGCGAATCACTGCCAATGGTGCGCAAGGCGACCGGCCCTGTGTGCAGGCTCCCGGCCCCAATGGAAGCCTGGCCTGAAGGGAGCACTGACGACCCTGGGAGCAGACCTGACCCCCGCCACGGACGGCTTCTCTGCACCGGCCAGAGTGCTGAAGGTGTCAACCGAGCAGGGGTTCATCAGGGCAGCTTGCGAGACCGGGCCACAGATGGCAGCACCCACCCCATGCAAAGCACGCCACTGCCCACTGGGTTCTGGGGCCTCAGGTTGGTCCTCATCAACCTGAAGGAATCAGAGAGCAGTGAGGATTTCTAGCCTCCCCCTTCCTTCCACTTCACCTTTCCTGAGAATGGGAATGCTGACACCCAGAAACCCAAGGCCCCAGCCACAGGGTCACAGTCACGGTCACGCTGCAGCAAGGCGAGTGCGGGCCTGGCTGGGACACTGACGCGGGAGCCCACAAAGGGAGATGAGGCAGTGAGTGGGCCTTTTCTCCTCTCATGAGCCCTCCCTCTGTGGGGGCCAACCGAGGCCCAGGAAGGGGGCGAGCATCATGTCAGAAGACAGCAGCAATCTCTACATTCCAGGCTTCCAGCTTGACTCACAGGGACAATTCTCCCAACCCGTGTGGGGCCTTTGATATGGGTTCCCGCCACCCCAAGAACATCTACAATTTTCCCACAGCCTAAGGGGGACAGGTGGGCTGTTCGCTCCATACAAGCTGGCTACCCTGTCTGGATTGTCTTAGGCAAAACCCAACCCCTCACAACCCGAGAGACCACCTCAGGGCCCCACAGCTTCACCTGCACAGCAGTTCTGACTACTCCCCATGACCAAGTGAGGCAGCCAACACAGGTGGGCCCAGGAGCCAGCCTCGATGGGGGGGCAACCAGGAACAATGAAACCATGTGAGTGCAGGGGAGGCCAGAGTGCAGGAGGCACCTTCAGCCCGGAATGCTCCCTACGCCCTAGACTTCTCAGGCCTCCTCCACTTCTCCACCTGCGAGCCCGCTAGGCACATCAGCATGTCCAGAAACAGTCCCGCTCTGCTCACACCTGCTCTTCTAACAGCCGCCCTCTCGCCAGGGGACAACAGTCATCAGAGCTGTCCCCTGGTCCAGTCCTGCAGCAAGTCTCATCACTCTTATCCCTCTTGGTCACGACACACCCAGACCTCCACAGCCCCCCATCAGATCGAGGCACATCGTCTCCCACCTGGATGAGGGCAGTGGCCTCCTGACTGGCTTTCCTGGGCCCACTTTGCTTCATACATAGCTGGAGGGTCCTCCTGAGCCTTTTCATCCCTAAATCGGATCAAGTCCCTCCTCAGTTCCAAACCCACCCATGCCTCCCCAGCTCACTGAGTAAAAGCCAAAGGGTTTGCAATGACCCAAAAGCCCACCATCAGTCTAGTTAGCATACGGCGCAGGACAGCATAAGGACAGGCAGAGAAAGAACTTAGACTTTTATAGCAACTTGACATTGCTACAAACCGAAACACTGATACAAAAGTACCAGTCTGAGATGGATTAGGGATGGAAAGAACTGTTCCCTGCCTGATTCAGTTTGACAAGTGGACCTACCCCTTCTCCAGGCCCGCCTCTGCTGTATTCCCACCCTGACCTTACCCACCCCTCTCCCTCACCAGCTCCAGCCACACTGGCCGCCTTCCTGTTCCCCTTCCTGCTCCACAGACACCCTGAGCAGATGCCCACCTCAGGGCCTTTGCACTGCGGCTCCCGCCATCTGCCTGGACGGCCTTCCCAGATGTTCAACAGCTCCTTCCTCCTCTTCCTTCAAGCCCTGCTCCAGCATCACTTTCTCAAAGAGGCTTGCTCTGACACCCTCCAGACCACCTTCCCTGTTCTTCAGCCAAGGCTGGGCTGTTGTGGGTTTTGTTTGCTGTTTTACCAAGCACTCACCATGTAACAGGCTGAATAATGTCTGAGGTTTATTGTCTCTCTTCCCATTAGTAGTGGCAGGGCCCCTGCCTTGTGCTTAGCATAGTGCTTGGCACACAGTGGGAGCTGAATACATAGTTGCTGAATGAACAAGGAAACGTGGGAGCCGGAGTGCAGCTGGGGCAGGCTTCACCCAGAGAGGTGCCCAAGGCAGACCTCAGCAGGCTCAAGCTGGCAGGGGGCAACCAAGGACCACCAGGGAGGGACTGTCCGCCACGCCAAAGGCTGAGCGGGGCCCTCTGGGGACCCCTGGGATCCAGAGGAGCTTTCTGAGATCAGAAATCAGAACCTGATGTATAAGGTGGGGGGAGGGGGCGGATAAGAATGGGGAAGAAGCCAACCAGGAAGCTGGCAGGGAACTGAGGACATGGAACCAGAGATGAAGGACAGCACTGGAGAGGTTTCTGAGACGAGGCCTATAGATGTCTGTGGGAGGAGAGGGAGGGAGGGCGCACAGGGAGGGGACATGGGTATGGTAGGAAAAGGAAGCTCTCCTCAAACGACCGTGATTACTGGGGGTGCGAACAGCGGCCACCATGCCAGAGCCTCCCCACAAAGGGGTCTTCTCGCAACTGCCTTCCCTGCATCCGCCCTGGTCTGCACCGTGCCTACTGGGCCTCCCCTGAGGGGTCTGGGTCCCAAGTGTGCTCTCACATGTCCCCCTGAATCCCAGCCTGCACTTCATGAGCCCAGGGAATGCTGGTTCTCAGTCTGACTTCTCCACTGCTGGGTTCCAAAGCAAGGCTGCCACTCAGCACTTCGCCAGGTGCTAAGAAAGAAGAGACAGGACTCACGGGACAGCCCTGCCCCCACAGCCCTGTCCTGGAGCGTGTGAAGTGTAGAGAGGGATGCACACACGGTGAAGCATGACACATGACACCATGTAACACCTGTTCGCCCAAAGCTCATCTAGGGTGGGAGAAATCCTCAAAAAAATAAATAAAACTCATTTTATCCTTAATTCCTACCAGAGCTGAAGGAGAAGAGAAACCCACCGGGGCAGCATGCCCTGAGCACCTTGCCAGATATGCGGGGCCCCCGTGGTGGGAACTGCAGGGCAGAGGGGCGGCAGGCAGATGGCCTGGGGGAGCAGGGTGTCTGGTCCTGGCAGAGTGGGAGGGGGGAAGGAGCGTGTCAGCCTGATTTTGATGCCAGGTCCCAGGAGAGGCAGCCGCCACAGGAGAGCTGGAGGGCCAGTGAATACAAGCTGACAGAGACTCACCAGAGACCTGCTGGTTACTAAATGGTAGAACCTGGGGAACACAAAGGGAGATCCTGGAGTTCTGGGCGCTCGGGGCCTGCGGGAACGGCCCGAAGGTCTGGTGGGAGGCAGCCTGAAGCTCAGCACACTCGGAGCTCCTGGGGAACACTGTGCCATGCTGGCCCTCCTTACAGAGCCCTCTGTAAACGGTCTGAGGAAGATGGGGGCACAAAGGAAAACGTCCCAGAGCTAAATACAGTGACCACACAAACGCCCACATCCAAACGCTGCAGTATTAATGAGGCAGGAATAAACAGTCCCTGTCTCCAGCCTGAATACAGGCTGGCCACACCTTCCTGGAGGCTCACAGAGGCTCTTTGTTGGCACCCTTCTAATAAAGCTTTCTTCTCTGTGGCAGGGCCCCACTGGGGACCAAGGGCAGGTAGATAGCATTTTCCTGTAGGCAACAGCAAAATCTGTTTTCGGTTGAACCTGCAACAGTTGTTGTCTCTGACCAGGATACATTATTAATTAGTCAAAAGAGAAGCCCCATTTTTAATCACCCATTGAATTAGGTATCTTCAAACACTGTGACCTAGAACCGACAGTACAGCTAACTCTCTGTTCACCACTGTAATGGGGATCTTAGGAAGAACAGCAGTTAATTGAGAAACAAAAACAATCCCATTTTGTCCTCAGGAGGCTCGTGTCACTGCATCCAGGACGATGGCTTCCAGCGACCACCCGCCGAGCCCCTGGTTTGCCACCCGGAGACGTAACCACACCTTCCCGGCTCAACAAGCCACGTGGTCTGGCCTGCACGGCACCTGGGTCTGCAGGCAGGAAAGCCCTCCACGTTCTTCAGGGCACGGGACACAGGAGCATGGACAGCCGCCCGTGCCTGACCCAACAGCAGCTCCCCTCTTAAGCCGTGGGCGGAATTTCTAGCAAGTGACCTGAGGCAGCATGAGGGGAGCACGACCAGGACTTGAGCTCCTGGGGGAGAGGAAGAAAGGGCCCTGGGTCTCCTGGAGGCTGGGCCACGAGTCCAGAGGACACAGGGAGAGAGTTGGCTGTACTGACATGACACGCACCCCCCAGCAAGCTGCCCAGCATTTCTAGGAAGGAGAAACCAAACTGCCGTCCCACCTCGGCCTGCGCGGTCACAAGTGAGGCAGGGCTGGGACCAGTCACCATTTGGGGGGGAGGCCGGCCCCAGGTGCGACAGGAAGGGGTGATGCTGGCTCAGCGGCTGCAGCTCCTCGCTCTGACCCAGCGGGACCCCCGTGCGGTGCTGGGAGCACAGCGAGGTCTCGGGCGCTGTTGGGCAGGGACATACACACACACACAGAAAAAGACAGGCCATTAGAGGGAGAGGGAGTGGCAGAGGTTCCAGCGGAGGCCAATGCCTGCCTGGCATTCTCAGAGGCAGTGAACAGCCTGCTGACCCACCACATTCTGACCCTGAACATGCTGCTCAAGCTCAAGCCCTGAGGGAACCAGAAACCGTCGAGCTGGCAGCAGCAGGCAGCCCAGTGTCAGGCCGGCAGGACCCGTGGTGAGAGGCCCCACCCAGGCACCCACCTGCCCGCTCCATGACCTCTCCCCTGCTCCTGGAGCATCCCACACACAGCACCAGTCCAGCCCCTCGCTCTGTAGCCTCTGGCTTCTTGGGAACAAGGACTGCGAAGGGCAGGTAGAGAGAGGAGCAGCTCCCTGTGGCCACACAGCACAACGACAGCCACTTCCCAAGAGGAAGCCAACGGGACTAGAGACCAATTCAACCCACTGCAGGTCTTTCTGGGGGATGGAGACAGGTAACTTGAGAGAAACAAACAACTTCTCTCCTGAAGGGCAGTCTTTATTTTCTGGGCACCCTAGCCTGGAAGGAGACCTCTGGAGATGCAGGTTATATTTTTTCCAAGATGCAGGCTTTCATGAAAGTCACAACCTTTGCTTAAGCAGAGTTCAAACTAAGTGAGGAACTGACGGGACAAGAAAACGCTAATCTCTCCCAGCTTGGCAATAATTTACAATTTCTAGAGGCAGGGCGTTTGACTTTACTATGCAAATTTCCTATTTGACACATGTCTCAAAATGCTACCGGTGGCTGTGCAATGTCAAATTGAAACCTGCAAAAAAGCAGGAAATGTTAGCAGACCACTGATTAAGCAAGGGTTGGCGGGTTTGTCAAAATACAAACAACTTCCTTTAAAAAAAAAAGCTGACCTAAGTGTTACTGATTCCAGAAAGAAAGAGTATGGGGACCTATACTTTTATTTTTGCATCCTCCACTGCAGCCCACCCCCAGGCCACCGGGCCACCTGTCTCTACACCGCACTGTGAAGGCCAAGGAGCGATTCCTGGGACCTTTCAGTGAGCAGCCAGGATGCCACACTGTTCACAGCGGCCAGCTTCCATCAGGCCCAAACTCCACTTCTGTTCCCTGCCAACTCCTCTGAACACTGGGCCAAGGGTGATCCGACATGCAAAACGAGGACACAGCCCCCCAGTACAGGCCCGGCCATGCCAACAAAGCACCACGAACTCTCATCTGCAGGTGGGAAAGGAGCCGCTGCCCACAGGAACACCTGCGGAGGCCTTGTTTCAGTGACACAGAGACATACCATCTCGTGCCCTCTGATGCCAAAGTAGAAAGTACACTGAGCCGGTCAGGAGACCTGTAGCCCAGTCATTAGAAAAACAATATGAGACTAAAGAAACAAGATTATCCAGAAAAAGCACCTGTTTCCTCCCAGCTACCACGTACAGTCAACGCCCCACTGGTGTGTGCAGCAGGCAGCCCTTCACTGCGGCCCTTCCCACGAGGAAAGAGGAGGCCTGCCTCCTCCCCTCTGCCGAAGGCAGTCCTGCCTAGATGTACAGAAGCAGACGCAGAAGCAGAGGCTCTTGAGACACTGGAGCCAAAGCAGTCACAAGCCGAAAGCCCCTTTGTCACAGTAACTCAGTGCCGACAAGGGAATACTGCTGTCTGGGCGGCCAGAAGCTGAGATGACGCACCACCTCGCTCAGCCCAAGGGCCCCTCCCACCTGCTGCCCAGCGCTACTGGCAAAGGGTGAGGCACATCCCTACTACTCACAGCCGTGGTAGGAGGCTGGCGACCCCCCAGCCTTGCCGTACTCCTGCTCCGAGTAGGTGGTGGAGAGGTTGGGCTGGCTGGAGCCGCGGCCAAAGGTGATCTGGTTGCTGCTCACACCAGTGGCAACCTGGGCCATGCGCTCTTTGGTTTTGAGGGCCTGGACCCTCTCAGCCTTCAGCCGCTCCTCGTCCTTGAGGAGGGCCACCAGCTGCTTCGACTTCTCACGCACGTTGATGCCCTGGTCCTTGCCGTCGCGGTCAATGTACTGGAAGTCCTTCAGGGTCTGGATGGCAAAGATGTTCTCTCGGCACTGCTGGGCCACCCGCTCAGAGCCCGTCTTGATGAGGTAGTCCAGGAGCGTCAGGGCCTTGTACACGTGCCGCCAGTTCTTGCCGTGGTCATTGAGCCGCTTCCACACCATGCTCATGATCTCCGAGAAGGCCACCACATTGTAGGTCAGGTCCGCGATCTCGGTCATCAGGGAGCTGGACGGGCCCCAGGGGTCATTGGAGGTGGCTTCCCGCACTTTTATTTCGGCTTCTGAGTAATTGTTCACAATGTTTTTCATTTGCCGTCTGATTGACGAAGTCGTCATCTTTATTTTCTTTGTAACGGACGTACAGCCCTTCAAAGAGAGAGACGCTCCTGTCCTGAGCAGGCTCGCCCCGTGCGAAGGCTCAGTCTTCGTGACAGACCTGGAGCACGGCCCCCAACAGTCATTTCTGTTTCCTCTGCTGGAGACTCAGCCCTGAGAAGCTGGAAGCCATGACCTAGAGAAAGAAAGACAAACACTCACTGTGCAGGAGCGCCGTGACAGCAGGCAGCTTCAGGGCAGCCACTCTGTCAACAGCAGGGATTGGGGCATGTCAGGGGCACACTGGACATACTCCAGCCTCCCGAGGATGAAAGAGATCCCATCTCTCTCAAACGGAAAGATCAGTATGACAGGTTAAAAGTTAAGCCTTTGGAAGAAAGGAAGTAAACATTATGATTATTTTCTATTTTCAAAATGCTTCCATTGAAATGGCTCTTCTATGGGTTGTCTTTTCATTGCACGGCAAAAGCCAACTGCAGAAGCAATGTTGGGAAAGGTTGATTGTAAATTATCTTTGGGAATAAGAAAGCCTCTCATCTCAGTATATCTTATACACAAAATTACTCTCTATACCTTTAACATTTGGCTTTGGTCCACATGCTTCAAACTGCCCAGGGATTTCTCCGTGAGCAACTCTTTTCTCCTGACTATAACGGCTGCCAACTACTCTTCTAGAGCATGGCTAGACTTTCGAGTCTGCAGCATCTGGCCCGAGCTGTATAATGCAGCTCAGAAATAATCTGGTTCTAGCCCAACCCCCTCATTTCCAGAGGAGAAAACTGAGGCTCAGGGTTCTGCATGAACTGGCTCACCCAGCCCTGTGCCACAAACATGTCTATTCCCTCTCCAGAAAAGAAACATTTACTGAGCTAGAGTGAGAACCATGTCTCCGACAATGGGCACTGGTCCACAAGGTTGGTGACCCATTAGTCTTTTCACCAATGAATACCCAGCACCTAGTACTGTGCCTGACATCATTTAACCCTGTTGAATAAATTTATGAAACAGACTGAAAACAATGTCCCTTTCCTCAGGAAGGCCACAGTCTGCCAGGGGAGGGAGCAGAGGGGATCTGAAATGCAAAGCCAGAGCCACCACTTCAGCTGGCTGTTAGTGCTGCAAAGGCAGGCACGGGAAGGACTTTTGCCAGAAATTACCCTCAGTATGGTCTTCAAAGCTGAAGAGACCTGAGGGGATAAACAGGAAGTAGTGACATAGGTTACTCCTCATTTATAAAATGAGGAAAAGTCCAGGAGACTCCAGGGACTGCCAGACAAAGCTGCCCATCACCCACTGCCCCGTCCCCAACCACCCACTGCCCCATCCCCAACCTATGCCTGCTGCGCCTCTCGGGCCAGGCTGTCTCACTTAATACTCATGAAAACCTTCTGGGTAAAGATTGTTCTTCCCCTCGTACAGATAAGGAACCTGAAGCCTGGAGCTGACTAAGGCCACCACCAGGCTAGCTCTCCTCTCTTCTCCCCTCCTCATGCCCTTACTCTCTATCAAGCTGCTGCAAGGCTTCTGCCAGACAAACAATGCATGACCCCCACCTTTATCAAAAGCCTCAGACAGGCAATGGGCAGCCAAAAGAATAAGTCAACAAAAGATGTGGGGTGGGGGAAAGCCAGAGGACATGCAATCAGCCATCACTCATCACATGCTGCAATACAAATAAGAAAGACAGCTCGTAAAATCTCACCCCGGTGACAATCAGTACATCTGCTCTGGCTAATGCGACCTCTCCCTATGCTCCAATGTGACAAGAGTTCTGCCTCCACAGAACGGAGCTCCAGCTGAAGGCAGGGATATTGTGCCTCTCCACTACCTGGTGGCTCTCCCGAATCTGCTCAGGCTTGCCAAAGGACCAGGCATAGAAACTCTCACAGTGACCGCACACTTGATTTTAATTGTTTTCATTCACAGCAACAGTCGGTGCTGGCAGAGGTAGGGTGGGCCTCGGAAAGAAAAGAAGACTCTGATTTTTAATAAGCATCTCCCAGACTAAAGCACACACGTCAAAATCAGCAGTAACGTTTGGAGGTACTTAATACCCAGGGGCTGTGCGATGTGCCAGGAACATGGCACGTCCTTTGTTATTCCATCTGGCGCACAGCAGGTCAGACTGTCCCACTTCTCAAGAAGAAGCAGGTAGAGCTGGGATCACCTTCCTCCAGGTATGAAAGCAGCTTCAGTAAAGCATGACAGCAAGCCATCCTGGAAAAAAGGCCCCAAATGGTTGACAATATAATGAAAAACACACAAAACACCACAATTTCCTGAGGGAGACATGGTACGCTGGGCTCTGCTGCCCTTCTCTAGTCCTGCCACCTTGGGGGGTGGACCAGAACAGCTGGACCTGGCGTCCTCCCAGAAACACTAGGGAGAGGCCACGAGGCGCAGCCAGGGCACCCCAGAGTCTCCCAGGCCTTTGGTAGCAAAGAGAGGGCAGAGTGCCTGTGAGCAAGGGTCAGGGTGCTCCTGCTGACAGACAGGCTGGGAAGAGAAATGGGCTGCAGACCAAGGCAGGGCGGCCCTCACAGGCTCCACCTGCAGAGACATCTGTTAGCAGTCTCTGAAATAGGCTTCAAGGGGGGAAAAAGCTAATAAAATGTTTGTTATATTAAAATATATATAATGCCATTTTCTTAAAGCTATAGACAAGAGCCACTTTCAGGACTAACAAATGGTGGGAAGGCTGAGATCTGGAGATAGGAAATTCCCTATAGGCCTGGCATTGCTCAGTGGTTTGTATTTAACCTATGTACCAGGAGGTCAGGGTTCGATTCCCGGTCAGGACACATGCCCGGCTTGTGGGCTCGATCCCCCGTAGGGGGCGGGCAGGAGGCAGCCGATCAATGATTCTCATCATTGATGTTTCTATCTCTCTCTCCCTCTCCTTTCCTCTCTGAAATCAATAAAAACACATTTTAAAAAAAAAAAGAAATTCCTGGTAGGATAAAACACCCAAAGGCACCTTTGAGAAACTATTTTCATGGCCAAATGGGTTACACGCCTCACCCAAGACTTTGCAGATCAAAACTTCCAATTCCGCCCTGGCCAGGTGGTTTAGTTGATCAGAGTGTCATCCTGTACACCAAAAAGTTGTGGGTTTGATTCCAGGTCAGGTCACATGCCTAAGTGGCGGGTTCGATCCCCAGACAGGACGCATACAGAAGGTAACCAATCACTGCTTCTCTCTCACATCCATGTCTTTCTCTTTCTCTAAAAATCAATTTAATAATATCCTCAGGTGAGGATTAAACACACACACACACACACCAAAAAGCCTTCCAATCCCATCCATAAGAACCTGTGACACGTGAGAAGGCTGGGGGACCACAGCAGCGCCAGCCTGGCTCAGCTCTCCGAGGCTCCTCCAGGCTGAAGACTGGACCCCTGTTCTGTGGCTCTGTCGCACTTGTCCTACTCAGACCTCCGTTTTCCCATTTTTAAAACATCACCCTCTCAACCTCAGATTGGGCAGTAAGTAAACACCTCCCCCTCCCCAAAAACATCTGCCAGGTATCTCCTCCCAAAAGCCAGCCCCAAACACACACCATCCTCAAATACACACACGGTGTTAGTTCCAGAATCTGAATTGTGTTTCATTCTCACTCGCTTTTGAATGAATATTTCCTCCACTTTCCAAACTTGTCTTCTCAATTTGCCGGTTTTCTTTTCTCCAACTTGCCGAGCCTGAACTAATGTACATGCAAAAGTAACTAAACGGGGTAATTCGTTACCTTCTGGGCTCTTCACTCAAGCGTACGGGAATATGATAAGTTCACAAACATGCAGCCATTTATTAGGACCTCCAAGACAGATATGGGGAGGGCAGTGGTGGGAACACTGTCAAAACAAGAAGGGAAAATAAACTTTGTAAGATAGAGACTAAAAGAAAAAAGTAGCAGGACTCATTTTCATAAATTATATGCTGACAATGGAAGGGACAAATGCCACTAAGGACATCAGGAACTAGAAATGCCTTTAGAAATATTTCTATTGTGGACATAGGGGCTACATGCTGACCTGACCAGCTCGGGGAAGGCCCGTGTCGCGGTCTTGCAAACCTAAAGACCTAAAGTCACCACAAAGGATGTCTGAAATTAAAACTTCAACTAAAAGCAGTGATGGTGGGTAGTCATGTTCTAGGCCTGTATTTTCCCTGACAAGGTCAATTTTTACCTTAACCGAGCCTCCTGTCTTTTTGCATTTATGATAACACACCTATGAAATGTCAGAGTAACTTGTAACTCCCGCCCCTCTCCGTTGGGAGACAACCAAATGTACCTGGGCACCAGAACAGAGACCATAAATCTTTTCATTATTATTGTTATCGTGTTAATTGTTGACTGTTAACTATCCTGCACCACCTAAGGAAAAGGAGCATGTGTCTATCATTTTACTTTTTATCCACTCTCCGCTTTGCTTTCTCCTGCCTCCCTAATCTGTCACCAGTGGATTTCATGTGACCCACTTATGTCTCCTCTTTGGATCGCAATGTATAAAACAAGGTGAAAAACTGCCGTTCTCCGGAGCACTCTCCCAATTCTGCTTCTCGGCAACTGTCGACAGTTTGACTCAAATAAACTCACAAAAATTCTTCACAGGTTTGAATGTTTTTTCATTAACACTATTATCAGGAATTACTAGAAGGATTTTACCATAGTGGTGAATGAAGCGAGTTTACACAATTGTTACAACTTTAGATTGGGCAGTGCGCATTTCTGCCAGGTCTTCCAAAAAGCCCTGGGGAGCTCTGGAGACTCCATCTCAAAAGCCACAGACTATTCACTTTGGGACACTGACCTTTCTACAGTTAGTCCCCAGGACTAGGGAAGGTTCTTAAAGCCAAAGAATCTTTACTAGAAATGGAATCTGTTGTTTCTGCCTGTGCAACATCCATTTGCCTTATCTTGTAAAGAGGGGAAGTGACCAGGAGCAGGCCCGCTCAGACCCCATCAGTCGGAGCACCACCAGCCCCCAGCCACAGTGGCCAGATCAGGGGCCGACTGACCATCCAGACTGGACCTCCTGCAGACCTACCTCTCTGGATGGGCTCTGAAACTACTAGGAAGCCAGCAGGTTGCTGAGCTGCTGGAAGCCACTACAGGGCCAGGCTTTACCTAAGTCTGAAGATGACACAGAAGCAAGCAAGCAGCCAGAAGGAGCAAGACAGACCATCCTTTGAACCTCTCCTTGGACCTCTCAGCTGCACAAGCCCACTTGTAACCAGCAGCAATGCATGTTTCTATCACCTGCACCCCTGAGCTCTGTGCAGAGCACCCAGGGAGGAGGAAAGCGGGCAACAGCCAAACAACAAACACAAATGGAGCACTGACTGCCTCCAGAGCCTCCAGCGGGCCGCTGCCCGAGTGTGGGGAGCAGCCAGGCTCTCCTGACACACCTACCCATGGCCCAGGCACCCGGGCAGAGCTGGGATCATGGCACTTTTTGAGAGTGGCTTATGATGGTGCCCATCAAGGAACAGCTGAATCACCACGTTTGCAGGGTCAAGCTGGGGAAGAAAAATTCTGGCACTGAAAATACAAGAATTCAAAAGACAGTGGAGCCTGAAAATAGACTAAAAATCAGCAAGCAGAAGAAAACTAAACAAACAAAAAATTCCAAGGCTAGAATAAGGCCCCTAGCCTTGAGACAAGAAGAATTCCATTAAAAAAATGTGCTTCCAGAGCTGGCTGGGGAAATTCCTACTACACCGAGAGTGCCCATAACAGGAGAAAAAGAGGCTTTTCCGGCTCAGAGCAGCGCGGACGGCCCTGAGCAGAGCCCGCGTGTCTCTCTGCTGCTCTGCTTCTGTGGCGCCCGGCAAAGGCTGGTGTGGGCCGCGAAGGTGTGCACCCGACCCAACAAGACATTTCGACAGTAGCTTTTCAGGGATCAGGATCAAGCCCAGCAATAAGGGAACAGCAATAATCGTCTCTCCCTGCCTCCAAACCTAACAGTCACAGGTCAGTCAATATTGACTGTAACAATCGAGTCATAATCAATAAATACTGCTGAATGAATTGAACTGAAACTTCAGCCCAGATAGCAGTTCAAACTATCTGTCTGGCAGCCTCTTATGCTTCGCATACACTTCATTTTCCTCAAGGCAGGTGACAGGGAGAGCTGTGGGGAGGGCACGGCCCCCTTCCTGCTTCCTACAGCACTGGGTCCACTGACCACACACACCAGAATCTCCTGGGGACACTATTCAAAACCCCAGGCACACAGTAACTGGGGACAGCATGTAGGGAACATAACACTCCTACCAAGCTCCCATGATCTGTGGGCATATCAAGGTGAGGACCACATGTCACTATAGGACACACACATCAACATGAAGTCTGAGAATACTCTGCAAGCCTCGATTATCTGGCTTTCATTTTCCTGTGCGTGCAGCCCGAGTGAGGACACGTTTCCATCTTCCTACAGGAGAAAAGGGTACCACGACCATCACAAGGAAGCTCAGCCAGCGGGTGGCTGAGACCTCAGCTCACGTGGCCGGCCCGAGCTGACTCTCCAAAAGACAACAGTCCAGTCAGGACAATATGGACAGCTGCCACATTCTTGCCCACAGTAGTCATTTCAGCCTCCAGAGAAAGGACTATTATGGCTCTGCATCAGCCACGCTAGCAATAACAGAGCTTATAGCTACTACTCATGCAGGCGAGAGAATGAAGAGGGGAAAAATCCTTTACACACACCAGAAAAACAGTAAGATTCAGCCAAAAAAAGAAAAAAATGTCCTCTTCACTAACTGAATGGGGATCCAAATTTCAATGGCTTCTTGTTGGGTAGAGAATCAAACTGTTTATCACTATCCAAAAAGTGGGCTTTAAAAAACTGCATGTACATGCATAAAAAATTTCAAGGAAAACCCAGTATTTAAGACTTGACTTGCAGACAATAAAGCAGGTAAACTGTCCATGCACTCTCCTCTCTCCCTTCCAGGGGCGGAAGAGCCCGAGCATTGGTCAGGTGGAGACGTGGAGGCCGGACTATGAGGGGTTGACCAGGTAGGAGGCACCCTGCTCCCATGCTGGACAAGGCCACCCTTCACACAAGGCAGATCTTCCCACAAAGAGCCACCTGGGCAGCGCCTCCCAGGACCCAGCAGTCGCAGGAACAAGCACAGGGCAGTTCAAAACAGGTTTCTGACACCTCCTGTTCTCCATTTGTCTAAAAGCAGAAACCCACTACTGAAAACACACATAAGGAATTCCAATTTTCTTCACCAGCGTGCCTGACCATTTAGTTTCCGGAACAGCAGCCTACACAGGTGTTGAAGTGCAGTCATTTTTAAAGATCCCGTAAAGCAAGCACCAGCGTCAGAAGACCTAGTTCTGCCATTTCAGCTCCACTCTTGCCATGTAATGTAGTTACTTAGCCTCAGTCCCCCAGTCCAGGAAATGGGAGTGTGATGGGCTACACCTCCCTCGCTGGGTCACGGGTCCAACACCCTGATGACTGTGGTGTGTAATCTTGTCATAAAGGAAAGAGAATTCTTTCATGACCCCACCTCTCTGCTACTTCTCAAAGTAGCTTTGCAAATGACAAATCATGGACTGCATTCTTAACAAACCATGCTCAAAAGCAAACAATGTGTTGTGGTAGTGTGCACAGAACCAGGACACAGGGGACCAGGAATCCAAGTCCAGCACTGTGACTGCTGGACCAGGCACCAGGCAGCCAGTGACCAGGCTCTGTACTTCTAAAATTATCGGATAAGCCACATGGTCTCCCCAAATCCTTAATTCCCAAGACCGCTTTTCTGACAAATGACTCAATTCTCTGCATCTCCAAGGAGCCACGGAGAGCCCAAGCCTAGCACCAGCCCTGCCACAGGGAGAACTCTAGCCCACGCCTAGCGGCATGCTCTTTTGGCCTGGGGGGCTCTGTGGGCGCCAATAGCAGGACTTCCTTTAGGCCTGTGGCTGTATGAAGAGCACCCCTCAGAACCCTTCCCTCCTCCAAGAATGGCAGCTGGCGTGTGACCCCTGGGCCAGTCTCCATTTCTAATCCTCCGAGGCTCAGCTACTAGAAATACCCACTAATGACAGATGGCGATGCCACCCAGGACTGGGAACCATGGAATGGGCACCTGATGGCTTCACACACCCACCCCGCCCCATGGGGTAGGCCCTGCAATGGAAATGTGATCAGGACAACTTTCCAGTGTGAGACGTTTGAAAAACTGCAGAGCTGCATGGGAAAATGTAGACCGCCCATGATTTCTGTGTGACCCAGACCCGGCTGGTCACTCTGGGGCGCTGGGGGCGGCTGTCAGCCTCCCCTGAAGAGCCGCTGAGAGCACTGAGAGAAGGGGGGAGCCGGATGCCCTCTGCCAGGACCCCACGGACTTGGTTTCAGGCACACCAGTGACCTAACACTTTTCTCAAAAGGAGCTCAAGGCACTGCCAAAAGGAAGCCTGCAGGTGTTTCCACACTGTATAGTGAAAAACCAAAGCCATGACCCTCCCGGTGGCGGCCATGGAGAAACAGGGCGGATTTCGGTGGGCAGCTGAGGGAGTTACTTCCACGGACTTCAGTTCAGGTAGTGATGTCTGATGTCCATAATGCTCACAGGGTGGCCTGGTCCCCACCCCGACACTGAGCAGCACAGGGTGGTGAGCCAAGCCCAGATTCTAGAGGCCAGGCTCGCCTCAGCGAAAGGTCAAAGGATAAGCCAAGTCACCCTACAGGTGGGCCTGGGTGCCCTGGGAAGGAGGGACCTGAAGGTGATCTCTTCACATGCCACCAACATGCTGCATTCTCCCTTCAGCTCGCTGCCACCTCAGAGGGACCGCACACCACGGTCCCTCCTCATTCTAAGCACCTGCTTCCTCCGCCCGCCATCCTTCCCGAGTCCCCAAGTCACCGACTAGCTCTTCCTGTCACGCAGATCTCAGTTTACACATCGTCTCCTGGGAACCACCAGCCACTCCATCAAATCACCAGTTTTACTTGTCAGCAGAGCCCGTCTCTCTACTGGCTTTTCCTGCTCATGCTCAGTTCATGTGTTTCTCTCCTGTGCCCCGCACGCTCTCTGTAAGAGCAGGCCTGCCCATCTTCACCACCAGCTCCTCAGTGCCCAGAACAGAGCCTGGTGCACACTGAGCACCCAATAAACATGTGCTGAGTGGATGAACACAGAAGCAAAAAAGTAAGATAATAAAAATAATTCCCCTTAACCCTGTCTACTTAGAGTCCACCATGTTAACACCCTGCTCCTGTTTCCCTTTGGTGTCTACCCCTTGAGTTAGAAACAGCTGCTACACCCACTTACCGACCGCCTGCCCAACTATACACTGCCTGGCGGGGAGGGGAGGAGGCGACGACAACGGCTGTCCATACCGCTGCTTAATAAATGCTCACCACAGGAGCGAACAGCCACCGAAGCCTGGGCCCCACAGGGCAGCACATATGCCACAGAGCAGAGACCACTGGACACCCCTAACAGCCTGGGCTCAGGAGCAGAGCCAGCCAAGGCTGATGTGGGTATTTCTTATTTTGACAACATAGGTCTACATCCTGCCTTTCCAGCTGGGTGACCTGGGGCAAGCCATGAACTTTTCTAAGCCTGCTGGACGGAAATCACCTCCCAGTTTGCGCTACATACAACCTGTTAAACATGGTCACCATTTTCACGCTTCTCCTTCACGGCTGAAATTCCCAAGAAAGCTCTCAGACACTGGTAATCATAACAGGACTTAGAAGGTACTATAAAACACAGGCTCTCTAACCAGAGCTAGACAGCACTAACTGAGCTCTGGTGATGTGCCAGACACATTCTAAGAACTTGACACAAGTCTACTCACTGAATCTTCGTAACGATCCTACAGGGAGTTATTATTCTTATCTTTATTTTACAGAGGAGGTACACTGCCAGCAAGTGGTAGAACAAGGATTTGATCCCAGGCCTCTGGCTTCCGGCCCCATCCTCTTAATCCCTATTTCTTATTCTGTCTGGCCTTAGAAAAACCCAGTACTCGAAGTCTTAAGAACAGTGACTTTTCCTTGCTGAGTCTGCAGGCCTTTAGCAAGGGCCTTCTTGTCTAGACATGTAAGCGGCCAGGAGTGGCAGAGAAGCAATGTCCTCCTAAGCCCACCTTGCTCAGCTGCCACAGGCGGACCCTGCCCCGCCAGTTCACCGAATCAAGTGGGCCGGGGCAACGATGAGGGGGCTCTCGGGGCCCGGGACTCGCCCGTGTGCAGGCGCCGAGGCCTGGAGGGTCAGTGCTGTGTGGGGACCGAGCCTGGCCTGCCTGGCTCCTTCCTGTGGGCTAACAAAAGGCAAGAGCCTATAATGCTCTTCAAAAAGCTTCAGTGGGAAACGGGTGAGATGCTACAGACGGGAAATACAATGAAACCAGCCAGGTGGAGTCTGAAATACCAGACACACAAACTATTTTTAAAGTGTGTTCTTCAGAACTCACATCCTTAAGAAATAGTGTCTCTCTGGCTGTAACACACTTCTACTAAATCAGTCACATCAACTTGAACAACCCAAGAAGTCTGCATTCCTTTGAAATAGCTGTCATCTGAAATACCACTCAGAAAAAACGAGTCTCCACGCTGAAAGGTAAACTTCCTTTTTTGGTACAGAATAAAAATATGATTCCCCTCTGCCCTCCTCTGCTGGAGGCATGCCCATGCTTTATTTACTCGGCAACACTGACTGGCTACATAAACCGGAAATGTTCCTTCTTACTCTTAAATGTCAGAATCTGCTCCAGAAAAGGCATGACCAGCCCTAAAGTCTTCTTGCTGCTTCTCGGTTTCCAATCCTTTGTTATGTACTGCTGGGTACATATAAAAGATTAAGTGCAAACTACATGAGAGGCACAAACAAAATGAGCACCTGTGACCCCCATGCCCTCTCAAGGCCTAGAGCATGACCACAGTGCATACACAGGGGGTCCTCCCCACCACCTCTGCCCCAGGAAAACTGCTCAAGTTCAGGGTTCTTTGGTCCCTTGCTTTAATAATAATAATATTATGAAAGTGAAGGTAGGGGAGGGTGAGGGTAAGGGGGAAAGAAGAACCAAAGGACTTGTATGCATGCATATAAGCCTACCAATGGATACAGACAGCAGGGGGGTGAGGGCATGAGTGGGGGGCGTGAGGGGGCAATGGGGGGATAACAGGTTGTGGGGGGGATGGGGGGATAAGAACACATATGTAATACCTTAATCAATAAAGAAAAAAAACAGAAAGTATTGTAAAACTAAACAATACAT
Source organism: Myotis davidii (assembly GCF_000327345.1). NCBI lineage: Eukaryota > Metazoa > Chordata > Mammalia > Chiroptera > Vespertilionidae > Myotis > Myotis davidii. The sequence goes on from NW_006383019.1 coordinate 1,469,990, forward strand.
GGTTTTCTACAACCTGCTCTGTCCCTCAATATTATGTGTCTGAGACTTGGCCAGCTGTGGTTCATCCACTGTCACTTCTGTGTAACATTTGCCTATGTTCACATTTAACAACTTTCCCCTCATCCTCCCACTGATGGATGTCTGGACCATTTCCAGATTTATGCTATCACTAGTGCTGGTGTGTGTACATGTGTCTTGGGACACGTGCACCATGTTTTTCTAGAGTGCATTCCTAGAATTGCTCATTTGTAGGGTACATAAATGCTCTCTGCCCTGCATTTTTAAAAATATATATATTTTTATTGATTTCAGACAGGAAGGGAGGAGAGAGAGATAGAAACATCAATGATGAGAGAAAATCATTTATCAGCTGCCTCCTGCACACCCCCTACTGGGGATCCAGCCTGCAACCCAGGCATGTGCCCTGACCAGGAATTGAACCGTGACCTCCTGGTTCATGGGTCCACACTCAACCACTGAGACACACTGTCCAGGCTCTGCCCTGCATTTTAAAAGTGTTTTTGCTGTCCTGTTTTATAACCATTTTATCATTATACTGCAAGGACATGTCAATGGTTTAGTTGCTGTTAAATGTGAGTGCGTAAAGAACGATGCCAACAGGCTCAGGGATTTAGGAAAACACACGATGGGGCTTTCAGTCTGGACTGGGGGGCAACACCCTCACACAGGACATCAAAAGCAGATTCTGCAGTGGTGCTTCAGGCAGCTCTCGAGGATATCAGGGCGTCAGGTGCATCCGAGGCAATGCCACGGCAGAATGAGAGGGATGCGCAGTACACTGGGGAAGGAGACCACCCGGGCAGAGCACCCAGCGAGGTGTATGGAAGGGCAAGGACAGCAGCAGTCTGGCTGGGCTGCACTGTCAGGGCCACCCTCACATACTAAGAAATTTGGATTTGACAACTTTGGTTATTCACCTTCAAGATTTGTGCCATAGCCTCCAAATAATAATAATGGCTAACACTTATAGGGACTGCCTATGTTCCAGGCACTGTCTTAGGAATTATCTCATTAAATTCTTACTAAATCAGTACTTCATTCCTTTTCACGGCTGAATACTTTTCTATTGTATGGATACACCACATTTTATTTATCCATTTATCAGGTAGAGAGCATCTGGGTGGTTTCCATTTTTTAGCCATTATGAATAATGCCACTGTGAACATCCTATATAATAAAAGGCTAATATGCAAATAGGCTGAACAGCAGAATGACCGGTCGCTATGACATGCACTGACCCCCAGGGGGCAAATGTTCAGTGCACTCCCACAGGGGGAGCTCTGTTCAGCCAGAAGCCAGGCTCACGGCTGGGGAGCAGAGTGGTGGTGGCGGGAGCCTCTCCCACTTCCATGGCAATGCTAAAGATGTCCCACTGATGGCTCCTGGACTGTGAGAGGGCACGGGCCAGGCTGAGGACCCTCCCCCTAAGTGCACGAATTTCATGCACAGGGCCTCTAGTTTATATATAAGATTTTGTGTGGGCACATGCTTTCAGCTCTTCTGGGTATATACTGAGCAGTGGGACTGTTAGATCATATAACTCTGTGTTTAGCTTTCTGAGGAACTGTGAAAGTACTATGGCATTTTTAAGATAAAGAACTATTAAAATGAGTAACATTCAGCTGTGTAGGACTTAACATTATTTTAGGAACTACTGCTAAAGCCGAAGCTACTGAAGCTGGTTTCTGTTTAGGAGCAGAGAAAAGAGGCTGTCAGGGTGGTGGTTCTGAAACCCTGGTCGAGCAGCAGCAGGGTGAGGACTGTGGGAAAAGGAGGAGGAGGAGGACGACAGGAAGCCCACCTAGCCCACACAGAGGTAAGGAGAAGAAGAGACGAGGTCCTGAATCCAAGTGCAGCAGGGGAATGGGAAAAGGCAGGAGACAGACAAACACACAAAGCAAGAGAATCAACCCCTGACCACCAAATGTCAGTGTGAGACGAGGCAAGACGGAGTGGGAGCAGCCAGGAGGACACAGGCACCCTTCACTGAAAGTAAGGGTTGGGAGGGTGTGCAGATCTTAGGAGAAAGAGGCAGAATAAGCAGTTTGAATTCAGACAGACGTGAGTGGAGACAGGCATGGAGAATGGAGACGGCCTAGTGCCACTGGCATCTAGGGTGGAGAGGGGTGCTGTCCCTCTGGGAGAAGGTAGGAGGACTGTGGACAGGAGTGGAGAATGGGCAAGGATGCAAGTCAGAAGGAGGCAGTATCCATCAACAAAGTCCAAGAAGAGCTGGGCGGGAGCAGGGAGCAGAGATGTGGTAGAGACACGGAACCATTCGTGCAGGGGAAGAGCAAGTGGAGAGGTTTTGGGAGCGATGATAAGCACAGGGACAGAGAAGAGTCCAGAGGATATGGCGAGAAGCATGCTTTTGGGTGCACAGCAGGGGTTGGCTGGAGAACCAGGCCTTGTCCTAATGATGCTAATGAACAGACAGCACAGGCGCCCTAGTAGGGGAGGCCTCACAGATTGCTGCATGACGGCCCACACCACTGTGGCACACCAGCTCTGCCCCCCATCTCAGGACAAAACTGAACCTGCCACCCCCAACTCCCACCTGCATCCCTTCCCCTTTCCTCCAGGGATCCTCTGCTGGAGGAGCCACCACCTGCTGCCGCCAGGGCTTCCGGCTCTCTCCATCTCTCCCTCCTTCCTCCTACCACCTCTGGATTGCAGGCTCTCAGAGGACAGAGGCTCTCACTGTCTCCAAACTGCTGTCTGCCTTCCAGGACCTGGCACGGCGCCTGGTACACATCTGCCACAGGAATGAATGACTCACAGGGCACCAAGTCCACCCCCACCTGCCAGAAGCATCCCCCTCCCTAACCTAATCTCTCTGCGCCTCTCCATTCCCTCACCAACTTCCATAAATGCTCTCATGGAATACAAAACATGGCCTAAAGATATTGTTGTAGTTTAAAAATGACTCTGTAGAGATGGCTCTCTCCCCACCACTCTGTAGTCGTCTGGATGAGCCTCTGGGAAATGGGAGCGGTGGCCTGTAAGGCACCAAGAACAGACATGAAGGAGCTGGGTGAGCTGGGGTGAAACCTTTTACTTCTACTATAGGGTCCACATGCTTTGACTAGGCCTCTTCAGGCCCTGCTGTCTCCCACCACTTCCTCCAAAAGAACAAAAAAACCCACAAGAGCAAGATGGTATTTCTGAATGTATTTCACACTGGCTTTAATAATCAGAAACAAACAGTTCTCATACCATATAATTTTTTTTTTAATTCTTAAAAAATGAGAATGCTGCTAAATATCAAAACACAACCCCCTCCCCAAAAAACTGAAGTTGTTATTTTCCTTTTGGTTTTATCTCCAATAGCCAAATGCTTTTGTTCAAGTAATGTTTACACTGCCATTGTCCTGCTTTGTTTAGAAAAATAATAAAGGGCTGTGTTTCCAGCACTGCCAACCAAGCGTGTGTACACATCTGCTCAGTGTCTCTGGACCCAGAAAACACTCGTTTACAAATTCTGTGCCACCGGCTGAGGAAAAAATGTTTATTTGCCTCGGAATATTCACCGGCCATGTCAGTGCCACCACCTCCTCGTCAGCCACCCTGGGGAGAACCAGGCCGTGAGAACAGGGCAGGCCTTCAGCACATTTGTGCTCCACAAGGAAATCTGATCTAATGGCGCAGGGAAGGCCAGGCCTGTTCACTCAGTGACCAAGTACTCGTCAATTCACCAAGGTGACAACCTGTGCTCAGCCTATGATGTGCCACAGTTCTACAAGAGAGACATTTTGCAGGTGAGAGAGAGGATGCATGACAGAACAAGTTGCAGAGCTGGGTGAGGTCTGTGCTCCCTCTTGAACAAAGCCCCCGTGAAAACTCCGAGGAGCCCAGTCCAGCCCTAAATCAATGTAACATTACTCCATGGGGCTGCCCCTTTCCTCTCTAATATCTCACACACTTCTACGCTGTTCCTGAAAGATTCGAGGTCTTTCCATCAACCAGCTCTCAAGGTCGAACAGTTAGTTCTAGATAATTTCTACCCTGGAATTCCTACCTCACTAATGAACTAGTGAACCCTTTCATAGTGACCTGTCCATACAGAATCACTCTGTTCAGGAATGGCCATTTCTCTCCGATGCAATAATTACTTCTATTCACCAAATAAGTATTTCCAGTTCACCTCCTTTTGGGCCTGTGACAAAATTGCATATTCTCATCCCTCTGAAGTCAGTCATGGCACTGCCAATAAAATGAGAAAGAAGCGAGTGTGTCACTTTGTGTCAAACATTTTAAAAGCCCCTGTGCGATTCTCCACATTTCCTTCCCAGTGTGGTGATGCTGAAAGCCTCCGTATCCACCCAAGAGAAAAGGAAACACACCTACACACAAAGGTGTGCACCTGTGTTCTTAGCAGCATTATTTACAACAGCCAAAAAGTGGGAACAGCTGTCCATCAACAGAGGAATGGGGTAAATACAATGTGATGTATCCATACAATGGAATATCATTCATCCTTAAAAAGGAATGAAGAATGGATACATGCTACAACGTGAATGAACCTTGAAAACAGTACGCTGAGTGAGAGAAGCCAGAGACAAAAGGCCACATAGTATATGATTCTGTTTAAGTGAAACGTCCAGAAGTAGGCGAATCCAGAGGCTGGGGGAAGAAGAGGCAAGGGAATGACTGCTTAATGGGCACAAGATTTCTTTTTGGGGTGATGAAATATTCTAAAATAAAGTTAGGCTGATGGGTGAAAAACTCTAAATACACTAAAAACTATTGAACTGCATTATTTCAAAGAAGTGAAATTTACTTCATGGTACATAAACTATGTATCAAAAAAGCGGTTAACAACAACCAAAAAAAGATGGTGCCTCCATCTTCCTGGATCCATGAATGAGTATGATGACCGCACACTAGATACCTATCATCATGTAACAATACAAACTCAAACACATCCATGCTATTGTACACTCATGTTGAAAATATGCCTGCAGCCAATTAACCTAAAATCCTGGAAGAAAGCCATGGCTGTCATTCTGTCCCAACCAGGATCAGGCTCTGTCCCAAGGCCACAGACTGAACCTTCAAACACAGGAAACCAGGGAGGAGGGGGGAAGGTAACCTAAAGAATCTGACTACTTAAAAATAAAAAGAATCTGACTAGATGACAATAATTCCTAGCCTGAAAAAATATTAACAACTCATAACACAATGAACTAACCTTCCCAAAATATGAATCACTCACAAAAATTGAGAAATAAGCAACCAATAACCTAAGATAAAAATGAGAAAAATCCACAGAAAAGTATAAATGGTCCCTAAACATATGACAACATAATGAGCTCACACTTCATAAAAATGCAAATTAAAACTATATTGAGCCATGGCCGGTGTTGCTCGGTAGTTAGCGTGCCGGCCTGAGCACCAAAGAGTTCCAGGTTCAATTCCCAGTCAAGGACATGTACTTGGGTTGCAGGTTCGATCCCTGGCCCTGACTGGGGCACGTGCAGGCGATATTTATTTCTCTCTCTTTTTCTATTCCTCTCGCCCTCCCTCCCACCCATTCTCTCTAAAAATCAATGGAAAAAATGTCCTCGGGTGAGAATTAACAAAAATAAATAAACAAATAAAACTATACTGAGATGCTCCTTACACCTGTCAGGTTGGCAAAAATCCAAACGTTTGACTACACCTCCTGCTGGTGAGGTTGTGGGGAAATAGCACTCACACCTGTTAAAATGTGAATCAAAATGGAATCACCCTGTGGAGCGCAATTTGGCAAAATCTATCAAAATTACAAATGTGTTTCCCCTCTGATCCAGCGATGCCCCTGGGGGATGCTACCTACAGACCCACCTGCACATGTGGGAGACGGTGCCGAGGTAAGACGACTCCTTGCAGGTGTGTTAGGAAAAGGCATGTTGGAAACATGCCCAAATGCCTTTGTATAGGGGATGGGATTTAAAACAAAATTAAAACGAACAACTTTTGTTCCTCCAAAATAAGGAACAACTTCACAATAGTAATAGCTGAAAGAGAGTCAATGATTCTCCACATACCGACATGGGAAATCTCAGACTACATTGGTAAGTAAAAAAGCAAGGTGTTGAACAGTGTGTACATGTACAGTGTGCTGTCTTTAATTTTACAAAATGGAAGAAGTAAGAATGTAAATTTGTGTGCTTTCTTTGCACAAAGAAACATTGGAAAGCCAGTCAAACTACTAAAAAGGATTATTAGGGAGAAGGGGGGATGGGAAAGATGAGATCGGAGGTGATTGGTAAGATTTCGCAAACTACACTTTAATCTCTTCTCATTTTGGAACTCCGTGGATGCAGTGCATATTCAAAGAGCATTAACTAAAAACAAAGTTCCCTGCTCATTAAAAAAACCCAAAGCCACAGAAAAGCCTTTGGCGAACGGCCTCAGCCAACAGAGCTGTGAGCAGCGCAGGCAGAGCTATTAGCCCAGCGCTGCCCTTCTTTCTTTTTTTAACTTTTTATTTATTGATTATGAGCGAGAGAGAAAGAAAGGAAGAGGGGAGAGGGAGAGGGTGGGAGGGAGAGAAAGAACATCGTTTTGTTGTTCCACTTATTTCTGCATCCATTCGTTGATTCTTATATATGCCCTGACCGAGATCAAACCCACACACACCCTCAGTGCACGGGGACGATGTTCTAACGAACTGAGCCCCCAGCCAGGGTCAGCTCTGCCTTTCCTTCCTCCTGTCAATCTGCGTCAGAGCCTTCCACCAACAGCCAGAGGCCAGAAACCACCAGACAGTCCTGTGTCTGGCCTTTCCAGGCCCCTCCGACTTCACACCTGGCAGGCTGCGAATGGTGTTCCCCAGCTGTCCACACACCCATCTAACCCTCTATCCAGCAGGTGTGAGCTGGCCTCCTGGCACCTCTCTCCCCTGCACTGCCCATCGGTTTGTG
>NW_006383019.1:1476961-1496855 GCF_000327345.1 Myotis davidii
CCCCCAGAGCAGCCCTGAGCAGGCCTGTCTCTCAATCTATCATCAGGGGTAGGGTCAAGGAGAAGAACAAGCAGCCCTGAGCAGCCACTTGTGCGCAAGCATGTGCTCAGCACTGGCTACCTGCGGACAGCGGCACAGCGCTGGGGGTGCCTATCAATCAGACACAGCCCATGGGGAGCAGAAAAACCCAGATGGATGACACCCTACAATGGAAGCCTGGAGGGTACATATAGGCCAGGGCCATGCAAAGAAACAGCCAAAGTGGGTAAACAGCAGGCAAAACGTGTTTCAATACCCAGCTTGGCAAGTGAAGAGGAAAAGCGGTGAGAGGTAAAGCCAGAAAACAGGCCAAACAGGGAGTCACAGAGAACCTGGACTCTTCTTCCGGCATTCAGGGGGACAGGAGGCGAGGACCGAGGCCCACTGTGAAGCAATTCCATCGTCTCACTGCAGGCACACCTCCGCCTTTCACCTGGAAGCCATCCCCCTAACCAGGTGCCAGTCCAGCCAGCCTGCCTCTGTGGAACCAGGGCACAGGGAAAGTGTAAAGAGGAAAAACAAAAGCTGCAAGTGAAAAGGAAAGGCTTTGGTTCTCAAAGAGGTGATACTCATTTGTCTGGAAATCTCCCTCTGCTGTGATTCAATGCCCAAAAGATGCCAAACAATGAGGCACTGCATTCACATTTAACAAACACAGCAGCAAAACCTTATTTCCACATCATCTACTGAGAGACTTAAGCTGTTCAAGTCCAAATTATACTTTTAAAAGCTTCACAAGATAGTTTGTTTTTAAAAATCTCTTATTTCTGAGAGGTTGATTCAGAAACTAATGCGTTAAAGAATGAGTTTTTTCTTTTAAAGAAGACGTTTGTTTTCCCTTTTCTAGTTTTAAACCAATTATTTCTTCCAAATGAAAAAAAAAAGTCCTTCATAGTGGCCTTTAAATTTCTATTGAAAGGATTTCTTAAATATCCACTCGTTGGTAGTGAATGATGGTACATAAATACAAACCTCACTTAACAAGTCTGTACTTAGCCATGCACCACTACCGGGCCCTGCACTAAACACAGCACACAGCAGGACCTGTCCTCTGGGGGGGGGGTTGCTATCTTTTAACTGGAGGTGACTCTGTGACCAGCCAGGTGCACAGGGAATCAGGGGCCTTCCCCAGCATGGGAGACCTGCTCCCAGGGAGGCGAAGCGCCAATGCCGAGGACCTCAGAAGGAAATTACTAGACTGTAACATATCGTGGGTATAGACCCTGAGAAAAAAGACACTACTAAGGGCTCCTGGTGGCTAGCTGGGCTCCAATTTTAAAAAACAGTCTAGCAGCCATTTCTACAGAGGCCTCTCACGGAAACTGCACTTGTGGGAGTAGCCTGCACTGACCCCTGCCTGCCTGTGTTCCTGCCGTCTGAGACAGCCTTACAAAGGCGTCCTGGACTCCTATTTCACCAACAGGACTGAGACTTCCCCATTCAATTGGAGCTGTATATCTCCCCCATCCCGCCATCAACATCTTCACCGCCCAATCAGAGCAGCTCCACTCTGACCAATCAGGAAATTGCCTTTCAGACCAACCAAACTGTAAGAATTTGGAGTCCTCATTTGTTTTTAAGAAGGGAGAGGGAGAAAGAGATAAACATCAGTGATGAGAGAGAATCATTGATCGGCTGCCTCCTGCACGCCCCACACTGGAGACTCAAGCCTGCAACCTGGGCATGTGCCCTGACTGGGAATCAAACTGTGGCCTCCTGGTTTATAGGTCGACACTCAACCACTGGGCCACACCAACCAGGCAAGAATCTGGTTTGTTTTTTGAGGTGATGGGTGGGTTTGGTTTTGTTTCTTAAAGAAATATTTTTTACTTTCTTCAAATGTCAAAATCTGACCAAAGACTTGCAGTTAGGTTACATAGTGACTTCTTGTGCTTATTATCGCCATTTTCTTCTACCAATAACATATATGCTTTTAAATCAAGAATGTGTTTTCTTTCATAATTTCCTGTTTTCTCTTTCGAGCAGGGAGTGTTTTTTTTAAAGTGCAGGAGGTATCAGATTAGTTGCAAAGACCATGTTTTAAATGTTCTTTACACACTGGGTTTTCTCTGTAAGTTACATTTTGTAGCAAATGGTGTTAAGCATAAGTGCGGGACTTATATATAGCCCAGAAGATCTTGTTACAAAGCTTCCTACCACTAGGCAGGCCCAGACCTTCAGAGCAAAACCTCTAGCCCAGCGGTTCTCAACCTGTGGGCCGCGACCCCTTTGGCGGTCGAACGACCCTTTCACAGGGGTCGCCTAAGCCCATCCTGCATATTTACATTATGATTCATAACAGTAGCAACATTACAGTTATGAAGTAGCAACGAAAATAATTTTATGGTTGGGTCACAACATGAGGAACTGTATTTAAAGGGCCAGAAGGCTGAGAACCACTGGCCGCTCCTCCCACCCCAGTCCAGGAGGCTTCAGTGGTTCTGGCCGAGGAGAGGACCCCCTCAGAGCTTTCCCACGGGCGCCACTACCCAGAAAATCACTGGAAGCTACACAATCCTCTTCACTCAGCTCCTCTGAACTCTGACCACTGTGCTTTGGGTCGACTATCCTACCAGGCTCCTTTTTTTCATCTATTTATCACTTGCTTGTTGCTAAAAATATGTGAATTGGCCTAAAGCAGCGGTTCTCAACCCTTGACATGGGTCGAATCTCCAGGGAGCTTTGGGAACATACTTATGCTCAGGCCCCATCCCAGAACAACTAAAACATAAGGTGGTGGGAACCAAGCACTGGCACTTTAAAAATGAATCTCCCCAGGTAATTCTGATTAAAGTAAAGTAGACAAGTTGAGAATTACTGAGCTTACAGAAATCCACTGCATTGCTATGTAATAAAAAGCAAATAAATGAAAAAACACAGGCAATAGGGAAACAGGAGGGAAAATAAAAAAGCAAAGCCAGAAAACAAGGTTAGAATACAAGATGCAGGCCACACTAGAGCTAGAACAAACTATTGGCTCTGAGCTGAGCTTCCTGGTGGTCTAAGCAAAGAGGATTCACTGTCTACAACAGTGATTTTCTACCTCTTCATCTATGGCACACATAAATTACTAAAATTCGGTGGCATACCAAAGAATACATTATATTTTGGGGCTGATCTGGAAAAAAAAAAGGAATAATTTTGATTTATTCACACTGGAAGACTATTGTTGTGTTGGCTGTTGTCATTTTTTCTTTAAATTTAACAATCTAAGGGAAAAGAGGTCAGTTCCCAGACTAAATAGTCAGGTACTATATACGGCATGTTTTAAAATGCTTGCGGCACACCAGTTGAAAATCACTGGATAAACAGCAGAAGATTCGCCTTGTCCTGGGACCCGAGATGAACACTCCCTCACGCCCTCCAAGAGGAGAGGATGCTCCCCCACACCGTGACCATAACCACCTGAGAAGCGGCACAGGGTGCCCACAAGTCCGCACAGGGCTACTAGGGCTGCCTGCAAACTCCTTGCTGGAAATAACCTCCTAATGAAAATCAATGCCTGCATATAAAACATGTCATCAAATCCACTTCATTTTTCACTGGTAACAATGTATCTAACCTGCCGTTCTGAGCCCCTTGAAGCTGTCATGAAAACACAAGGGCACAGCCTCTATTTCACTGACTAGGTGAATAATGGCCCTGGCTCGGTGCTCTGGAAAACAAGCTCTTCCGTCATGACCGTCAGGACAGCCCCAGAACACCAGATCTGTGCCCATACTTAGCAGGGAGCAAAGTCCCAGAGCCTGCCAAGCACTTCCCTCGACCCAGTGCTCAGAAAGGCCACTGACCACCCCCAGACCCGCTGCGGTCTCTCAGATCTAAGAACAGGGTTTGCCCCCCAGAAGTCAGGCTATTAGGCAGGCCTCATGGCCACCAAAAACAAAACCACCGGAAGAGACCTCTGAGCCACTTCCACCCTGACAACACGTAGTACATGCTTTTGTTATGCACACTACACTTCAGCAATAAGTTTTTTAAATGTGTTAAAATCTATGAAATCAAGAGTAAAGCACCCTCCTGCTCCCACATATGTGACATTTTCTTTTTCTTTTTTTGATATTTTATTTTTGAACCACACACCACATCACCACATTTCAAAGCCTGATAAGCTAAAGTAGCAGCTACTCACAATCACCAAGTAAGGAACCAGCCCAAGTGTCCATCAGCAGACATACGGATAAACCACCGTGGACTAGGCACACCACAGATGTCATCCAGCCGTGGAAAGAACGAAGTCCTGACCCTGGTACCACACAGAAGAACCTGGAAACACTGTGCTAAGTGAAAGCCATCAGACACCAAGGGCCACATACTGTATGATTCCATTGGGTGACATGCCTGCACAGGCAAATCCACAGGGACAGAAAACAGATTAGTGGATGCCAGGGGTTGGGGGCTGAGGGGCGCAGGGAGTGACTGCTAAGCGGGCACAGGTGTCCTGTGGGGTAATGGAAGTTCTGCAACTAGACAGTGGTGATGATTGCACAACACTGTAAATGTACTAATGCCACTGGGTTTTAACTTTAAAATGGTTATCATAGTAAATTATATATATATTTCAGAGAAAAACTTAAAATAGCAAAACTTTCATTGTTCTGTCTTAACATAAATGCTAATAAAATTCAACCTAAATCAAGATATTGTATAAAGATTACTCCACAACTAAAAAAAAAAAAATCAGCTTCAAGCCCAGAACATATTAAAATCAGAAACAATAAACAAATACATTCAAGTTACAGGATACAAAGTCAATGTGCAAAAATCCACTGCCTCCTGTATACCAATAACAAAACTTCAGAAAAAGAAATGGAAAAAAACAATTCCTTTTGCAATAGCAACCAAAAGAATAAAATACCTAGGAATAAACTTAACAAAGGATGTGAAAGATCTATATACTGAAAATTACAAAGCATTATTAAAAGAGACTGATAAAGACACAATGAAATGGGAAAACATCCTGTGTTCATGGATTGGAAGAATCAACATAGTTAAAATGGTCATATTACTCAAAGAAATATACAGATTTAATGAAATCCCCATCAAAATCCCAATGTAATTTAAAAAAATTAATTAAACGAGATATCACCAGATTTGTATGGAACCACAAAAGACCCTGAAGAGCCAAAGCAATCCTGAAAAGTAAGAACGAAGCTGGAGGTATCACACTACCTGACTTCAAATTATACTACAGAGCTATGATAATCAAAACAGCATGGTATTGGCAGAAAAACAGACACACAGATGATAGAACAGAATAGAGAGCCCAGCTATAAAACCACATGTACATGGACAGATACTTTTTGACAAAGGAGACATAAATACACATTGGAGTAAAGATATTCTCTTCAATAAATGGTACTGGGAAAATTAGAAAGCCACATGCAAATGAATGAAACTGGATTACAGTTTGTCCCCCATGTACAACAATTAATTCAAAATGGATCAAAGACCTAAATATAAGACCTGAAACAATAAATTACACAGAAGAAAATATAGGTAACAAACTATGGACCTGAGTGGTACAGAACATCTTATAGACTTGACCCCAAAGGCAAGGTAGGTAAAAGCAAAAATAAATGAATGGGACTTATCAAACGGAAAAGTTTCTGCATAGCAAAAGAAACAGACAACAAGACAAACAGGCAGCCAATTAGATGGAAGATGATATTTTCAAACAATAGCTCAAAGGTTTAATTTCCAAAATATATAAAGAACTCATTAAGACTTAACGTCAAACGAATAAACAATCCAATTAAAAAGTGGGCAGAGGACCTGAAAATACACCTCTCCCAAGAAGACATACAAACAGCCAATCCTAATATATAAAAAGCCAGGGGCCGTCACGACAGAAACAACTGGACAGAACGAATAGCAGGCTGTGTGGGGTGACTAGGCCAGCAGGGAGGTTAATGAGGGACGACCAAACGACTGAACAGCAGGCTGCGTGGGGCAACCAGGCCGGCAGGAGTAGGGGGGTAGTTGGGGGATGTCTGACTGCCGGTTTAGGCCCAATCCCTGGGATCGGGCTTAAACCGGCAGTCGGACATCCCCTGAGGGGTACCAGATTGGAGAGGGTGCAGGCTGGGCTGAGGGGACCCTCCCCTGTGCATAAATTTCATGCACCGAGCCTCTAGTAGATATATGAAAAGATGTCCAACCTCACTGGCAATTAGGAAATGCAAATCAAAACCACAGTGAGATACCACCTCACACCTGTTAGCGTGCCCATTATCAACACGACAAGCAATAACAAGTGTTGGAGAGGCCGTGGAAGAAAGGGAACCCTCATGCACTGCTGATGAGACTGGAGATGGTACAACCACTATGGAAAGCAGTCTGGCGATTCCTCAAAAAGTTAAAAATAGAGCTACCATATGACCCAACAATCCCACTCCTGGGTATATACCCAAAAAACTCGAAATCATTTTATGCAAATATGTATGCACCCTTAGGTTCACTGCAGCATTATTCATGGTGGCCAAGACATGGAGACAGCCAAAGTGCCCTGCGAGGACTGGATAAAGAAGACATGGTCCATATACACAATGGAATACTACTCGGCTGTAAGAAAAGATGAAATTGTGTCATTTACACCAACATGGATGGACCTTGCGAAGATTACCCTAAGTGAAATAAGTCAGTCAGAAAAAGCTAAGAACCATACGATTTCACTCATATGTGGGATATAAAACTGAAACTTATGAACACAAACAGTAGTGTATTGGTTGGGTGGTGGGGGGAGGGTCTTAAATTGAGGTGATAGGAGATTTGACTGGGTAGTGAACACATGGTGCTATATACAGACTTTGTAACTTAGAAATCCACACATGAAACCTATATGTTCATGTTGACCTATATCATCCCAATAAAATTTTTTTAAGAAGTCAGAATCAGGACTGCTGGAAGTCAGTCTTGACTTAAAAAAAAGTTTCCAAAGAGTCCATATCTGGGAGAGATCCACACTGAAGCATTTATCACTGAAGTCTGGAATCTGCTTTGAAATAATCCAATGGGAGAAGGGGGAGCCAAGATTAAAACTGTTGAAGCTGAATGATGGGGTTCATCAAACTATTCTATTTTTATATGTTAGAAATCCTCCACAATGAAAAGTTTTGCTCTGTTTTCAAGCAAGTTTGCAAAGATCTTTAACTTGGATAAAGAATTAAACTTTCAAACTCTCAGACTTGACTTAGTGCCCTCCAGCTGAACCTCACAGTGCAGGTTCACCCAGGGCAGGCCCATCTGTGAGCCACCAGGCCCCGGTTCAGAATGCCAGGCAGCAGCACACGGAGGTGTCTAGCCTAGTCCTTCATACAGCAAACCAATCCGCTATCTCGGCCTCTGAGACACCTGCCCCAAATTCAGCTATCACCTGGGGCCAAGGCCCTAGGTGATGTCTGGAAATGAGGGACCCTTTCACAAAATGCCTCTAACAGAGCCCATAGAATCCCTGACCACTGCAGACAGAGCTCACCTTCAGGCCAGGGTCCGAGGAAGCAGTATGCTGCCAGACTCCTCCCAGATGCCGTAGGACAGTGGTCGGCAAACCGCGGCTCATGAGCCACATGCGGCTTTGGCCCCGTGGCATGGGCCACGAAGTTTCAATCGCACTGTATGTGCGTGTCCGCACGTAGTATTTTGTGGAAGAGCCACACTCAAGGGGCCAGTTTGCCGACCACTGCCGTAGGAGGTTAATATTGCAACTGCCTATTGTTTCTCCTCCTCCCTCTTCTAGAAGTAGATGGGGGAGGGGGAGCAAGGCAGGTGTCTCTATCTCATTCCCTATTGTCTAGGAAAGTGTGGTACATGGTACATATTCGATTCAACGTTTGTTGTGTGATCCTGATTCTTGATGGATACTGCTCCAAAGGTGTATTATAAAGACTTGCTTTTTACAAATGCCAATGGAAAATAAGAATGTATGAGCCCTGTTTGCCAGAAAAGGAGGGGACAGGAAACAAGAAGTGATGGTACAAACAATACCACCTAAAGTAGCACCAGAGATGTTCTGTAGGGCCCTGGGTTGAGGGTGGGAGGGGCATGGAGACGAGAGACTGGTATGTGCCAGGCAGAGGGGAGTTCATGAAGAGGGTCTGGGGGCAGGGACGGGGCACAGGGGCAAAGAGGAAGGCACGGCACAAGTTGGTAAGCAAGTTCCCCACACTGAGCGCTGCCACTGCCACGACTGGTCTCTGTGTAACATCCTGGGTCCCCAAAGCAGGGCCCAGGTCACGAAGAAAAATGAGTGGGCACCAGGGGAGGGGTGGAGGCTCTGGAGAACTGGTAAATGCAACCCTATCCAGAGACAGTGGCCAACACTGGCGCTGACCCAGTGTTGCCAGGCAACAGTGCAGGCCCCCAGCTGCCAAGTGTTCTGATTTGCCAATGAAGCTGCAAGTCTGAATTGCTATGTACGATCTGATTTTCATATTGGCAACTGTGGTAAAGAGAGTAATGGCCTCCCAAAGACGTCCACCTCATCCCCCTGGTTTCATGGCAAAGGGGAACTGAGGTAGCCGATGGAATCAAGGTCTCTAATCAGGTGACCTTAAAAGAGGGAGAGGATCCTGGATTATCCCATGGGCTCGAGGTAATCACAAGGGTCCTTAAAGTGGAAGTGGGAGGCAGAAAGTCAGCATCAGCGTGATACAGTGGGAGAACAGGACTGGCTATTGCTGGCTTTGAAGAGAGAAGGGGCCACAAATCAAGGAACACGGACAGCCCCCAGAAACTGGAAAAGGCAAGGAAACAGCCCCTCCCCTCGAGCCTCCACAAGGAATGCAGCCCGGGCTACAGCAGGGTTTTAGCCCAGTGGGACCAGTGCTGAACTTCTAACCTACAGAACTGCATTGTTTCAAGCTACGTGTCTGTGGTAATTTGTGACAGCAGCCATAGGAAACTAATATAGCAACCAATTTTAACTTTTAAAAGGAGGCACAGTACAGCCCAAACAAAAATGCATCTGTGGATTGGATGAGGCATGGACAACTTCTGTCTAGTCCACACTGAGAAGATCTGAGGGCTGGGTCCTCTCCTGGGTACCCAGCCCAGCCTGACATGCTTCCAAGTTAACTACTAGGCCCTTTACCTTTACAAACTGGTCACAAAATTCTCCAGGGGGTTCTGGAAAACAAAAATGCTTCCTGTAAGGAGTTCTATGCCCAAGCATCAGCACACGGCCTAGGCCCTAGGCATTACCCGGGGACCTGAGAAACAGCAGAGGATGGAATACAATCCTTTTCACTCCACCTTCTCCTGCAAACAGCAAGAAGTGAGAGCTTTTCCAGGTCCCTGGGGAAGCCTCCAGTCCCTCCCGGCTCCCCCTGGGGCACTCTGCTGCCCAGTGGCTCCCCAGCACCCACTACAATGAGATCACTTTGATTTCTTTCCAACAGCAGAGAACACTTTCCAAATAAGCTCCTTTTAGTTCCCCACATTCAGATGAGAGCAGACCTGCTCCGATTAGAGGTAGAGAAGAGGACCCAGGTCCCTGCCCACTCGCTACCAAAACATTGTGTGAAAACCACAGCCCAACTCAAATCTCACTAAGCTTTCCACCTGTCCTGCCTGGCCATCCTGTGGCTGTGCCTCTGCCCATGTCCAGCCCCTTCCTCTTTGCTCAGCCCAAGCTGGACACTTCCCTCAGGCCTGGACACAGCTCCGTTTCCTCCGCCTGCAGTCTTCCCGACTTGCCCCCCAGGACTCTCAGTTTTCCTTCAAAACTCTATAGACTTACATATCATTTCCTCTGAAGCCTTCTATGACACCCAGGCTCATTCTCAGTGTCTGACACCACCTTCTAAACTTCTCTCTCCGGGGGCTACTTGTCCCTATACCAGGAGCCACACTCTGCAGACCATAAGCTACTTGAGGGTAGGAACTTATCACTATAACACATAATATATATGGGCTCAATAAACATTAAAGACTGAATGAATTGGTCTATAAACTAATATTTTCTGTTACTATAAATTGTGATATTAAATGCACCAGATAAAACCTCACTTCTGATCTTTAATAAAGTTAATCTATTTAAACTAGGAACTCTACATTACAACTATCTTAAAATAATTACTTAGTTTAAATTTACTAGTGTCTGTCTTACAATTAAGAGCACAGGAAGGAACCTGGCTGCAGGCCTGAATGCAGGCAAGCACCTGCTGTGCCCTCCTCCAAAACCTGGCTCCAAGTCAAGCTGAAGAAGGGTCACCAAACCGGTGGGCACAGTCTCTTCTCTGGTCCTCCCCTTGCTTCTACTGTTGGCTAAGGCAGACTTCAGTCCAGGAGCCATCTGATTTCACCTCTCTGTCACCCTGCCCCTTTCTCCAGCCATCCAGTTACGCTATAGTACTCAGGGCCCCAGCACCAACACCTCATTAGGCTTCTTGTGCTCTGGCTAAATTTCCTCCCACCTTCTAATCGGTGACATTCCCAGAGGCCCCCCAGAGCACACAGTTCAGCTTCTCAGCCCACACAAGCCATCAGAATCATCTGGAGTACTTCAGAAATTACTACTGGTTCCGCCTCCATGGTCTGGAATGGGGCCCCATCATAGGCCCCACTTTTAGAAAGTTTTGGGCCATGTGGTTGACAGGTACACCCAAGGCTAAGAACTGCAGGCGTGGCTCAGTGGTTGAGTGTCAACTTACAAACCAGGAGGTCATGGTTCAATTCCTGGTCAGGGCACATGCCCAGGTTGCAGGCTTGATCCCCAGTGGGTGGCCTGTAAGAGCAGGCAATCAATGAGTCTCTCTCATCATTGCTATTTCTATCTCTCTCCCCTTTCCATTCCCCTCTGAAAGCAATTTAAAAAAAATTTTTTTTTAAGAACTGCAGGCTCATAAGGTGTCACACCCACACTTCCCAGTCAGCATTGAGGTCCTAAAGCCCTCACCTCTCCCGAAACAGAAGCAGACTGGCCTCACCTCACTCTGACACACACCCCTGTGCTGCCTCCAGTCTCAGCAAGCCAGCCTGGCCAGGACCTCACCCACAGAAATTACGCCACTTTGCAGGCCCCTGCCCAGGCTCCCTCCCTAAACACTTGAGCTCCCTACTGCCAGCACCACCATGCTCCAGGGCTTCTGCCACCTAGGTCCTCACTGCTCCCAGCAGGCACCCACCGAGTACACACCCCTGTGCACGCAGGCACCAGCCCCATCCCACCCTGAGCTTTGCCCTGCGCTGTTCCCTCGATCTGAAACACCTTCCCATCTGCCTTCCACTCCTGAAACTAGTCCCTGTCCTTCGAGGTCCAGCTCAAATCCTATCTTCTCCCTGTTACCTGTCTTCGCAGTTAGACTAAGTTCATGGTGGCAAGAAACATGGCATTTCACACCCATCGTGTTGACTTGCGAGACCAGATGTTGCGTATTTTCCAGGCTGACACTGATCTCAAATATTCTGCCCTGTTGTCATGCAATTGCCTTTTGATTTGATGCTCATGATTCTATATCAATCGGACTGCCTCTCATAAAGTAGCATAAAAATTATTTCTCTGCTCACGTTTCCCAAATTTTTGGATGCAGAGTATAGTTATTATGCCAGGACAGCTCTGGGTATCTATGGAACGGGCACTCAGGGAGGACCTGCTTTCCAAGGTGGCCCTCCAGCCTGTCGGTGCCCTGACCACGAGGGGTGGGGTGGGGTGGGGGGAGACTCTGAAGAGTAATTTCAGCTCTCATGATTTATTCACCGCAGAGTCTTAAAGAGTTTACGAAACAATACATTCGTGTCCAAACCTCCAAAGAGTGCAGGGCAGGTATGGACACATAGCTGTTTATCATCCTTGGCTTAGGAACTGCAGGCAATTTTCAAACCCTGGGAAAGTGATCACACCCGTCTGTACACTGCAAGATCAGAAAAATGACCCATTTATAGAAGTCATGCATTAATGGCCTACTGAGGAAGAGTGCTTTATATTTTTATTTACATGCAACTGTTTAAGACTATCAAGTTCTTCTTTATGAATTTGATCATATTTAAACAACGGCATCACCAGAGGATTTTTAGTCCTTAACTTCCCTCTGTCATGTTTACAGAACCAATGGGCAGAGCTTCGGTCCTACAGGCTGAAAAGAAATGGCCCTTTCCTCAAAGAGCAATTTGGGCGATTATTTTAACCCAGCTTCACAAACACAAAATACTTTACAAACTCACAAAGACTTCCTTCCAGCCAACCCAACAGGGGTGCTCTCAGGTCCCTGTTGTGCTCCTCTAGGCAGCTTTAGGTCTCAGAACTTACATCTGTTGCTCTGGATCGGAAGGTGAGGTGTTGTCATAGAAACAACTTCACGGGGCTCCAAAATCAGACAAGTGTGGGACTGAGTTCAGAGTGGATGCAGATGAGCAAGCTTGACCCCTCTGAGCCTCAGCTTGCTCATCTGTGAAATGCCTACCTCTCGGGCTTTGCGAGGGAACAATGAGGCAATGGAAGCACCTGGAATGGCTAGGGCGTGAGGTAGTGGAAATCATGTGGCTTTGAATCTGACACAGGTGGCAGCAAATACCAGCTGGGGCACTCAGGGCTGTGTAGCCTGGGGCAGGCTGCTGACCGCCCTGACCTTTCGTTTTTGCGTATCAAAAACAGAAATAGTGACAGGCCCTGCATGATCATGACGAAAATTAAATTAATACTGTGTATAAACAAAGTAGCACATGACCTAGCACACAGGAGAAATCCTAAAACCATCAGGGCACATGTTTGGTTTTCGTGGAAACCTAACATTACTACTAGAGGAAAAACAATTTTTCCCCCAAACTCTTAAGCACCAAAGCATATTAAATCAATCTGAAATGTTGGAGGGGAAAGGAGTGACTTCTAGTAAGGCCAGCAGCCATCCCTAATTACCCTGTGGGAGTTTGCTCAGTGCCCAACACCACTCCCCCGGCCCTTTCCCAGCTGCTTATCTAAAAAGCCTTGACAGTGAACATCTCGCTTGATGTGCGGGAATGAATTGGATTTTCAAATAATCTTATATTTACTGCCTCTTCAAGGGCACTGACATCTTACATTCCTGTCATTAAGGAAAACATCCTGACTAACCCAGAGTGACGATGCCTGTGGCGCCAGTCCAAATTATAATCACACAGGAAGAAGGTGAAAACAGCTTTTGGAGAAACCAAGTTCCCAAGTGCCATGCCACCATCTTCTGAGCAACTCAGAGGCACATCTGAGGCAAAAAGGAACTGCTGATGCTGACCCCTTACACCTTCTCTTCCATCCTCTGGGCCAGGATTCAGAAGTCTGGTCCCCAGACCCGCAGCATCAGTAACACCTGGAAACTGGTTGAAATGCAGACTCTCCGGCTTCAGCCCAGACCTACAGAATCAGAAACTCTGGGGTGGGGCCCAGCAGGTGCCTAACAGGCTCTCTGGGTGATTCTGCTGCGTACTGGAGTCCGAGAAGCACCACTACCCTGCTGCCAAGTGGTCATTATTAGCCCCGCTTTACAGAGGAGGAAACCGAAGCTGTGATTACAGTGCCCAAAGCCCCACAGCGAGGAGGCCAATGCGTACCCAGTCAGATGCCAAAGCTAGCTGTCGCACGGCCTTTGTAGACAAACTGTCTGTACCATTTGGTGCTCTCAGCCACTGAGCCACCAGGATGCAACGGCGACATTAACAAGAGGGGTGGGAGTGAGAGAAGGATGAATCCTGTACTCAGAAGTGATTCACTATGGAAGCTTTTCTATCCGAATCATGCATCAGCCTGCTTTTCGCTGCTCCATTCACCAGTTAGGTTGCAGGAAGAGTCCTTTCACTGGGGGGCTTTCTACAGGAGCTGGTGGAATAGTAGGAACCCAGGTTTGGGAATCACACAGACCTGGGTTTGACTCCTGGCTGTGCCCGTTCCTCAAAAGTTACCTAACCTCCTGGAGCACTCAGAGGGCAGTCCATGCTGAGCGGGGGGAGGGGGGGGTGGCGACTCAGGCTCGGTGTGCACGCTGTGACCACAGCTGCAGCAGGGTTCCTTTAGCTGTGACCCAGCCTGCCCTGGGTAAGGGCAGAAATGATTTACATTCCATTATTTGTCAACTTACCTGCAGTTTGCTTTCATTATTTTTGCTGCACTCATTTTATTTGTATTTAAATGTTTTAGGCAACCTAAGAACAAATGTACAAGTGAAGATACAGTAAAATGAACTGCTTGACATCCATTACTTCATGTATATCAAGCACAGCAATAAAACAAAAAGAAAAGCCCATGTATTTAACTTGTTTTAGGGGTTTTTTTTTGTTTTAGTCAATTTTTTAATATTTGCCTAACATGAATGTGCAGTAAAAATAGCTTTAGCTATGCTGAAACCGGTTTGGCTCAGTGGATAGAGCGTCAGCCTGCGGACTGAAAGGTCCCAGGTTCGATTCCGGTCAAGGGCATGTACCTGGGTTGCGGGCACATCCCCAGTGGGAGATGTGCAGGAGGCAGCTGATCGATGTCTCTCTCTCATCGATGCTTCTAACTCTCTATCTCTCTCCCTTCCTCTCTGTAAAAAATCAATAAAATATATTAAAAAAAATAGCTTTAGCTATTTTTAATGTCATGAAATCTAAGCATAATGGTTAAGAATATAGTATTGAGTTCTTTTAAGTGGAATAAAAACTTTATGAATGAACTTTTCAACTACTTCTCTACAGCTTTTCATGTATATTAGTCTTTTGGTTCTGAAACTTCTCTAAAGGAAATTGTACATTTTTGGAAATTTATTCCTTATTCCCTTGGCAGCTAATGGGCTTTACCAAGTTTATTCACTTGAAACCTATATGATCCTATTAACCAATGTCACCCCAATAAATTAAATAACCAAATACAAAGTTTATCATAACAACAAAATACTACTAATATAACTTGTTTCCAACTATCTCCCATACTTCTCCCCCCGAAACTCCATAAAAAAAAAAAAGGTGTTGGTTGTTGCTTTTTTCAGAGGTGGGGGAATCGATTGGAAAAAAGTAACATGTTCCATTTAAAATTGTAGTATATGGCATTTTGTAATTTTGAAGCCACAATGTTCTTGGTCCATCATATCATTGGGTAGCATTAACTGTTAAGTTTTGTGCTTCCAAATCATTTTTGTTTTTAAAAATTTCTTGATACCCTTATAGCCTGCTTCCAACTTTGGTCCTTTCTTCTTCCTCCTGGTCAGGTGCACAGGACTTCCTTTTTCAGCCTTCTGTTCTGTCACCAATCATTCCTACCTGGCGGCCCTGCACTTGGAACAAAAGGCCGAATGATCTTCATGGCTCCACTCAGTGTCTAAGGACACCCTGCTTCCTTTGCTTGCATCGTACACACTATCTCCCTCGTCCTACTTACTGCAGCAAATCTCTCCCTAGTTGAGGAGACTGTATTACCTCCCTGTGAACTACACCTATACCGAATATCTGTCACTGTCTGCCTTTAAAATCCTTCCTCTTCCTCTCATCTTCCATTTTTTAAAAAGACTGAAATACGTTTTTATTGATTTTAGAGAAGAGATGGGGAGAAACATCAATGTGAGAAAGAAACGTCGATCAGCTGCCTCCTGCACATGCACCCCATTGGGGATGAAGCCCCACACTGAGAATGTGCCGACCTGGAATCGAACTGGCAGGGGACGACCCAGCCAACGAGCCACACCAGCCAGGGCCTCCTCTCTTTTCAAATAACGAAGCTGTTACACCCAAAGCTGACCTGACAGACTATTTCCTCAGTACCTTGCAAAAACACCAAACAAAAATACCATTTTAAAAGAGGTGTATTTTTCCTTTTAGAATGTAAGCTCCTCCAGAGCAGGGACAATGTTTTCCTTGTATGTTCTATTGTGCCCAGTGCACCATAAATGCTCAATACTGATGGAAGTGGGGGAGTGGGGGGGGGGGGGGGGGGGGGGGGGGGGGGGCGGGGGGGGGGGTGGGGGGGGGGCTAGAAGGGGTCAATGGGGGGAAAAGGGGACATATGTAATACTTTCAACAATAAAGATTTAAAAAAATCCTCTGGACCTCAGATTTTCCACTCATGAATCAGTGTGTCCATGTGAGCACAAAATAAAATTTCATGTGAAAAAAAAAAAACAAAACACCACACAAAAGCTGCTATAACAGCTTTGCATTTTAAGACTTCAAAAACTTAACTGCCTGACTAAAAAAATAGGTGTGCCCATAGATGGCTGGCACTGAGTACACTTACTTAACTACGTACACACTTATTTCACTGTTTTTGTTTTCTAAGTTTCTGGTTTTAGACAACTTGAACAAGCTAATTAAGATCAAAGAAAAGTCCACTGACGAACTTATCAGAAAGTTTGTCAATTTTCAAAAACTCAACAGATGGATGTAAACAGTCATTCCAACAATGCATTTTGCAAAAATAAAATGTGCTTTCTCCCACCCTTACCAATCTTAATTACATCATCACACAGTCCTCAATCCATTATCAATTTGCAGTAGGGCTGTAAGCAAGTCTCTTCGTTCCTGTGAGACTGGATTTTTCAAATGAAGTAACAGGAATAATAATATTGGGCCCAGTCAGTGTGGCTCACTGGTTGAGATTACTGGTCAGGGAACATGCCCGGGTTTTGGGTTCGATCCCCAGAAGGGGGACTGTGGAGGTAGCTGATTGATGATTCTCCCTCATCATAGATGTTCCTCTCTCCCTCCCTCTCCCTTCCTCTCTTTGATATCAATAAAAATATAATAATAATAATAATAATAATATTATTATTATTATTTTGGAATCCAACAGATCAATTCAAATCCCAGCTCCATCACTTACTGGTTGTGTGACCTTGAGCCTCTGGGTCTCATTTTCGTCATCTGCAAGTGGGGGATAATGCACACCTGACTGAAATGTGACTGCTGGACAAACAGCAATGGTTTTTGCAAGAACAAGACAGAAAAGTGGAGCCTGTAGTAAGATCAATAAAAGGTCGTTCCCCTGTCGCCAGAACTACTTACTCATACCCCAGACCTTCACTGAGCACCTACCATGCATGTGCCAGAAACGGAGCTGTGTGCTGGAGAAGTAAAAAAAAGGACAATCATTGGTTTCAAAGATGTCAGTGTCACAAGAGCCCAGATACACAGACAACTGTGATAAGTGCTCCAACAGACTGGGGTGGTGAGGCATAGAGAGCAGACGGAGAGGAGCCTGCAGACAGCCATCAGCCACTCACCCAGGCCTGACCACCAGGGGGCAGACAGTCGATGCAGGAGCTGTCCCATGGTGGTCAATGCGCTCCACAGGGGGAGCTCTGCTCAGCCACAAGCCAGGCTGATGGCTGCCAGTACAGCAGTGGTGGTGGGAGCCTCTCCTGCCTCCTCAGCAGCGCTAAGGATGTCCAACTACAGCTTAGGCCTGCTCCCCACTGGCAAGTGGACATCCCCCGAGGGCTGCCGGGCTGCCAGAAGGAGTCTGACTGCCAGCTTAGGCCCAATTCCCCCAGGGAGCGGGCCTAAGCCAGCAGGTGGACATCCCCCAAGGGATCTTAGACTGCGAGAGGGTACAGGCTGGGCTGAGGGATGCTCCCCACGAGTGCACAATTTTTTATGCACCGGGCCTCTAGTATGTGTGTGTATGTGTATATATAATATATATATATATATATACACACATATACATACATATACACACACACACATATATATACACATACATATATATCATACATACATATATATTAGTATGATTTCAGAGAGGAAGGGAGAGGGATAGAGAGTTAGAAACATCAATGATGAGAGATAATCATGGATCAGCCACCTCCTGCACACCCACCACCGGGGAACAAGCCTGCAACCCGGCATGCACCCCCAACAGGAATTGAACCCGGGACCCCTCAGTCTGTAGGCTGATGCTCCATCCACTGAGCCAAACCAGCTAGGGCTTTAATGTGCTTCCCAACAGTGTAACAATGACAACCCCACACATGAAAATCTCTTAGCACTTACTCCACAAAGAACTGAAAGGTGCCACTCCTCTGAATGAAATGAAGAAGGAAGGGAGCAGGAGGAGGAAGAAGAGAAGCAGAAGCAGAAGAAGAGGAAGCTGCCACCATCTATCCTTTAAATTCAGGAAAAGCCAAGCAATTAAAACACATCCGTCCCCAAAACTGTTCAAACGCTTTTGCAGGATCAGAATCCCAACTCTCAGGAAATCCACACCTTATTACGGAAGACATTTTTCAAGACTGCGGACACTGTGCTGGGTTGATATCACTACTTGAAAGGTTTACATTTCTTCAGGCCTCACCCAGGTGCTTGGCACACACACCTGCTGGGAGAGAGTTCTCCACAGAACTCCCTATCTGGCAAGCTCAGGGTCCAGAGAGGCAAACAGCTGGTGTAAACCACAGGACAATCCAAACTTGCTCCTGGTCCGTGCGTTTGTGGGATGCAGTCCTGAATCTTGCCTTACAGTAGTTTGCACTTACCAAAAGCTTTAATAGCCAGTATCACATTCAATGCTCACAAAAGAATAGACCAGTGAGACTGGGAGGGATGACAAGCCTAATATTACAACTAAAGAAACAAATAAGCCTCTAAATGTAAAAATAAAAATACAGATAAGTAAAAGATGAGATTTTGGTGGTTTCTCCAACACAATCACTTGTTTCAAACACAAACACTAGAACAAGTACTATTCAGAAATAAACGATAGTCCCTTTCAATTTTTAAATACAATGAAAACGGAATTATCAGTTCCAACTCAATGGCTGCTGTGCAGGATTCAGTATATGATTTTGTCAGCACCTACCATCTGGTATCTAGAGCTACAAGATGCACATGTAACTGAGGTGGCAGTTGCAGAGGGAAAAGGGGGCATGGATATTAAAATTCACCTTTAAAATCATTCTAACCCCCAGTCCAATCCCTTCTTTACAAGGGATATTCTGGAGGTGGAAATAAAGAAAGCATACTTCTCATCTTCTCCTAACCATTTTCTCGTGTAAATGTTACAAATAAAAGAGGAGGGGGACTGCCCTAGCCAGTTTGGCTCTGTGGTTAAAGCGTAGGCTAGCAGACCAAAGGGTCTCAGGTTCAATTCCCAGTCAAGGGCACGTACCTGGGTTACAGGTTCCATCTGCCGTGGTCCCTGGCACGCAAGAGGCAACCATTCCATTTGTCTCTCACATGATATTTCTCTCTCTCTTCCTTCCACTCTCTCTAAAAATCAATGGAGAAAATATGAGGATTAATAGAAAAAAAATTTAAAAAGAGAGGGGAGATAATTCTGGCCGGTGTGGCCCAGTAGGTTGGACACCATCCAGGGCACCAAAAGGATTCCAGTCACCCGGATTGCAGGCTCTGCTCCATCTCCCGGTAGGGAGCAGACAGGAGGCAGCTGATTGGTGTGCCCATGGATGTTTCTCCCCACCCCCCAACCCCCTTCTCTCTAGAAATCAATTAAAAATATATTTTTTAAAAAATCTAAAACGTCATGGGGAGAGCCCTGGAGAGGGGGCTTCTAGTTCTGGCACTGACACAGAATCGCTACGTGACCTTGAGCGAATTACTGCTTCTCTGGACCTCAGTTTTCCCCATCTGAACCCCAAGATGGTTGAGCCCCATCTTCTCTTCCAACACAGACTGCAAGACTGTGAAGGGGCCCCACACGAAGCCCTGGGCGGAGGAACGCTGGGGTTTGGGGGAGCAAACTGCCCCTTCCACAAAGCCACTTGGCCAACGCGGGACGCAAAAAACCCCTTTGGGCCAGGACTCCTCCAGGAAGGACCGGCTTCTCCCACGCTGGCTCCGGGGAGCCGCCCTACAGGGAAGAGGACGGGCCTCTTCCAGAGACCGCCTGGGGGGGTCGGGCCCCGCACCCGCTCCCCCACCCGGTTACCATCCCACGCGGAACAAAGGCAGCTGGAGCCTG
>NW_006383019.1:1497498-1508291 GCF_000327345.1 Myotis davidii
CCCAGGACCCCACGGACTGCCCCGCAGTCCCACAGCTCCCCAGAGCCTTGGCCGGAATCCCCTAAACAACACCCCACTCACGCGTTCCGACCATCCCAAGCGCCACACATTCCCTGGCAAATTCATACCCCAAACCCTGCACTCGGCGACTTTCCCTCAGATCCCCCACAAATCCCCTGCACCCCGTGCACATCCTGCAGCTCCTCCCACACCGCACCCCTCCCGCACGCACACGCGGCACCCTAAGCGCACACTCGCGCTCTGCCCCTTGCGGCAAGCATTGGGACAGAGACTTCTGAAAGGGGTGAGGCGGTTGCTGGGAGCGCTAGTCACGCCTGGTTTCTTGAGCTGGATGCGGGGGTCACAAGTGTTCACTTTGTGAAAATTCACTGGTGTACACTTCAAACGCGTGCACTTTAATGCGTGTGTGTTAAACTTCAGTAAAACACGCTCAAAGGTTATTCCGGGAAGGATGCACGGGCTTCCCCAGGCGGCCAGAGGGGCGGTGGGGCCTCTTAGCTCACCATAACCCTGAGTGAGGGTATCAGACACCCCTGGTGCAGCCTTGCCCTTCACGGGCCTCACATTCTCAAAGGAGCAACAGGACCTGCCTCTTCCCTTTGACTAAACCCGTGCCCACAAGGCACCCACTATGTGCCCAGCGTGATGCTTGGCACTGAAGGAGACAAAGAAAGCTGAGAAAAGGCAGAGCCTGAGGCGGTTCTCGGGACCTCCCAGCTGACTCACCTGCCCCAGTCCCGGTGGGCACTGCATAGGCCCCTCACAGCAGAGCCTGGGATGGCTGGGGCTGCTAGATTGGCAGACAGCACCATCCCTGTTGCTAGGCGATATCAACACTATGCCAAACTCTGGTTTCAGGGAGGCTGTATCCAGAACCATCCCTCTGCCCTCACTCACCAGGGGACTAGGCAGGTCGCTGCACTTCTCTGAGCTGCATGCTCCTCCTCTCTGTGAAGGAGCCTCTGGGCCAAGGCATCTCTTCCCTTCTCACAAGCGGGATCTAGACTGGACTTTCCTCCTCTGGCAAAATATAAGAGGGAGGAGAGAGGGGGGTCAGGAGAGGGGAGGGAGAAGAGAGAAAACACATTTGCAAACCCACATGGCCATTCTTCCTTTGTAAAGTCCCACACTGGTTCTAGATCAGTGGTTCTCAACCTTCTGGCCCTTGAAATACGGTTCCTCATGTTGTGACCCAACCATAAAATTATTTTCGTTGCTACTTCATGACTGTAACGTTGCTACTGTTTTGAATATCTGAGATGCAAATATCTGAGATGCAGGATGGTCTTAGGTGACCCCTGTGAAAGGGTCGTTCGACCGCCAAAAGGGTCGCGACCCACAGGTTGAGAACCGCTGTTCTAGATGCTGGGAACTCCTCCCAACAGTTGGCTGCCCTCACAGTACTCCATGTCCCTGCTCCGCTGTGAGGGAGAATTAAGCTTTCTATTGCCTGCCTTGTGGCAGGAGCCAGGCTCCTTGTCCCAGAGAAGGCCCTCAACCAGTCCAACATTCCTTGTAAACCACAACTCTTTGCTGGGCCTTCCCAGGCCTCCCAGGGGAGCAGGGCTTTACGTGAAATCATGGCCCCTAGCCTCAGAAAGTTTGCAACTTCAGGGGGATTATGCCAACACGTACTGAGAGCCCGGTGACCTCTTGGTTCATGGGTTGATGCTCAGCTGGATATGGTTTTGACTCTGGGGTTCACCCTGGGACCTCCTTCTGTACCTTTATTCAGTGATTCTTTTCACTCAGCACATCCTCTCTCCCTGCCAGCAATTCTCCCCTGGGGAAGTCCTCCTCCCCAGCCCTAGAGGTATCCCTGGCCTGCACAGACACTCTTCTGCTTCTGGAGCAGACCACTCAAGCCAGCCCCGCCACTCTGCCTCAGTCTGCCTCCGGAACCACCCCCACGTCCGCGGAAGGGCAGGCGAGTGTCTGCTCTAGCTCTGTGCCTGGGACTGCATTGGGCTTGGACAATGCAGGACAAGTCTGGCTTATCCTGTACCCGCCTCTGCAAGAAGCTTGCGTGCTGTGGACTGAGCAGAACCGGGGTTCGAATCCCAGCACTTGCCATGTGCCGCCTCTGATTTTCATTGGTGAAATGAGAAGAGAGCTGCTGACCTCAAGGGCTCCTCATGAGAACGCACGGAGAGCGGGAAGGGGGAGACGGCGATGTGCTTCAAAGCTAGTGCAGGGGAGACAGGGTTCCAGGACTGAGGCCATGTCCTCTGATCTCACACATGGTGGTGGTCCTCCAGCCTCCGGAGGCCCTTCCCCGACCCCCGCCCGGCTCAGTCTCACACCCTCCAGCTCACTTTCTGGGCTGTAGTCCGCTCATCATCTCTATCTGCACCCAGCTCTCTTCCCAAAGCTTGCATCTTATCTCTGTGACTCCACAGACTTGCTGGCTGGGTGGGGAAAGGATTGGGTTCTGCAAGCAGCGAAATCAGCCTGGGTGACGAGACCCAGCATCCCCCAAGCCTCAGTTTCTTGGTCTGTAAAATGTGGGCAATAAGAATGCTCACCCGGTGGGGCTGTGTGAGGTTCTTGGCCAGCACTGTTCACTGCCGGAAATCCAGAAATGCCTAATGTCTAGTCCACTGATCTGTTGCCTGACCTCGGCCATGTCACTACTCCTTCCAGGCCTCAGGAATAATAATCCCTCGCACCTTGTAGGACTGCATTTCAGTTCAGAACGGAAACACAGAGACAGGAACGCTTTGGAAACTGTAAAGCCCTAGATGGGTGCTGGCAGTGCTTCTTACTAAGATACCAAGATGCGGCTGTCCGGCCCCTGGAGGCGCTGGGAGTCTGAAAGAGCAGAAGAGTCATGAAGAGGAGCAGAAACGGAAGCTCTGAAATTACATAGGAAACAGTAAGAGGAAGGGTTGTGAGAGCTCAACACGGAAGTTTCTTCTAGTTTGTGGGAAGGGAGTGGTCAGGGCAGACTTTCTGGAAGTGGAGGCACTAGAGTTGGAAATAGTAGTAATACTAACAACAACAACAACAAAGTAGTGAGCACTGTGTAAATGTTTTGCATAGGTTATCTCATTTTCTCTTCATGACAGCCCTGAGTTTGAGACCATCGATGTCTTTAACTTACAGATAATGTTCAGAGACATTCAAGTATTTGTCCATGATCACAAAGCTAAAAACTGCCAATGGTGGAAAACCCAGGCCTGTCTGATTTCAAAGCCAAATTCTTTTTTTTTGTTGTTAATCCTAAGCCAAAGATATTTTCCATTGATTTTTTAGAGAGAATGGTAGGGAGGTGGAGAGACAGAGAGAAACATCGATGTGAGAGAGACACATCGATTGGTTGCCTCCTGCAATGCCCCGACCAGACTCCGGGATCGAGCCTGCAACTGAGATATGTGCCCTTGACCGGAATCGAACCTGGACCCTCAGTCCACAGGCCGACTCTGTCCACTGAGGAAAATGGACTAGGTAGGGCAAAGCCAAACTCTTGAGAAGAATTTGGATAGCTGGAGAGAGAGACCCCCCCCACTCCCGCCCAGGGGTTGGTGTATAACCAAGGCTGAGCCCATCAGAGCAACTCTCCCTGGTCGCAGTGATTGGTTCAGGAATGGGCACATGACTCAAAATCGGCCAGTGGACCTCAAAACAAGGACTTCTATAGAAACTGTAGAAACCATTGAAACGCCACACGACACTTCTCTTTCCAACAGCTTGCTGAGCTAGTGTGATTTAAGCCTGGAGCAACTGCACCCTGGGAGAGCCGGGCTGAGATGAAGCTATGCAGAGGGGCAGAGGCGAGGGAGACAGGTTCCTGCTGCCGCCTGAGCCAGCGGTGCCGGGGCTCTCACCTGGGCTTCTTAGCGCACAGCCAAGTCACCAGTTGAAACTATTTTGATAGAAAACCCAACTCAACCTGGCTGAAATGCTCATCGGAATCCATTGGCTCATTTAAGGAACAGCTCCAGCGCTGGGAATTCAAGTGCAGATGCCCGAGGCCCATGGCGTGCACGCTTCCTAGGCACGCCGTCACTGTCCGTGGCTGATGTCTGGACTGGCTGTGAACTGGCTGCAGCAGATCAGGCTTCCCATCTGTAGCCACACCACCCAGAACTGCTAGTGCCTCTCTCCCAGCCACAAACTAAAGTCTGAGGTGTGCTCTGATGGGAAGAACTTCGATCGCCTGCTCATCCCTGAGCCACCTGGGGAGTTGGATGTGAGGAATAAGGGTGATTGGCTTGGGCCGGCCGGGACTCAGCCCTGGCTTCGGGGGCAGGAGGGAAACACGTGCTGAGAGGGCCGCCGTGCCCACCTCTAAGGACCCCTTTTCTCCCTCAGCCAGTTGACTTGGGTTTCATCACTTGGCACCCAGATTCCTGGCAGTAACAATCATCAACCCCATTTCCAAAGAGTTTTCATTTAGTTTTTGGCAGCTCCAGTCTTTATACTTACAGTACTTACTAAATCAATCAACAGATTGTTAATTCTGCTTGGGATTTACATAATGCCTTTTATCCCAAACTCTCATCACACCTCAGAAACAAGTTTCAATGACCTGCCTCAGCCTTTTCCCCTGGGGCATTACGGGTACTAGTAACTATAAAGACATAGTAGCCTGGGCGGCGTGGCTCAGTGGTTAAGCATCGACCTATGAACCAGGAGGTCACGGCTGGATTCCAGGTCAGGGCACAGGCCCAGGTTGCAGGATCGATCCCCAGTGCAGGGTGTGCAGTAGGCAGCCAATCAATGTTTCTCTCTCATCATTGATCTTCTCTCTCTCTCCCTCTCCTTCTTTGAAGTCAATAAAAATATATTATTAAAAATAAACACCCTCCCCCCAAAAAGCCCATAGCATCCACTTAATATATAGTTTTTACTCTCACAACTCAACATGTCTGTTCTGTATTGACCATTACTCTTCGTGCCTTTTCCTCTATAGCAATGAAGCGTCCAAGCAAGAAAGGCGTTTTAAAAAACGTGTTCTTGGATCTACACGGACTAAACATCGCACGCACCGTTTCGGGAAGCAGCCAGCCGCACCGGTGAGACCGGCACACTTGTTCTCACCGTTTGGCGGACCCGTGACGTGAGGCACAGAGAGCGCTGTCGCTGGTGGCCCGGCAGGTGAGGGGCAGGGCTCCGCTCTTCACTCAAGTCCATGGCGTCAGGGACTGTACCTCCCTCAGAGCGCTCCACTGTGTCCTCCCTCCAGCGCCTTTCCCAGTAATGTGTGCACTGCCGTTCTGTCAGAGACTGCAGCGTGGCCAGGAGGCCCGTGGCACCTCTGTGGCCTCAGCAAGGTACCATGCTTGCTTCTTCAGAACAGTTACAGACAAGCTGAACACACCCCGCCTCCATAAAGCTTTCGGCTTAGGGCTCGAGTGGAACCATAACCACTCAAACCAATAGCACAAAGAAGTCTGCCCGGAAGAGTGGCATGTGCGCTGAGCCTTTGTAAGGGTGGCTAATTACTTGCTTTGCAGAAAGTGGGGAGCGGGACAAAGACCAGGAGGTGGGAATCACAGACCAGGGGTGCAGCTTAGCTGAGCTGCAGAAGGCATGGAAGAGAGAGTCAGGAAGTGAGTCAGGAGAGAATAGCTGGAAGGTGCTCTCGAGATCAGTCCTCCGTCTTAGCAGTCCAGGGGCGGGCATATCCTTGGCTGGCCAATGAGAATGCATATCTCCATGGTGATAGTGATTGGTTCAGGGGTGGGCATGTGACTGGAGCCAAGCCAATAAGATCTTTCCCCAGGGTTTTAGATAAAACCAGCAGGGAAGAGGCCCTCTCTGTTTCTGTGACTGTAGGTGCCAAAGACCTACAATGGAAGCCTGAGGCTGCTGGAACGGCTCTGTCCCCCCACAGAGAGAATTCTCAACACCCAGTTCAGATCAGCCTGGAGACAAGGTGACCAGAGCTGTTGGGTCAGGCTGGCCTCATCCTAGCTTTTTGGAAAGACACATCCACTGTTGCCTCAAGCAAACTTCTCTTTTGAGAGAAACCTCAAAAGTCTTTATTTCCTTTTTCTCTTCTTTCTTTTATTTATTCATATTCATTCTCTCTTTCGTCCTTTCTTTTTCTTTCTACATCTTTTTTCTCTTTGTTTTTCTCTCTCCTTTATTTTTAACTTAGTAAATCTCTTTTAAAATAATTCTAAAACATACACGCACACATTTTACAAACACCTGATCAGTATGATTCAAAACTGTCAATGTCACGAAGCATAAGAAGGATTACGAAACTGCCACCAACTAAAGGAGACCAAGAAGACAGTTCAGTTCAATGTGGCACCTGGATGAGACCTTACCACAGAAAAGGGAGATTGGAAAAAACAAAGAAAAAACCCCACAAACAATATACACACCACCCCCCAGGCCCCCAAAACCAAAAACAAAACCCAGGGTAAATAATCTGAATAATTCTGTGGCTTAGTTAAAAGTATTGTACCAATGTTAATTTCTGAGTTTTGACAAAGGGACAATGGTAATGTATGGTGATTAGGGTGTAGGGGACAGAGGAAAACTGTGCTATATTTGAAACTTTTCTCTAAATCTGGAATCACTCCAATGTAAAAGTGTTGTGTTTTGTTTTTAATACATGCACAGAAAAAGTTCAACCAGTACATCAGGACATGCGGTGACAAACAAGTGTCCCTCCTGCAATTCCCCCTCCTTAGAGACAGCCACTGTTACAGTGTAATGAGAATTCTCTACACACCTGCAGACTTACATATATCCACCCTTCCGCCCTGTTCTACACAATGGCAACTCCCGCTTTTCACTTAACAGTGTGTTCCTTGGAGAGCCTTCCCCATCCACATGAAGAACTGTCTTGTCTGTAATGGTTCGGTGTATGTACCCTGTCCCGCCTCGTCTGTAATGGTTCGGTGTATGTACCCTGTCCCGCCTCGTCTGTAATGGTTCGGTGTATGTACCCTGTCCCGCCTCGTCTGTAATGGTTTGGTGTATTGACGCTGTCCCCAGCGAATGGTGGGCCTTATCCCCTGCATCCTGCTACATACAATGTCTGCACACATGTGCAAATTTCTCTCCAGGCTCATTACAGAGGCTCTCAAAGAGCAGCCGCAGAGCTTTGTCCATGGGTGACTACAAGGCCAGGTATCCCCAACCTACACTGGGTTCTCAGACTCAAAGACGGGATTTGAGGTTTACTTCAGCAAAATTACTAACATTTAAGAATGACTTCAACCAATATTTATTCAGAGCGGAATCAGTGTCAGGCAGTAACAGAGAAGCGCTCAGAATGGGGAGAGAATTGCCACACCTAGCAGTCTTGTTGCATTCCTTTACTAATGGAGGCGCCGGGTGGGGACACTGTTCAACCGGATCCCACCTGCCGGGTGCAGGCGAGCTCTCCGAGGATTTGGATGCTATCAGCCATCTCCTACCCACGGAGGGTCTTCCTTGGATCAGCGGCTCAGCATCTGTCCCCTTTGTGGGCCGCCCACAGCAGTGCCGTCCTCACCAGCTTGCCCATCAATTCCTGCTTCTGAGGCCCTGGAGCTGCCTGGCATGGTGGAGGGCTTGTCAAGCCCTGACTTTGATTCCCTGAGCTATTCCATTTCTTTGCATTAAATTTAAATTTCCTTCCATTTTTTCTTTTGTTAACTGTTGCTCTCAACCAAAGAACCCTACCTGATACCTTCTCCATCCTGTTTTTGTTGTTGTTGTTAATCCTCACTCGAAGATATTTTTCCATTGATTTTTAGAAAGCGGAAAGGAGAGGGACTGAGAGAGAAGCATTGATGTGAGAGAGACACATCAATTGGTTGCCTCCAACACACGCCCTGACTGGGGTCGGGGAGCAATCCTGAAACTGAAGTGCATGCCCTTGACTAGAATCCAACCCGAGATCCTTCAGTCCAAAGGCCGATGCTCTATCCACTGAGCAAAACTGGCTAGGGCTGCATCATCCCTGTGTTAAATCATGCAATGATTCCTAAACAGCTGTCCCCACCCGACGCCTCCATTAATAAAGGAAAGTAACAAGACTCCTAGCTGTGGTGGTACTCTCCCCATTCTGAGTGCTTCTCTATTACTGCTTGATATTGATTCAGCTCTGAATAAATATTGCTTGAAGTCATTCTTAAATGTTAGTTTTGTTCATCCAGTGCCCTCCCAGCTACATTTCATGCGTACTAGTAAGCCTCTTTCTATTTGTCTTCTAAAGGCACTGCTGCCTTTGATACCAAAGGCAGAAACAGAAGACTTGTCACCACACTGGGGACCATGCTCTGTCCCTGGTCACTCCTGGCCTGCATCACACTTTTCTGTCAGCATCAGCTGGTCATCTTGGGCAAAAAGTCCAAATCAGGACTGAGATGGCAGTCAACTCCCTAGGTGTGTGGTCCCCTCCAAGGCCAAGGGCATACAATTGGGACTCAGAAAGCCAGAATTCAAAGCCCTTCCACCCATGAAGCAATTTCACCTTTTTGAGGACCTACGTTTTCCAACCTGTCATGTATTTTTCTTTTTTATTTATTTATATACTAGAGGCCCAGTGCATGAAAATTCCTGCACTGGAGGGGGGTCCCTCAGCCCAGCCTGCCCCCTCTCACAGTCCAGGAGCCCTCAGAGGTGGAAGGCAACCCGGTGATCAGGGGAAGGCGATGCCCCATCACACCTCTGCAGCGCAAGCCTCAGGCAGGCCCTGGTTACCTGCACCTCAGGCGGCTGGGGAGCTGAGGGGACTGGGGGACTCTGGAGGCAGGCAAGCAGTGGGGCTGAGGGGACTGGGCGCTGCCATCTTGTGGCTATGAGTGCCGCCATCTTTGAGGGTGGGGCAGTCAATTAGCATATTCCCTCCTTATTGGCTGTGGGCGCCACCATCTTTGAGGGCGGGGCAGTCAATTAGCATATTCCCTTCTTATTGGCTGTGGGTGCCAACATCTTTGCGACAGTGTTAGGGTCAATTAGCATATTCCCTCTTTATTAGATAGGACTAGAGGCCCAGTGCACAAATTTGTGCACGGGTGGGATCCCTCAGCCTGGCCAGGGATCAGGGCAATTGGGGCCCGGCCGGCCAGGGGAGGCACTGCAGGAGGTTGGCTGTGGGAGCACACTGACCACCAGGGAGCAGCTCCTGTATTGAGTGTCTGCTCCCTGGTGGTCAGTGAACATTATAGCAACTGGTCAAGCGGCCGTTTGGTTGCTTAGGCTTTTATATATAGATTTCAATCCTTTTCAGAGGATATGTTTATCTTTTTATTGATTTTGAGAGAGAGAGAGATCTATGTGAAAGAGAAACATCGATTGCCTCCTGTACGCACCCCAACTGGGGATTGAACCCACAACCTAGGTATGTGCCCTGACTGGGAATGGAACCCACAGCTCTTTGGTGTATGGAACAATGCTCCCACCAACTAAGCTACCCAGCCAAGGCCATGTGTATTTCTTAACCCAGATACTGTGTGAGGGCAATGGGGGAGGTGCTTGGCTGCCCCGTTGATCTGCTCTTCACTTTCCCTCTGTCTCCAGAGTCCTGATCCCTCTCCCTCCTCCCCAGAAGCAAAAAGACGGGTGGGCCTGAGCAGAGAGCCTGCAGCCTGGAGAATTACAGAGCAGCCTGAGGGGCTAAGAAGACTGCAAAAAACTGACATGATAGTGCCGTGTGCAGAACCACGGAGTCGCGATGACCAAGACCGGGTACAAGGCAGCGCTTGGCAGCTCCGTGCCCTCGGGCACACCATCTACCTTTCCCAGCCTGTTTTCTCGACTGTGACATGAACAGGGGAGCGATAACTCCTGCCTTGTCTCCAAATGGTGGTTGGAGGCCCAGAAGATATGAGATGTGAGTGTTGTGCAGCAAGGAGTGCCTGTGCCGTGTGGGCGGTGAGAAGCGTGCCAACTCTGGGACCACCCCCTGGCTGATGCGAGGCAGGAGCCCCCGCGAGCTCGTGCGGCTGCTTCCCACGCGCTCTCACACAGGGTGGCTGGCCCAGCTCACAGATGAACCTTTTCCATCTCATGACACACATACGCTAATTACTAAAATTCTGCAGCATACCAAAAAACGCATTACGTTCTTTGCTGATCTGACCAAAAAAACAGGTATGATTTTGATTCATTCACACCAGATGGCTATTGTCTCTTTTTTATTTGACTATCTAAGGGAACAGAGGTCAGTGCCCTGACTAAACAGTGAGATATTTCATGTTTTAAAAGTTCTTGTGGCACACGGGTTGAAAATCGCTGCCCCTAGGAGAATCCGGGGCTTTTCGGACGAGGTAGAGGAGTAGGATGTTCTAAGACGTTGGGAGAAGTGCTTGAATTCTCCAGCCTTTCCGTGCGGATGCTCTTCCCTTTGCGAAGCCACGCCCATAACCTGGTCCCTTAGCGGGGCTAAACCAGTGGCTGGAAACACAGGTCCTGGGGACAAGGAGGCCCGGGTTTGAATCCAGACTTGGTCACTTCTCAGCTGGTGGCCTCAGTCTAGTCCAGGGGTGGGCAAACTTTTTGACTCGAGGGCCACAATGGGTTCTTAAACTGGACCGGAGGGCCGGAACAAAAGCATGGATGGAGTGTTTGTGTGAACTAATATAAATTCAAAGTAAACATCATTACATAAAAGGGTACGGTCTTTTTTTTTAAATAGTTTTATTCATTTCAAATGGGCCGGATCCAGCCCGCGGGCCGTAGTTTGCCCACGGCTGGTCTAGTCCCTGCTCTTCTCTGTGCTTCTTCGCCTGTGAAATGAGGCCGGGAGGACCACTTCATGGCCTGAGACGAGGGCCCAGTGCAGAGCCGATGCTCATAGCTCGGGTTGGAAGAATCCAGGA
>NW_006383019.1:1508523-1510375 GCF_000327345.1 Myotis davidii
GGGGGTCGGCGCTGACATAGGCACAGCAGTGAGAGGCCCAGACCTGGTGGGGCGGGGCGGTTCCAGGAGAGGACAGAAGGCCAGTGACTCCAAGGGGTGAGGAAATGTAAAGGTTGAGGGCACTTAGTCCAGAAAAAGGCAAAAAGAACGTTTCTCCCAGTCATTTTTTCCTTTTTTTTGGCCTCTGTCTCTTCCTGATTCCCCCCTCGTCTCCATTCCTCTCTCCTTCTCTTACTTTTTTCTTTCTTTAACCCAAAGGAAATACAAGTTGAGGACATGAAACAAATATTGTCATACATTTTGTAAATGCAC
Organism: Myotis davidii; assembly: GCF_000327345.1. Taxonomy (NCBI): domain Eukaryota; kingdom Metazoa; phylum Chordata; class Mammalia; order Chiroptera; family Vespertilionidae; genus Myotis; species Myotis davidii. The sequence goes on from NW_006383019.1 coordinate 1,508,836, forward strand.
TTACCTGAGGGGCACAGAGAAGAAAGATGAGAACAAAATTGCACCTCCATTGCTTTTATCTGGCTGCTGGCTTCAAGCCGCCCACAGACTCAAACGAAGGCGGGAGGTGCAAGTCAGCCAACAGAAACCTGCCCGGCCAGCCCGGGGCCTGCCCGCCCCTCCTGTCCCGGTCTCACTGCTTCCTGTGATCACTGAGCTCCCGGGAAAGGCACTGCCCTCCTGGCTCAGCTGCTGGATGCTCCCCACCCTCCTGCCCCCACCCCAATCACCTGGGGGTCGTGGCGGCCTGCGTGTGCTCTCCACTGAGCTTCCCTGTGTGCTGCCCCTTTGGCCGGAGCGCCCTCTCCACCCTCAGGCCCTGTCCAGCAGGCGGCCAGCTGAATGCTAAAAGGCTTGCAGGACTCAGTTGGCAACCTGCTCTCAGAAGTCTCTCTGATGGGAGGAGGGGGGGCATGCCACGGGCCATGTTCAAGGCCTTCTCTGGCTGCTCACCATCCTAGCACCTGCCCCCTGGGTGGTGACAGGCAGGTAAGACTCTGCCACCCGTGTCTGGCAGCTTCTTGAGGGAGCGCCGGGACTGGCCCTTGGCCGTGTCTCCTAGGCCTGCAAGGTCCTGGCCACGGAGTGTAATGTCACGTCTGAGCATGTGTGCTGAGTGAAGAACAGAAGACAAGACATCCCTCGTGGAAGTCACCTGGTCAGCCCAGGTAGGGAGCGGCCAGGCCTTCCAATGGCATAGGGTGTAGGAGGTGCCCAGGGACAACACGACACCCACCTGGCACCGCCTGAGCACTGCCCTGTGTTGTCTTGTTTACACCAAGCCAGCGAGGAAGGCACATCATGTCCCCTTTCCACGGCGAGGACTGAGGCACAGGGAGGTGCAGTGACACCCGGCTCACAGGTCGGGGGTTAGGCTGGGGGTCTGACCCGGAGCGGCAGTCATGCCTGCGGCCTCCCGTGAGCCACTCCGACGGGCTGGATAATGGAGCGCCTGCGTGGGCGGGGCTCAGTCCCCTGGGAAGGCTCCCCCAGAAGCCCAGCGAGAACAGGATGCAGGGCCAGGTGTTTGCTTGCACGCCACCCGGGGAGTCGAGTCGCCTCTCGGGCCCTGAGGGAGGAGGCCATCGCTGCAGGAGGGCAGGTACTTCTGCAGCGGTCCCTGTGTCGCAGGCTCCGGGGCCAGAGAAGAGCCCCATCCGGGCTCCCAGCTGGAGCCCAAGCTCTGGGAACAAGAACATGCCCCACGGAGGGCTCTGGCTGGAGCCGCAGGAAGTGGGCACAGTGCCCAGGCTGGTATCACAGGGCCCAGGAACCACATTGCGGCCACCACAGCCTTCACCATCCCACAGCGACTTCCTTCCGCTGCTGCCTCCCCCAGGCAGCCCCTCCTACCTCCCGCTGACTGTGGCCATCAGCACCTGCCCAGTGCAGCAGCCTGCCACTGGCTGCTCCCTGCGGGATGGGGGGGCAGCAGCGGGAGCTCCACCCCTGTGCCCTTGGCCCTTGGCCACATCCCCTCACTGGCCGTTCCCTCTGCCCT
>NW_006383019.1:1510770-1511448 GCF_000327345.1 Myotis davidii
AGGAACCCCAGCTCAGGCCGCAGTCCTGCCCAGGCCTCTCTCGGGAAGGAAGCTCTCTGACCGCCTCCTCCCAGGAGCACAGGGCCCCTCCGCCCCTGGTGATCCTCTTCCTCAGCAGCGGAGGCAGCCGGGAGGTGATGTTTACCCTTTGCTTCTCCTCTGACGCCCCCGCTGCAAAACGCCCAGGGCACAAACTTATGCTGCCTGTTGCCCAACCCAGGGCCTAGACAGGGCCTACCTAGCACGAAGCAGGTGCTCCATACATGTTTACTGAGTGAGTGAATTCTTGCCTGGAATGCTTGTCCCTGGATTCCAGCTCTCCCGGTCCACACCTAACGTCCCCCCGCCAGGCAGCCTTCCCACATGGCTTCCCTGACTCCCATCCTGGGTTCCCAGACTCTCCCCCATCGTTCCCCACCTCACAACAGCCTTGCCTCCTGGGTGCAGCAGCCCAATTACCCAGACCCCAGCCCTGCCCCCTCGGCCGGTCTTTTCCAGAAAGGGAATAGCTTTGGAGAAAAGGAAAGAGGTGGCCCAGACATCTGGAAGGTTCGGTGGTGGCGGGGGAAGTCTTGAAGGCACCACCCAGGAGAGTGGGCACTGCCCTCGGCCTGTGGTAGTGGAGGAGACCCGGATGAGCAGCTGGGCAGGGGGTGGGGGGGTGGGGGGATGATCTGG
>NW_006383019.1:1511466-1512954 GCF_000327345.1 Myotis davidii
GGGCATGGGGCGGGATCCCGTATTCCCTGAGGCTGGCTCAGACATGCCTGGGGCCACCCAGGGAGCCGGGAAGTGGGACGGGCCTGGGAGGGAGCTATACCCCGCCCCGCGCAGTCTGCACGTTCCCCTCCACGTGCCTCTCCTGGGCTCCTGGGTCCCCAGCACCCCGTTGGGCTCTGTGATTGTCCTGCACGTGAACCCCGTGCCCTTCCATCCCCACTTCAGGGAGGAAGACACAGAGGCACCCAGGGCCAGTGGAGTCACTTCACCTCCAGCATTCAGCGACTCTGCCCGGTCCAGGCTGCTCCCTCCCGGTCCCCGCCCCGCAGGGCTGCGTCACCCACAAACCTTTCCATCCCAGTGGGTGGACAGACATGGAGATGGAGCCCAAAAGGGAGGTGGTCACCTCACTGTCCCCCGGGCACAGAGAGCAAAGCCTACCACCCTGGCTCTGGGACAGCAGATGCCAACCCCTCCTGCCACATAACTCAGCCCCCCAACTGCAGTGCTACCCCCCTGGTCTACACCGTGGGCGGGGCCACAGAAGGGCAGGACCCCGTCTCCTCACAGAGAGAGACCATCAGCCCCAGGAGGCACCAGCATGCGCATTTATTAACATACTTGCCCACTCCACGGACTGAGGACTCAGATCCGTCTTGGGCTGGACTCGGTCTGCCCGAGTTCAAATCCTGCCGGCACTGCCTCGTCGCTGGAGGACCTTTGGGCAAGTTGCTTTGCTTCTCTGTGAAGGCCAAGGTTCCCCCTGTGAAATGGGGGTGGTGCCGCGGGCTCAGAGGGCTGGGGTGGGCAACAAGTCCCGCTGTGCACATCGCTGTGTGCAGGCACACGGGGTGACTCAGGGAATGTGGTTAGTACCGCAGACACACCGCAGGCTCCCCGCCTTCAGACACGGCTCTCCCCTGGACCTTCCCTGCACCGATCCTGCTCAGCCTCTTCCCCGCTTCCCCTGGATTCCCTCAAACACCGTCCCTGCACAGTGGCAGGCGTGCTGACTACAAAGGCCGGAAAACAGACCCCATGGCTCAGACAGGCAGGAGCTCATTTCTTCCACCACACCGAGCCGGAGACCAGCTGGGGCTGGCACTGCGTCACCCGCAAAGATGCCAGGGCTGGTGTCTCTGTGATTCTCCTGGCTTTCCCCTGTCATTCGCAAAGGGATGTACTGCTCCTGGCATTGCACCCGCATTTACATTTAAGGCAGCTTAGGTTTAGGGTTAACTGAAAGCTTCTGCCCCTTTTATCGGGAGGAGAGATGGTTTCCCAGAGCCACGCCCTCCTGGACTACTGAGATCTAGTTGCCAGAACTGTGTCACGTGGCCACCCCTAGCTGCAAGGGGGCCTGGGAAAGTGAGTCGTTGCCCTTTTCCAGCCTCTAAAGTGGAAGGCAGCAGGGACAAGGGACACAGGAATGGTGACCGGTCAGCCAGCCATTGGTGTCTGCCACAGCTTCTCCCTTTGTCCCCCCCC
>NW_006383019.1:1512970-1515152 GCF_000327345.1 Myotis davidii
GCCCCAGCCACCCTCGCCCCAGGCCATGCTCTCCACAGTCACCCCTGACCTCCTCTCATCCAACCCCATTTCCACTTCTCTTTGGAAACCGAAAGCTCTGACAGTTCTGGGCCTGCACTTCACAGCGCAGCCATCGTTGACCCAGAGTAGGGCTGGCCCTTTAGGTAGGACATGGCTGCCTCAGCCTCTAGCAGTCCCTAATGTCTCACATTTCACTTATTCACATTTCTTGCTTGGCCTTTATTGGTGATGGAACTTGAACCCTTGAGTTAATGTATTTTTTAAAAATATATTTTTATTGATTTCAGAGAGGAAGGGAGAGGGTAAGAGAGATACCGGTAGAAACATCAATGATGAGAGAGAATCGATTGGCTGCCTCCTGCATGAGCCCACAACCTGGGCATGTGCCCTTGACCGGAATCAAACCCGGGACCCTTCAGTCCGCAGGCCGACGCTCTGTCCACTGAGCCAAACCAGCCAGGGCTGAGCTAGTGCATTTATTTTCCTCTCCCTGCCCTCACGTCAGAGTCTCCAGGATGGGTCAGCACACAGTGTCCCTTTCCCGGCTTCTTAGATGCGCAGCAAAAAGTGTCCTTCAACCGCAGACCCCAGGCATCCAGGCCCCTCTCCAATCAACCACTTGTTGAATTTTAGAGTTATTTTTTGCATTTATTGGCAAATCTACCTATATGTTCTCTCTTCCCACCCCCTTTCAACTCAAATGTGAGAGTACATTACACATTGTTCTGCACTTGGCTTTTCCTTCCATTTACAATTTCTAAGGGTCTAACTTGGGATCACTTCCTATCCATCCAGATGCCCCCTTTTTCTGGCTGTGCAGCCTCCATACCCTCCTCCGTGGAGTGGGACTTACAATACCAACCCCAGAGCACCAGTGGGAGATGCCGAGCTTCGGTTCATGATGCCTCTGAGGCTTGGAGGCGGGGCTTGCTGCCCACTGTGCTGAGTGCGAGGAGGCCAGGCTGGGAGCTAGGAGAGACGGGACCCAAAGAGAGCCATGGAACAGCAGCAGCCAGTGCTCTGCGGCCCTGCTCGGTCTGCTCCGCACATCCCTGAGGCAGGTGCTGCTCTTACCCATCCTCCTGCAGGGGCGCCAAGCGCAGAGTAGCTACGCCACTCGCCTGGGCTCACTCAGCAGAGAGAATTTTAACCCACAGCTGCCACTCTGGTGCCAGCACCAGGCAGCTGGGCACCATCCCTGCCCAAGGCTGACTGCCCACATCAGCCGCGCTCCAGGGCTCAGCCCAGGCTGAAGGGGCCCCTCGCTGGGCCCTCCAGCCACACTGCCTCTGAGGAGACATCTGGAGCCACATGCGTGTCTGTGCTCAGAGCAGGGCTGAGGTTTGGGGTCTCTTTTTCCTGGCATCAGGCTGGGGCACTCACCTTTCCCTTAGAGACCAGACTGCTCGTTCCCAGCTGTTTGGCTTGGACAAGTCACCTCCCTCTCTGGGTCTCAGTTTCTCCATCTGCAAAAGGGGATCAGCAGTTGCTCATCATGGTACCGTTGAGGGATTAATTGATCTAATAAATATATACATCACTTAGGAAAGGTCCTGGAATATAGAAAAGCTAAAGAAAAAAAAGAAAAAAAGAAAAGGAGCCGTTATTATTGTTGTTGTTGTTGTTGTTATTATTATTGACAACATTGTCCCTGGAGTATCCTGCAGCAGGGAGTAGGAGAGACAATTTGCTGCGGGGGAGGGGGTCCTAGGCGCCAATCCTTCCTGTTGACCTTAGACAAGGACCTGGAATAGGCTCCATATCGTCCCCTAAAACCCATTCTACAGGTGATGCAATTGAGGCCTCCGGAGGGGCAGACCCTGAGTCCAGGGCAAGTTGTACTTAACCAGTCCTGGAGAGCTGCTGGGGCCTTTGCTGCTCCCTCCGCCAGACCCCTGCCCTTCCCAAACCCCGTCCCCCTGATTTTTCCGGGTACAGTTAGGATACCTTCTGGGCAGCCTGCCTTCGTCCTGCTTCCCTCCCCAGCTGCTGAAGGTCTTCGAGGGTTCCCGCAGCCTCCCTCTGGCCTGGGTCTCCCAGCCAGGCCTCCCTCCCCCCAGGGATGACCCTCTCTTCCCTCTCCCTTCCAGGTTCGGCCCCGGCCCGCCCGGCCCCGCCCTGCTCGCCATTCGCGCGTCCGCAGCGCCCTCTTGCGTAGACG
>NW_006383019.1:1515281-1550876 GCF_000327345.1 Myotis davidii
TCTATTCTATTCCCTCTCTGAGCCCATTTTCCACCTCTGCAAAATGCATTCCCCAGCTATTCCCCGAGTTCCTACTGTGTGCCCCGCACCGAACAGGGCGCTGGGGCTGGCAGTGACCGGGCAGCAGACGCGGAGGGTCAGGTGCGCGGTCAGTCTTGCTGCAGAGGCGAGCGCTGCGAGGGAGTCGCCGGAGGGACAGGGGGCTGCGTGCTCTTCCTGGGCGGCCTGGGCAGTGCACACAGTAGGCTGTCCTGGGATGAAGGGTGTGCCACACGCTGCCCCGCTCTCCTCCGTTTTCCAGAGGCTTCAGTGAGGGTTCCTCCTCTCTGACCTCAAGGCCCCCTGGGCCCACCCTGGGCATTCCCGGGTGGTCTCCAACTAGAGCAGTGGTTCTCAACCTTGGCTGCACATGAGAATCACCTGGGAATCTTTTTAAAATCCTGATTTCCCTGCACACTCCCCACTGGGGAAGTGCGCGCAACCCAGGTACATGCCCTTGACCGCAGGCCGACGCTCTATCCACTGAGCCAAACCGGTTCCGGCGGAAATCAGGATTTTAAAAAGATTCCCAGGTGATTCTCATGTGCAGCCAAGGTTGAGAACCACTGATCTAGAGGCTCTCAACACCAGCTATGCCCTGAACTCCAGGCTCATGCTCCAACATCACCCCATCTGAACACAAGCTCCCAGTCTCCCCAAACCCATTCCATCCTGTCTTCTCCAGCTCTGTACAGCCCTCCTGGCTTGGAGAAACATGGAAGCCTAGTGGTTAACACGTGGGCACTGAACCCCACCTCCGGGGTGGGAATCCTGCTTCTGCTACTTCCCGGGAGTGAGGTGTTGAATAAATGACTTTACCGCCCCATGCCTCAGTTTTCCCATCTGTAAAATGGACTTAATGACAGGGGGTGCTGGTGAGGAAATCCACCTGGAGCATGTATCCAGTGAGTGTTCCAGAAATACTAGCTGCGATGGTTCCATTTGCGTTACTTCCCTCCACTGTGGGATTAAATTCGGGGGAAGAGCTGTAACTATTGTTATGGTCAACCTTCATTGGCTATTGCTGTTCAGTTGGGTTCTGATGGACCCTGAGACAAGAGTTTGGGTGCAAGGAGTTTCTTTGGGACTGACTCTCAGGGTGGGGGGTGGGGGTGGGATAGCGATGGAAGGAGAGCAAAGAAAGCAGATCCCCCCACTGGGGGACCAAGAAGCCAGTGGAGCACACCTCAGAGCTGGTCCACGAGGGCTGGGAAGGTGGCCTTTGGCCTCACGGGTTGCAGTTTGCTCCTTTACCCTTCACCCGGGCTGAGCACTCTCCTGAAGCCAGGCCTCCCCATTGAATTTGAACTACTGATAAATGATGAATAATTTTAGTATCAGCAGGCCCCATGCAATATCTGAAAACGACTCATGTTTATCTGGAAATCAAATTTATCTGGGTGTCCTGTGGTTACCTTTTGAGATGGGAGCCCTGAGCCCGGCCGCTGGCGTGGGCTGGGCGGTTAGCTAGCTGCCTCCGCTCTCCTCCGCATGGATCTTCCCCTGGCGCTTCCTCCCAGCATGGCAATTCACCAGGACGCAGCACTTACAGAGGCGGTGTTGTGGGCGGCAGGACGGCACAGGTGTCTGACCTGCGGGTCAGCAACCTCGGTACTTGGGTTCTGACTAGGAGAGAGTTCAGAGCCAAGACTCAAACTGTAAGAGAACATTTATTTACACAATCACGGAGGTAGAAGTAATTTGTAGAAGAAATGGGTGTAGAAAACAAATTATAGAGGCAAAGGAGATTTTAGGGGATGTGCCAGGGGAAGATCTCAATAGAAGATTCAGCAGCTTTCCAGGGGTGTCCTTGCAGGGTCTAGGTTTATACGGAGTGATTGGTGGGCCCCGGGGCAGGGGTCATTAGCCAATGCAGCTGGTCCTGAGGAAGCCATGGGGTCACTGGTCTGGGTTTGCTGCTTTTCTGGGCCTGGAGCTGAAATACTACGAAGGCCTCAATGTTATCTCTGGGGAGGAAAGTTAGGGGTCCAAACCTCATGACCAGCCATGTGCCAGGGTAAGAAGGCCACCCTGGGGGTGAGGACCCCCCACAATTGTCCTTTGCTCGGCACCTGGGGCCTTCGGCCCGGTGACCCTGCACCTGGCCCATGGTCCTTGCTCCGCTCACATGGTCTAGCTGCCCGACACACGAGTCAGAAGCTTCCGGTTCTCTTGACTCAGAAGTCCCAGAACACAACGTGCGTCTGTTCTATTGGTCTGGGCAAGCCCTTCTCAGGGGTGGGGCGTGGGCCTCACCCCTGACGTGCAGAGGGAGGGAGGAGTTGGTGGTGGGAGGGAATTGGCTGCAGTTCGAAGGCCTTTCCTTCTTCATTGTCCTACAGGCTGCCTGTCCGTGTGTCCGGGAGAAATCGGCATGGCGTTAGGGCAGTTAAAACCTTTCCAACGTTTCTCCCGCGATGAGGTTGACCCCGGGGTGAGTTGTAAGATCAGTGCACTGAATCCAAGTCAGTACCGTTTCAGCAATGTTTTCTTTAGTTTGCAATTTCTAACATGCAGAGAAAGAGAGCACAGGCCAGGGAGCGCCACTCGGCCTCAGCCCCCCCGCAGGAGTTTGTTTGTTCTTCTGTTTTCGTTGTTGTTCATCCTCACCTGAGGCTATTTTTCTATTGATTTTTAGAGAGAGTGGAGGGGGGAGACACAGAGAGAGAAACGTAGATGTGAGAGAGACACATCGATGGTTGCCTCCCACATGCGCCCAGACCAGGGCCAGGGATGGAGCCTGCAACCCAGGTGCCTGCCTTGATCCATCAGAGTTGGAGCTGGGAATGTTCAGTCCTTGGGCCGACGCTCTATCCACTGAACCAAACCGGCTAGGGCCCCACAAGCAGTTTTTATACTTGTACACCTACCTGCCTTGGATATTTTACAAAATAATAAAACAAAATAGATGGCATAAAGTAGAATAGAAAATGCCAGAAAAATAAGGGTATTGTTTTGTGGAAGTCCTGTTTCATTTCTATGTGTCTCCTGGGTAGGAACGTAAATGTGTTTGACAGCCTCTGCCGCGCCCCCTCCACAGGAGCAGGCCCGCCTTCAGGGACAGCGGCCACCCACACTTACCAACACTGTCCTGTTTCATCTTATACTAGAGGCCCGGTGCACGGAATTTGTGCAAGAAGCCTTCCTTCCCCAGGCTGCCGGCACCGGCTTCCCTCTGGCACCCGGGACCTGGGCTTCCCTCACAGCCCTGGCTTTGTCCGGAAGGTCGCCCGGCCTATGTTTTTATTATTACAGATATTTTTTATTGATTTCAGAGTGGAAGGGAGAGTGAGAGAGATAGAAACATCAGTGATGAGAGGGGATCGTTGATCGGCTGCCTCCTGCCTGCCCAACACTGGGAATCAACCCTGGAGCCTGGGCATGTGCCCCGACCAGGAATTAAACCATGACCTCCTGGTTCATAGGTCAGTGCTCAACCACTGAGCCATGCTGGCTGGGCAACACTGCCCTGTTTTTATCTTAGTTTCATTGTTGTGTATAAAGTGACACAAATCTTCCACTTGAGAAGTGGTATGCCAGTTCCCCTTTTATTATTTTATATATATATATACATATACATACACACACACACACACACACACAAATATAAAGATGTGAATATTTGCCCACAAACTCAGGGGTGCAAGAAATGTCATATTACTTCATTAATTTTTTTTTACTTTAATGACATTATATATTACATATACTGTATATATAATATGTATATAATGTATATATATTATGCATGCTCAAAAAATCCAAGCAATTTAGAAAGTACAAAGAAAATAAGCAACAAATCATCATCATAAATAGGATTTTATATTTCATGAACATCATTATAGAATTCTCTGAACAGCCTCATCTTATCAGATATGATTATTAAAACTGGGATCATGATCCATGCTATTTTTTTAAATTGATTTGAGAGAGAAAGGAGGAGAGGGAGAGAGAGAGAAACGTTAATGCGAAAGAGAAACATCCATCAGCTGCCTCCCACACACATCCTGATGGGGATCAAACCCACAACCCAGGCATGTGCCCTGACAGGGAATCGAACTGGTGACCCTTCGGTGCACTGGACGATGCTCAACCAACTGAGACACACCGGCCAGAGCCATGCTATTTCTTTTTCTGTGTACAGTTAATGGCTTGTGTGTGTGCGTGTGCGTGTGTGTGCATGTGTGTGTGTTTAAATTAATTAATAAACTTTTGTGGGGGGAGTTTTAGGCTTTCAGAAAAATTGAGCAGAAAGTACAGAGAATTCTCATATACACACACGGATATTTTCCTGTTATGAAATTTTGTATTGTAGCGTGGTACATTTGTTACAATTGATGAGTCCATACTGGAATGTAATTATTAAAGTTCATCGTTTACGTTAGGTTTCACCCTGTGTTGTACATTCTGTGCATTTTGACAAATGAAGATAACGGCATGTAAAAACCTCCTTCATCCCTCCTTCCCTCCAAACCCTGGCAACCACTGATGTTTTCGCTGTCGCCTTAGGTTTTGCCTTTCCCAGAATCCTATATAATAAAAGGCTAACATGCAAATTGTCCCCTTGAGCAGGAGTTCGACTTACTGGGAGTTCGACCAGGGGGTGGGGTCAGCAGGCCAATCGCCCTCAGCCCCTCCCCCCAGCCAGTCCCTCCCCTGATAGGGGTTGGAGCCGGCTGGCCAACCTCCCCCATCCCCCGCAACCCAGCCGGCCTGGCTCGATGGGCCTGATGGATGGGCCGGATCGGGGCAGGCCGGCCGGACCCCACACATGCACGAATTCGTGCACTGGGCCTCTGGTGTCATATAATTGGCAAAGTCGTCTAGGTTTTTTCCTGTGATATCTTCTAGGCATTTTATTGGTTTTCCTCTATTGTCCATTTTTAGTTAATTTTTGTGAAACATGTATAGTCTGTATCTAAGTTCTTTTTTTTTTTTTTTTGTCCAGTTGTTCCAGCACCATTTGTTGAAAAGACTATCCTTTCTCAACTGAAGTACTGTTGCTCCTGTGTCGAAGATCAGCTGGCTATATTTGTGTTGGTCTATATCTGGGCTGTCTATTCTGTTCCATTAATCTAGTTGCCAATTCTTTGCCAGTGCCACCCTGTATTGATTACTATAGTAAGTCTTGAAGCCAGATAATGTTAATCCTCCAAGTTTATTATTCTCTTTCAATATTGTATCAACTATTCTGGGTCTTTGGCCTGTTCATATAAACCTCAGAATCAGTTTGTTGACTTCCATAAAATAACTCACTGGAATTTTTATTAAGATTACATTGAATCTACAGGTCAATGTAAGTTGGGAAGAGCTAATACTTTGACAATATTGTTTTCCTACCCATAAACATGGAAGAGCTCTCCTGTTTCATGCCAGCTTCAGTCTGTTGGTAGTAACACTATCATCTAGGGATGCCTGGGGGAAGTCACTGGACCCTGGTGAGCTTCACACAGACATCTCCCCTTTCTAAACCAATGTCACAACGGGGCCAATCCTTGTGGTTCTGTTTGCAAGATACCCTTCAGCAATAACGACCAGGAAACTGAAAAGTTACAGGTTTATTACTTACAAGACCTGGAAATAACACAGCACACATAATTTTTCTTCTTTAATTTTTTGATATGATGACTTACTCAATGAAATTTTTTCATTTTAAAAAATATATTTTTTATTGGTTTCAGAGAGGGAGGGAGAGGGAAAAGAAAGATAGAAACATCAATGATGAGAGAGAATCATTCATTGGCTGCCTGCACGCGCCATACTGGGGATTGAGCCTTCAACCCAGGCATATGCCCTGATAAGGGATTGAACTGTGATTTCCTGGTTCATAGGTCGACGCTCACTGAGCCACACTGGCTGGGCACATTAATTGATTTTTGAATGTAGAAGCAGCCTTGCATACCTGGGGAAAATTCCATTTGGTCATGGTGTATAGTGTGTGTGTGTGTGTGTGTGTTTGTGTGTGTGTGTGTGTGTGTGAGAGAGAGAGTTCTGGAGGTGTTTGTAAGGGAGGTTACCTGCTGAGATTCAAACGAGAAACACTTTTGGTGTATGGGAGGACACTCCAACCAACTGAGCCACACTGGTCAGGGCCCTCTCTCTCTCTCTCTCTCTCTCTCTCTCTCTCTCTCTCTCTTTACTGTATGGAACCCCAGTAACTAAGCAAGAGCCTGGCACATACCTGTTGAATTAAGGACTGGCTTTTGCAGGGCCATTTGTGGTATCAGAACCTTGAGATGAGGAAGGTCATTAATAGTTGGGAAGGTCTAGGAAGATTTCCTAAAAATATAAAAATAAAGGCTGTACTGGGCCTTTGGGAAATGTGGCATATTTAGGTTCAGAGGAAGAAGAAAAAAGAACACTTCAGGCATGGGAATCACTGCCAGCAGGGTTATGAGTATCCCATAGAAAAGTGAAAGCTGAAGGAACAGACCAAAGGCCATGTTTAAAATATATCCATGCCTGGACCGCACCCCAGACGAAATGAATCAGTCTCAGGAATGGCAAGTTCTCTCAATTTTTGTTTGTCTGAGAAAGTCTTTATATTTCCTTCACTTTTTAAAAAGTGTATATATTTTTATTGATTTCAGAGAGGAAGGGAGAGGGAGAGATAGAAACATTGCTCAATGGCCTCCTGCATGCCCCCTACTGGGGATTGATCTTGCAACCCCAGCATGTGCCCTGACCTGGAATTGAACCATGACCTCTTGGTTCATAGATCCACACTCAACCACTGAGCCACACTAGCCAGCCTTTTCCTTCACTCTTGAAGGATAATTTCACTGGATATAAAATTCTAGGTTGGTGTGTTTTTTCTTTCAACGATTTAAATATTCCACTACACTCTTTTTTTGCTTACATAGTTTCTGAAGAGAAGTTTGATATAATTCTTAACCTTGTTTCTGTCCCAGTATGGCTTGTACAACAAAGGGTTGTGGGTTCGATTCCTAGTCAAGGGCACCTACCCAGGTTGCAGGTTTGATTCCCAGTCCTGCTTGAGGAGACAACCAATCCACATGTCTATCTCACATTGATGTTTTTTTCTCCTTCTCTCTCTCTCTCAATCTCTCTCTCTCTCTCTCTCTCTCTCCCTCCCCCTCCCTTTCACTCTCTCAAAAAATCAATGGGAAAAAAAATCCTCGGGTGAGGATTAACAACAAAAAAAGATTCATTTTGTCTTTGATTTTCTGCTATTTGAATATAATATGCCTAATGTATATTTTTTGGTTTCTTTTGCATTGTGTTTTGAGCTTCCTGGATCTGTGGTTTGGCATCTGACATTAATTTTGGAAAATTCTCAATCATTATTGCTTCAAATTGTCTCTTCTTTCTTCTCCTCCTGGTATTTCCTTGATGTGTAGCTGCTCCACAGTCCCTGGAAATTCTGTCTGTTGTTTCAGAATTCTTGTTTCTGTGTGCACTTCCGTTTTGGAAGTTTCTATTGACATTTATTCAAGCTCGCTGACCTTTTCCTTAGCTGTGTTCATTCAACTGCTGAGCCCAGCACAGGCACTCTTCCTTTCTATGGTTGTTTTGACTCCTAGCACTTCTTTTCCATTTTTTCTTAGAGTGCGCATCTCTGCTTATATTGTCTATCTGTTTTGCATGTGGCCCACTTTTTTAAAAACGTAGAGCCCTTAGCACATTAATCATGATTGTTTTAAACCCTGGTCTACTAATTCTAACGTCTGTGCCATATCTGAGTCTGGTTCTTATGCCTGCCCTATCTTTCAAACCATGTTTTTGTCTTTTATTATTTTTTTAAAATAAATTTTATTGATTTTTTACAGAGAGGAAGGGAGAGAGATAGAGAGTTAGAAACATTGATGAGAGAGAAACAACAATCAGCTGCCTCTTGCACACCCCCTACTGGGGATGTGCCTGCAACCCAGGTACATGCCCTTGACCGGATTCGAACCTGGGACCCTTCAGTCCACAGGCCGACGCTCTATCCACTGAGCCAAACCGGCCAGGGCCATGCTTTTGTCTTTTAGTAGGCCTTGTAATTTTTGCTGTTGAAAGCCACATATGATGTACTGAGTAAGTGCCGGGAGCCGGTCCATCCTTGCTGTTTCAAGGGACCTGGCATATATGGCATACTGTTCTTAATATGTTTGCTCACCTTCTTGGCACTATGTGTTTTAACCAAGGTCAGCTCTCTGAGAAAGGTTGTTTCCCCAGGTAGGGATTTTCCCCTGAAGTTAGGGAGGGAATAAAACCTCTTATGGCAAAAGATCCTGGACAGAACCTGTCTACAGAACTTGCCTGGAGAACCTAGAGACAGAACCTGGCTACAGAACCTGGCGACCGAACCTGGCTGGAGAACCTAGCGAGAGAACATGGCTACAGAACCTGCCTGGAGAACCTGTAGAACCTGGCTGGAGAACCTAGCAAGAGAACATGGACACAGAACTTGGCTGGAGATTGTGGCTAGAGATCCTGGCAAGGCTGCTGATCAACTGAACGCTGTCTCCGTGTCATTCCTTCTTCGCTGACTCCGTCCACACCTTTGGGGACCCCTGGACCTGCTGGGGTTGGACCCCAGCAAGTAAGAGGAACTGAGGTAAATGGGCCTTCAGGGTGAGGCTAGGGGTGAGGCGGTGTTGGGGGTTTATCTGGCTGGGGGTTAGCTGCAGGTGTCAGAGCCTGACATGTCCACTGGTGTCTTGTTTTGTCTCCTGTGTTGTATGTGGGGTTCTGTGGAGACTTATTAAGTAAGGTCTGAGCTGTGCCGTTCTTTCTATTGTAATTTATTGTTAATTTATTGTCATATAGGAGTCCTACTGATCAATGATAAAGCCTTGCTAAGAGTACAAGTTACCTTCCCAAGAACAGCAGAACATTCTGGCATGTTTCAAGATGGCTACTTTGTTCTCCTCCTGCCAGAAGCACGAGATTTCCCCCAGTATTCACTGTGGGAACCTGTTTGATATCCTAGAAGTAAAACACATAAAAATGCAAAGGCCCCGTGGAGTTTTAAGTCTTAAGCTTGTCCGTTGGGCTTCCAGAAAACCATCAATTCCGGTTCAGGTCTCCGCCCTCGGGTGGTGGGTCCACCGAAGTTCTTGCTCCAGTGGGTTGGTCTCTGTATCTGCCTGTTTTTCTTTCTAATTTGAGGGTCACGGTTTGGTCTGTGACCTCCAGCCTCCGATGGGTCTTAGAAGAGGTGCTGATTCTCAGTCTGTCATCTTTCTTCTTGCAGTGAGATTAGGTGGGACAGGGATGACTTCTGAGCTCCTTGCATGCCCAACTACAAGCCAGAATTCAGCCCATTCTGTTCTTAAAATAAAAGCCTTCAAGGTAATTTTATTAGAATTTAGGAGGTGAAAAGTAAAAGTGAAAGTGAATAAATCCTGGATTTGAGGTAAAAAATTTTTAACCACAAGAAACATGATTTCCTTAAAAAGAATCCCCATGTGGTTAAGATACAGTTCACAAAAGTCATTAACAAGCTGGACTTTTTAAAAAAAATGTATGTTTTTCTGCAACAAAAGATAAGGTGACTGGATTTTCTTAGGCTGAGCCCTTGCAACTTCTATTGGTTTAACTTTGTTAACATGTGCAACAGATTTGTTAACATGTGCCACGCTCTGTTCTGCGGCCGTACGGCTCCCAGGTTAGTGTTAGGTCTGTGGTGAAATGGATGTAAGTCACACCCAGTCCTCCTAACATGGCGTTTCTGTTTTTGAGTTCTTTATTTTAACTCATCGGTAGGCTAGCCAAATTTTATTATTAAGTAGTTTTTTTCAAAAAGGCCGGAAGGGTGTGTCCACTGAGTGTAGCAGCCGGTCTACAGGAGATTGGACACTGCAGATTCCGCAGGAGAAGCGTGCTGCGCCGCATGCCTGACTGCGGGAAAAGTAACTCCAAGGGGACTGCACGTGGAACCCCAGTGCCGAGGGAAGGACAACTTGGGGGGGCCCAGGCCGCCCTGGGGGAGGGCTGGTTAACACTGGATGACAGGGAAGCTCTCTGCGTAGCCAGGCTGCAGCTGGTCCGGGGCCACTGGGCTAACGAGAGGGCCCTTTCATTTTTAATTGTTTTTCATTAAAGCTGACATACAACATTACATTTGTTTCAGGTGTATAACATAGTGGTTAAACATTTATATACGTACAAGGGCGCTCTTTCTTAAAACACTGTTTTCTTGTGTTGAGGACTTTTAAGACTTACTCTCTCGCCCGGCCGGTGTGGCTCAGAGGTGGCAAGGCTTGATTCCTGATCAAGGCACGTGCCTGGGTAGCAGGCTCCATCCCCAGTGAGGGGCGTACAGGAGGCAGCTCATCAATAATTCTCTCTCATCATTGGTGTTTCTATCTCTCTCTCTCTCTCTCTCTCCCTTCATCTCAGAAATAAAAATAAAAAGATTTGCTCTCTTGGCAACTTTCAAATATGCATATAGTGTTATTAACGACAGCCACCAGGCTGCACCGCATCCCCAGAACTGACTTATAGCTGGAAGTTTGTACCTTTGGACCATCTCCACTCATCTGCCCACCCCTCACACCTGCCTCTGGCAACCACCAATCTGGTCTCTGTATATTGGTTTTTTGAAAATTTAGTTTTTTGTTTGCTTTTTGTTTTTGTTGTTGTTTGGTTGGTTTACATTCTATGTATAAATTATCACACAGTATTTGTCTTTGTCTCACTTATTTCCCGTAGCATAATGCCCTGAAGGTTAGTCCACATTGTCACAAATGCCAAGATTTCCTTGTTTATGGCTAAATAACATTCCATTATGTATATAAAATTTCTTTAACCATCCGTCCATTGATGGACACTTAGGTTGTTTCCATATGTTGGCTATTGTAACTAGTGCTGCAGTAAACAAGAGGGTGCATATATCTTTTCAAATTAGTTTTTTTTCCCAGATAAATACTCAGAAGTAGAATTTCTGGATCATAGTTTCATATTTAATTTTTGAGGAACTGTCATACTGTTTTCTATGGTGGTTGCACCGAAAGTGCACAAGGGTTCCCTTTTCTCCACATTCTTGCCAACATACATGTTTCCTGTCTTTTTAAAAATATATAATTTGTATTGATTTCAGGGAGGGAGGGAGAGGGAAGGAGAGACAGAAGGATCAATGATGAGAGAGAATCATTGATTGGCTGCCTCCTGCACGCCCCCTACTGGGGATTGAGCCCACAACCCAGGCATGTGCCCTGGGAATCGAACCCAAGACCCTTCTGTCTGCAGGCCGGTGCTCTATCCACTGAGCCACACCAGCGAGGGTGTGAGTTCTTCATATGTTTTGGATATTAATCCTTTATCAGATGACTGGTTTGCAGAATCTCCGCTCAGTGGGCTGCCTATTCATTGTGTTGGTGACTTCCTTTGTGTGTAGAGGGAGCTTTCGAGTGCAGGTGAGAGACAGGTGGCCAGCAGCCGGATGAGGGCAGTGAGCGACCAGCACAGCACGGGGTCCGCCTGGAGCTCGCAGAGGGAGTGCCCCTGTGCGTGCCCTCCGGCCACCGGCGGCGGTGTGCAAGCATCGACAGGGCTCTGGTTTCCATATTTGACGAGGGCTCTGGAAAGGCTTGCACCAGACAGAGGCTGCTACAGTGCCCCGGAGGGAGGGTATTCCGGGCCTTAGGCTGGGGCCAGCTCCACCGGACGTCCGCACACCCACGCTGCTGACCATCTCCCTCCTGTGGGCCAGGAATTGAAGAAACCTCTTCCTCCTACTTTGCCCCCCAGCTCTCCCTTACGGAGAAGACCTAACACCGTGTTCACTTTACAGAAGGAATGCTGTAGGGGATGCCTTATGCTCACAGAGCATTCCTGGAAGGCCTGACCCTCCAGAGGCGGCCGCTCCCTGGGAAACGCGGCAGGGTCAGCACCTGCTCCAGGTCCTGCTCCCGCTCATAGCATTCCAGAGTTTAGCTCTTTCATTTGGGGCTTGTTGCTTAAACCGGCTACTCTAACTCTTGACAGCTCATCTCTCTCTCTCTCTAGCCCAGCTGAGCTCCTGCCAATGATATTCTTGGGACACCCTGGCCCTCAGAACCTTGTAGGGTCTTCTGGCATGACATGTTTCTACAGAGGAGGCTGAGAGCAGCCTGATCATTTGAATTTTCAGTTTGGGTAGAATAATATTTTCTTTATTCTTGAAACTTTACCAGGATATGTTCTTATTTTTTATGTACAAACTAGAGGCCCAGTGCATGAATTCATGCACCAGTGGGGTCCCTTGGCCTGGCCTGTGGGATCGGGCTAAAACTGGCTCTCTGATATCCCCCAGGGGTCCCGGATTGTGAGAGGGTGCAGGCCAGGCCAAGGGACTCCACCAGTGAATGATCGGGCCCAGGGAGGGACATAGGAGGTTGGCCAGCAGGGAGGGACCACAGGAGGGCTTCAGGGCTTCAGTCCCAATAGATGGGACCCCAACAGCAAGCTCACCTATCTGTCAGAGGGTCTTCCTCCTGGCCTTAGCATATCCTATCTAATAAAGAGTAATATGCAAATTGACGATCACTCCAACACACAAGATGCCTCCCCCCCATGTGGTCAAAGATGGCCACCACAAGATGGCTGGTAGGGGAGGGAAGTTGGGAGGGACCAGGCCTGCAAAGGAGGGCAGTTGGGGATGATCAGGCCTGCAGGGGAGGGCAGTTTGGGGGAACTCAGGCCTGCAGGGGAGGGCAGTTGGGGGGGCCCAGGCCTGCAGGGAGAGCAGTTAAGGCCGCCAGACCTGCAGGGGAGAGCAGTTAGGGCCACCAGGCCTGTAGGGGAGGGAAGTTGGGGGCAACCAGGCCTGCAGGGGAGGGCAGTTGGGGGGCCCAGGCCTGCAGGGGAGTATAGTTAGGGGCGACCAGGATGGCAGTGGAGAACAGTTAGGGGCAATTGGGCCAGCAGGGGAACAGTTAGGCATCAATCAGACTGGCAGGGGAGCAGTTGGGGGTGATCAGGCTGGCAGGCAGAAGCGGTTAGGGGCAATCAGGCAGGCAGGCAAGCGAGCAGTTGGGAGCCAGCAGTCCTAGATTGTAAAAAGTATGTCCAGCTGTCCTAAATGGGAAGTTGGACATCCCTCGAGGGGTCCCAGATTGGAGAGGGTGCAGGCTGGACTGAGGGACACACACCCCATGCACGAATTTTGTGCACCAGGCCTCTAGTCATTAGCATATTATGCTTTGATTGTTTGAACGGCTGACCAAACGACCAGACACTTAGCATATTAGGCTTTTATTATACAGGATTTCCTGTATTAAAAGTTTCTGGTATGTGATATTCCTTTAATAACAGTAGTTCAGTACATTCTTATTTCAGGGGTTTCTCCTATAGTATGTGTTAAAATGGTTCCTGTATCCTCTTGGCATCTTTTTTTTTTTTTTAAATATATTTTATTGATTTTTTACAGAGAGGAAGGGAGAGAGATAGAGAGTTAGAAACATCGATGAGAGAGAAACATCAATCAGCTGCCTCCTGCACATCTCCCACTGGGTATGTGCCCGCAACCCAGGTACATGCCCTTGACCGGAATCGAACCCGGGACCCTTCAGTCCGCAGGCCGACGCTCTATCCACTGAGCCAAACCGGTTTCGGCTTGGCATCTTTTTTTTTATCCTTATTTTGGATCAGCCTATCTTTTTTCCTTATCAATTTTTTTTAATTAAATTGATTGGAGTGACATTGGTCCACAGGAACAGATAGGTTTCAGGTGTGGATTTCTATGTTTCTGTCATCTTCCATCTGGCAACCTGTTTGTGTTCATGAGTTTCAGTTTTCTATCCCACATATGAGTGAAATCATGTGGTTCTTAGCTTTTCCTGACTGACTTATTTCACTTAGTGTAATGTTCTCAAGGACCATCCATGTCATTGCAAATGACAGTATTTCATTCTTTCTTACAGCTGAGGAGTATTCCGTTGTGTGTATGGACCACATCTTCTTTACTCAGTCCTCTATTGCAGGACAGCTGGCTGTTTCCATGTCTTGGCCACTGTGAATAATGCTGCAGTGAACCTAGAGGTGCATATGTCTTTGCAAATACATGATTTCAAGGTTTTTGGGTATATATCCAGGAGAGGGACTGCTGGGTCATATGGTAGCTAGATTCTCAATTTTTGAGGAATCGCCAGACTGCTTTCCATAGTGGTTGTACCATCTCCAGTCTCATCAGCAGTGAATGAGGGTTCCCTCTTTTCCACAGCCTCTCCAGCACTTGTTATTGCTTGTCGTGTTGATAATGGGCACGCTAACAGGTGTGAGGTGGTAGCTCACTGTGGTTTTGATTTGCATTTCCTAATTGCCAGTGAGGTTGGACATCTTTTCATACATCTGTTGGCTGTTTGTATGTCTTGGGAGAGGTGTATTATCAGGTCCTCTGCCCGCTTTTTGATTGGGTTGTTTGTTAGGTGTTGTTTTATGAGTTCTTTATATATTTTGGAAACTAAACCTTTGTTGGAGCTACTCTTTGCAAATATCATCTCCCATCTGGTTGGCTGTCTCTTTGTTTTGTTGTTTCTTTTGCTGTGCAGAGGCTTTTTAGTTTAATGTAGTCCCATTCATTTACTTTTGCTTTTACTTCCCTTGTCTTTGGGGTCAAGTTCATAAAATGT
This sequence comes from Myotis davidii, assembly GCF_000327345.1. NCBI lineage: Eukaryota > Metazoa > Chordata > Mammalia > Chiroptera > Vespertilionidae > Myotis > Myotis davidii. Next base: position 1,529,879 of record NW_006383019.1, read on the forward strand.
TCTCTGCGACCAGGGTCCATAAATTTGTTACCTATATTTTCTTCTGTGTAACTTTTTGTTTCAGGTCTTATATTTAGGTCTTTGATCGATCTTGAATTAATTTTTCTATGTGGGGAAAACTGTAATACAATTTCATTTGTTTGCATGTGGCTTTCCAGTTTTCCTAATACCATTTATTTGGTTTTTATTTTTTTGTTAATCCTCACCCGAGGATAGACCAGGGTCCATAAATTTGTTACCTATATTTTCTTCTGTGTAACTTTTTGTTTCAGGTCTTATATTTAGGTCTTTGATCGATCTTGAATTAATTTTTCTATGTGGGGAAAACTGTAATACAATTTCATTTGTTTGCATGTGGCTTTCCAGTTTTCCTAATACCATTTATTTGGTTTTTATTTTTTTGTTAATCCTCACCCGAGGATATTTTTCTATTGACTTTTAGAGAGACTGGAAGGAAGGGGGAGAGACAGAGAGAGAAACATCGACATGAGAGACAGACATCAATTGGTTGCCTTCCACAGAGCCCCTACCAGGGCCTGGATCAAGCCTGCAACTGAGGTACATGCCCTTGATCGGAATTGAACCAGGGACCCTTTAGTTCGAGGGCCAATGTTCTATCCACTCAGCCAAACCAGCTAGGGCCTAGCAACATTTATTGAAAAAACTCTTTTACTCCATTATTGTTTCTGGCTCTTTTGTCAAAAATTATCTGTCCATATACATGTGCTTTTATAGCTGGGCTCTCTATTCTTTTTTTAAAAAAAAAATGTTATTGATTTTTTACAGAGAGGAAGGGAAAGGAATAGAGAGTTAGAAACATCGATGAGAGAGAAACATTGATCAGCTGCCTCCTGCACACTCCCCACTGGGGATGTGCCTGCAACCAAGGTACATGCCCTTGACTGGAATCGAACCTGGGACCCTTGAGTCTGCAGGCCGACGCTCTATCCACTGAGCCAAACCGGTTAGGGCTCTCTATTCTATTTCATTGATCTGTGAGTCTGTTTCTCTGCCAATACCATGCTGTTTTGGTTATCGTAACTCTGTTGTATAATTTAAAGTCAGGTAGCATGATACCTTCTGCTTGGTTCTTTATTCTCAGGATTGCTTTGGGTATTTTTTGTGGTTACATACAAATCTGATGATTTCTTGTTTATTTCTTCAAAAAGTAACATTGGGATTTTGATGGGGATTGCATTAAATCAGTATATTGTGTTGGGTAATAGGGCCATTTTAATTCTGTTGATTCTTCCAATCCATGAACATGGGATATTTTTCCATCTTATTGCAGTTTTTTCAATCTCTTTTAATAATGTTTTATAATTTTCTTTCACATTCTTTGTTAAATTTATTCCTAGCTATTTTATTCTTTTGGTTACAATTGCAAAAGGATTCTTTAAAATTTCTTTTTCAGAAGTTTTGTTCTTAATATACAGGAAGGCAGTGGAATTTTGCACGTTAATTTTTGTATCCTGCAACTTGACTGTATGTTTATTGTTTCCAATAGTTCTTTGGTGGAGTCTTTAGGGTTTTCTATAAGCAGAGTGATGTCATCCACAAAAAGTGACAGTTTGGCTTCTTCCTTCCCTATTTGGATGCCTTTTATTCCTTTCTCTTGCCTCATTGCTCTGCCTAGGACTCCCAGCACTTTGCTGAATAAGAGGTGAGAGTGGACATCCTTGTCTTGAGTCTAGCCAGGGGTTTATCAATTTTATTAATCTTTTCAAAGAAGCAACTCTGTTTTATTAATTTTTTGTATAGTCTTTTTGTTCTCTATTTCATTCAATTCTGCTCTAATTTTTATTATTTTCTTTATTTTGCTGACTTTGGATTGCTTTTGTTCTTTTTCTAGCTCTTTAAGACATGATGTTATGTTGCTTACTTGGGATTTCTCTTGTTGCTTGAGATGGGCCTGTAATGATATACTAGTAAACTTCCCTCTTATTATTATTTTTAAAAATATATTTTATTGATTTTTTTACAGAGAGGAAGGGAGAGGGATAGAGAGTTAGAAACATCAATGGAAGAGAAACATCGATCTGCTGCCTCCTGCACACCTCCTACTGGGGATCTGCCTGCAACCATGGTACATGCCCTTGACCAGAATCGAACCTGGGACCTTTTAGTCCGCAGGCCGATGCTCTAATCCACTGAGCCAAACCAGTTAGGGCCAACTTCCCTCCTATTACCGCTTTCCCTGCATCCCAGAGGTTTTGATATGTTATATTGTCATTCTCATTTGTCTCTTTATATCTTGTGATTTCATCTTTTATTTCTTCTTTGACCCAGGCATTTTTTAGTAATATGTTGTTTAATCTCCATGTATTTGTGGGTTTCCTTACTTCTGTTTTGCAGTTATTTCTAATTTCAAGGCATCGTGGTCAGAGAATATGCTTGGTATAACTTCAGTCTTCTTGAATTTTTTTTCTTTAAAAATAATTTATTCATTTTCCGATCACAAGGTACAGGACGGTGCAAGTGCGATGCCTGAGACGCTGTGGCTGCCGTCCTGTCTGCGCATCTGTAAATCCCTCTGTGCAATACCAGGTCCATCCTGCCCCCAGCAGTTGCTGCATCCTAACAGATGCAGTCTAGTATCGTGTGGGAAGTTTAGAGTTTTCCAGCTTGTAAATGCTGAAAGGGAACTAGCTGTTCCAGGTGCTCGTTCCCTAAAACTCTGAGTAGGTCACAGGCAAATCACGCCCAACTGACAGGGCCATATAAAGCTTTTAAAAGGCCTTTCTTTAAACAGCAGTGACTAAGGCCCCGAACGCATTCTCCTTCCTCCTCTCCTCCAGAGGGGCTGTCCGCCTGGTATCCCAGCCCCCCTCGTAGCCAGGCGCCCGGGAGGCTTCAGACGCACACCTTGAGGGCGGCGGGGACCCCATTCGCTGTCCTCGTCATAGGGCGGCGAGACCCTGTCAGACACCTGGAGGCGTCCAAGGCGGCCTGGCCGCTGGCTGGGGGGCGGCGGGCCTCGCTCGGTCTCCAGAAGATGCGGCTGGGGCTCGGGAGTGCTAAGGGCCACGGGATGGGCTGGTGTTTATCTGTTTGCAGAGGAAGGCCAGGAACTTCAACTTGTTTCTGTAGAAATTGCCAGAAATGTGATGCCCGCACAGAGCACAACCACCACCTTGCGGCCCAGCAGGACCTGCTTGGCCATGATGGCCGCCAGGCGGCCCAGGAGATGGCCCCGGCCATCAAGCACCAGGCCCTGCCCTCCGCCATCTTCGGCAGCTGCCTGGGAAAGCATCTTGTATTTTTCGATGCTAGTTCTGTGACCCCATAGATGGTCTATCCTTGAGAATGTCCCATGTGCACCGGAGAAGAATATGTAGTTTGATGTTCTGGGATGAAAGGTTCTGTCCATGTCAATTATGTCCATTTGGTCTAGTGTTTCATTTTAGGCCAATATTTCTTTTTTGTTGTTGTTATTAATCCTCACCCGACGTGAGGGGGAGAGACAGAGAAGAGAAAGATAAACGTGAGAGAGACACATCGACTGGTAGAAGGGCAAAATGGAGGAAAAACGGGGGATATCTGCAATACTCTCAACAATAAAGATTACACACGCGCACACACACAAATAGAATATAACTGTTAATTTTTATTATACTTTCAACCCCTAACTTTCATTTGGCTCTTTTTCACAGTTTATATCCCTCTATGGTATTCTCTATTTGGTGAGACATGTCATCATAACCTCCTTTACTTACTTAATCGTGGTTTTAGTTAGTTCTGTGAACATGTTTTAAATGACTGCAGCACATTCAAGTTCTTTTATGGCCCTGGCCAGTAGCTCAGTTCTTGGGGCCTTGTTCCAATTTGCCAAGGTTGTGGGTGCGATACCCAGACAGGGCACATACAAGAAACAACCAACGAGTGCATGAATAAGTGGAACAGCAAATCAGTGTCTCTCTCTCTCTCTCTCTCTCTCTCTCTCTCTCTCTCTCTCATCAGTCAATACTTTGTTTTATAAAAGTCTTTTTCTGACATCTGGTCTCTCTCACAGGCAGTCTCGGCTGCCTGATTCCCCTCCCCGCCCTTTCCCCGCAGTACATGGGTCATGTTTCCCGATTATTTTGTGTGTGCGTCTGCATGTCATATACATATACTGATGGGTGAGAAATTGGACATTTCAGATAACATATTGTAGCAACTCTGGGTATGCGTTTCCCTACTCGGGGGCGTGTTATTTTTATTTTCTTGTTGATTTGTTTAGGGTTTTTAGGAAAGCCGCTGTCCTCCACACAGTGTCCGGCCTCTTGTGTTTCGCAGGGAGACCCGGCACTGGGTAAGCGCCCACTCAGCCTGGGGTGGGGTGGTTGGGTAGGCTTCTCCTCCTTTCCCTGGCCACACCCACGGAAGCTCTATTTTCCTCTGATATCTCTACCATTTTTTTCAACTATGCCCTGGGGCATAAACTGCTCTACAAACTAATCCAATCAACTCCCAGCTCCTTTGAAGGGATAGTGTGTGGGGTCCATATTTGATTTTTGTTCTGACCCCAGGAGGGCTCCACCTACTTGTATCATTTCCTTGTTCTTTCCTTCACGCGGGCCAGCCCGCAGCTCATCCTGACTCTTGAATCTCTGGATTGCCTTTCTCCAGGACCTCTGCTGTCCGTGAGACACCTGGAGGCTTGCACATCTTCAATCTGTTTCCAATGAGGTCAGTTCCTTCGGCGAGCGAGTAGGGCTCTCTGTTTTATGGCTGGTTTTTATTGCGGGGTGGAAAAACTTTCTTCTACCCTCAGTGTTCTTTTGGCTGATCTCATAATCAAATAGACATGAGACAGTTAACCAGCAAAAATAACCAAATTTAGCACATACATATGTTTGGGAACCCTGCAGACATGCATGAGAGATTCAGAGACAGAAAGGGAGCGTGGGTATGTAAGTCCTTCTGGACTAGGGATGAGTAGGTATGTAAGTCCTTCTGAACTTGGGGCTTCAAAGAGTCATTGTGTGGTGGGCAGTTAGACAGATATGAGCAGAGCGAGGACGAGGGCCAGGAACAGGTCACCAGGGTGGCAGCCCAGGTGCCTAGCAAAGGACAATCAGCTGGAGGGAGGGACCTTGCTCCCAGGTGACCTTTCCTCCCCAGCATATCGCTGGTCACCACGGTTTGGACCCCTGACCTTTCCTCCCCAGAGATAACACCTAGGTCTCAACTGTATTCAGTTCCAGGCCCAGCAAAGCAGCAAAACCAGATAAGCAGCCCCATGCTGACCTCACACCCAGCTGCCTTGGATAACGACCCCCTGCCATGGTGCCAATCAGTCAATCAGTAGGGGCCCCCACCCTGGAAGGACACACCCGGGAACTGATGAATATTCATTGTGATCACCCCCTAAAATCTCCACCCTTGAAATCCCTCGGCCCTAGCTGGATGCTCAGTGGTTAGAGTTTCAGCCAGAGGACTGGAGGGTCTTGAGTTTGATTCCAGTTAAGGGCACTGTTGTAGTAAAATATAGAAATGTTTAAAAATGTTTTTAAAATATCTAAAAATGTTAAAAAGGTTTTAAAATGTTTGAGTTAACTTTCTTGAAACTTGAAGTGTGATATTAAGGACACATTCCCCATTGCCCTGACGCGTGTGCACCGCATAGGTAAGGATTTGAACTTCAGTTACTGACTCAGAGTGACTTGCTAAGATAACCATTTCTGTGAGTGTTGTACTGTCCCTAGATAACCACATAGCCCTTCGCCCTGTTTGAGATTAACATGTGTGCACTGACGTAATTCATTGGTAGCCACCTGAACTGCTGCGGGTGCGAACAGGCTTTAAAAATGGGTCCTGACCCGCCAATGGTGCTCGCCTGTCGAGACAGCCACAAAGGCACATCCTTTTGTCAGTCGGGCAAGGGACTCCGCGCCACGCTCCTCTGTCTGCCAGGCGACAGAAGATCAGCTAGTACCTCCCGATCGAGATGTGACCAAGCTCTCGGGTGAGGAACGCCGGCCCCTGCACCCGGACCAGCCCAGCCCAGCTGCCGGACCCCAGAGGACAGCACACCGGGATCCCATTTCTTATATGAATTACTTCTACTCCGTGATTTTATAAATAAATGTTCTCTTATGGTTTGAGTCTTGGCTCTGAATTCAAGTACTGAGGTTACTCAAGTACCGAGGTTGTGGAACCAGGTCCAGTCAGACCCCACTGGTCAGGTCAGACATGCGGTGCCTCTCCTGCTGCTGCCAAAGAAGAGGAGGAAAATTTTTTAAAAAAATGAATCTTTTTAAAAAATATTTTTATTGAGGAAGGGAGAAGGAGAGAGAGATAGAAACATCAATGATGAGAGAGAACCATTGACAGCTGCTTCCTACATGCCCCCTACTGGGGATTGAGCCCGAAACTCAGGCATGTGCCCTTGACCAGAATCAACCCTGGGACCCTTCAGTCCACAGGCTCTATCCACTGAGCCAAACCAGCTGAGGACTAAAATATTTTTTAAAAGCATTGAAAATAAGTAGAGTAGATGTTAAGTACATAGAAGTTTGCCCTGCCCTGTAGATAGTTTTACAAAGTCATCTCTGACTATCTCTTATTATTGGCAAGGCCCCTAATTCAAGTTCTTCTAGGTAGCTGGGGAACTGGGGGGAGGGGCACAGAAGTGTCTCTAGAGCCTGCAGCTAACGTAGCTCAAAACCATCTGCACATGACAGGAGCCCATCTTGAGGTGACTGGTTCTGCACCCCCATGCTATCCCAGGCAAAATTTCTGAGCCAGGGCTCTGAGCTGGGTGTGAGGACCATGGCAAACCTCTCACAGGGTGACGTGGAAGAGGAAAATGAGGCGGAGAGCTGAGCAAACGGGCCCAGCACTTTACAGCAGACACAGAATCTCCTCTCTAGAGATCACAGCGAGGCCTCCATGTGTTTCAGCTCCAGGCCCAGAAAGCAGCGAATCCAGGTGGACGTCCCCAGGACCAGCTGCAATGACCAACGCCCCCCTGCCCTGGCGCCCACCAATCAGTGGAGCCCCCGACCCTGAAGGGACACCCCTGGAAAGCTGATGAGTGTTCTGTTGAGACTTCCCCTGGGACCTCCCCAAATGCCCACCTGTTAGAGAGAGAGAAGCCTCAAGACAAAGGACCCGGCAAGTGCTCTCCCTCCCAAGAGCATGCCTGCGCCTCTTCCCCCACAAACAGGCTCCTCCTAAATTCTAAGGGACCCATGAGGCTTGCCACCAGGGAGCTATGGGCAGTGGCAGCTCATCCTGCGCTAACCCCAACCCTGTTCTAACCCCAACCCTGTTCTAACCCCAACCCTGTCCTAACCCCAACCCTGTCCACAGGACCCCTTTACTCTAACTTCTCAGTGAGCCCCAGCAGCCCAGCCGAGGCTCATTTCCCCACCTAGTGGCTCTCCTGCTGCTTCTACCCCAGCCCCTTGCTGCACTGCCCCAGCTTTAATAAACACCCTCTAAAAATCACCTGGACTCATGGTGTGACATCTTTTCTGCACCACATCAAGAACACACACTACTGGCAGGCCCTAGGCAGACTCGCTCAGGGCCAGGTCCCCCTCCCCCCTTTTAAAAAATGTATTTTTATTTTTTTTGGTCCTTTTTTCTTTTTCTTTTTCTTTTTTTTAATTTTATTTTTTTTTATTACAAAGGGTACTACATATGCTCAAATGTATTTTTATTGATTTCAGAGAAGTAGGGAGAAGAGAGATAGAAACATCAATGATGAGAGAAAATCATCAATCGGTGCCTCCTGCACGCTTCTTACGGGGGATCAAGCCCAAAACCCGGGCATGTGCCCTGACTGGGAATCGAACCCGACCTCTTGGGCCATGGGAGCACGCTCAACCACTGAGCCACACGGCTGGCCCAGCCACCCTCTTTGGTAACATTTTCTGGGGCCTCCAGCTGGCAACCCTGGAGCATCTTGTGCTTTGCCCTTCCCCCTCATCTCCCCGCCCCCCGGCCTCTCCCGCAGGGTGTCACCTTTGCCTGGCTCTGGATTCTTTTCCAGCCGGAACTCAGCTACCCAGGCGGCTGAACCAAGCTGCGGTCTGACCCCTCTGGCCAACATCTGTGCCAACATGGTGGTGTGAGGACTTGGATGGCTTCCTCACCACCGTGGCTTGCAGGACTGGCTGTGTTTTCTTCCTTCTTGCATCGTTTTGTCGTCCACGGGGCTGTCCCTCTCTCTCTGCATTGCCGCTCCACGCGCCGGATCAGCATTCAAGAGCCGTTAGCGTGTCGCCACTTGAAGACTCCGTGACAGGATAGGTCAGTCATGGGCCAGAGGAGTCCGGACCGGCACCCGACTGCAAGACAATGTCCGGGAACCCAGGCGGCTGTGAAACCACAGGCTCTGCCCCGCGGCCCTTCTCTGCCTGGTGATAGTACTGGTGAGAGAGGGGCCCTGCCCTCATCTTCCCTTTTCTTGTGCCTGCGGTTGAATTCAGGTGGACTTTCTTTGCGTTATTTTTTAAAACGCCTCCAGGTGGAGCTAAAGGTTAAGGGCAGAGAGACGTAGGCTATAGATAAGGGTTGAGGTAACTAAACTCATTTGTCTGAATCGCACATTAGAAGCTCCTAGGAGAAGCACAGGTAAATTACACAGTAGGAAACCAGAGAAACTCATCTGGGCAGAGGGAGCTATTGACTGCATACATTCCTTGTGTTGATGGGGTGAGGGGGGCACACAGGGAAGCGGTTTGGATGTGGTGGAGGGATTTTATCAGGAGAGGGGAGGTGATGTGCCCTGGAGATGTGGAGGGCAGGTGATCCTCTGTGTGTCTTCTTTCTTTTTTAAAAATACTGATATATTTGTATTGCTCTCAGAGAGGAAGGGAAAGGGAGAGAGAGATCGAAACATCAATGATGAGAATCATTGATTGGCTGCCTCCTACACACCCCGGGCATGTGCCCTTGACTGGAATCAAACCTGGGACCCTTCAGTTCGCAGGCGGATGCTCTATCCACTGAGCCAAACCGGCTAGGGATGTGTGTTTTCTTTATTCTCGGTGGCGGGTGGGCTGCCATTCAGGCCACTGGCCTGCTTCCTGCTTCTCCTGGGGCCTGGGTGGGGCCTGGGTGGGGCCTGGGTGGGGCCTGGGTGGGACCTCCCGCCCTGGCTGGTCAGTTTTCTGAACCTGCCGGGGTTCTGCACTGCCTCTCCGGCCTGGCTCTTCTCCCAGGTTTTCCCGGGCTGGACTCTGCCCTGTCGGGTCATCATTTTGGCTTCAGCTGCGCGTGCCTGGTTCTGCGGCAGCATTTGGTTTCAGTGTGCAAGGGCAGTGAAGGGGTTCCCCTCCTCGCCCTCCTTTTCCCGGGTTCTGGTGCCGGGAACTCTTCCTGCCTGCCTGGAGGATTAGGTCCCCAGGGCCCAGGGCACGGTGGCCTCGGACGGTGTGAGTAAACCTGCAGGTGCTATGGTTTCCTAGTGTGATGAATGTTACTAACTTATTAGTTCCCAGGACGCAGAATGTTTACTTTTTAGTTTTCTTTATATTTAGGACACAAAAGATTTAAAGATCAGCAATATTTAAACAGTCATAAGAATAATGATTAGTCTAAATTCATTGAGTCCCATACCTATTTTTGTTTATTCTGATTATTTGCCAGTATTTTTTATGAATTCAGTTATTCTTTCAAGTTCTATCTTAAATCTTCATCCAGTTCAAAGATATGACCTGCTTAGCCCTGGCTGGTTTGGCTCAGTGGATAGAGCGTCGGCCTGTGGCTTGAAGGGTCCCGGGGTCGATTCTGGTCAAGGGCACATGCCTGGATTGCAGGCTCAATCCCCAGTAGGGGGCGTGCAGGGGGCAGCTGATCAATGATTCACTCTCATCACTGATGTTTCTATCTCTCTCTCCTTCTCCCTTCCTCTCTAGGATCAATAAAAAAATAAAAAAGATATGACCTGCTTAGAAGCCTGCAATTTAGATTAAGTCAGAGTCCTTTTCATGGATTTTTCTAAAGATGTAACATATCTGCAAATGCAGAGTTAAACAATGACTGTCTATGAATGACAAAGCTTAAAGTGACATGGTCATAGATTTGATTATAATGCAATTGATAAAAAACTTTGCTTTTTTTATTCTATAAGTTATAACATTCCAAGACAACAGTTTCTTGGTAAATAATAATTACTGTAAAATGACATAGAAAATAATATAAAGTCTATACATATTTAGATTCAATACATAATTTCAGCATATAAAGAACAAATAATATGTAAGATTTTTAAATGTGGCACATGGCTTATTGGAAAGGCATATTGAGCACTGAAAATAATTCATAAACGCCCAAGGTATGGAACACAAACATCTGGAGTATCACTGCCAGGCGCCCCCACAGGGAACCATCACTCCCGGCTTGCCTGGTGTCCCTGACCGGACACTTGCTACCCCTGGGAGCTTCCTGTTTGAACTTGGCTCTGAATCTTTGTAAGTTCCTTTCAGGAGTAGACTGAAATTTCTAGAACATCTATTTCAATAAATTATATGTATAAAAAGAACCAAGATGGCGGTGGAGGTAACCCCATTTACTCTCCGCCTCTAACAACCACGTCAAAATTACAACTAAAATACAGAACAACCATCATTCAAAACTGCCTGAAAGCTGGCTGAGTGAAAGTCCTACAACTAGAGAAGCAAAGAAGAAGGCACACTGAGACTGTAGGAGGGAGGGAGGTGTGGAACGGGCTGATCCGACACCCACGTGTGCCATGTTTTAATCGGAAGGGAGATCATCTCTCCAGAGGCCTCCGTGAGGAGCAAGGGGTCCCAGCCCCACACCAGATCCCAGCCCAGGGTCCCAGAGCTGGGAAGAGAAGTCCCCACAACTATGGGCTGTAAAAGTCAGTGGGGATTGTGGCTGAGTGACATGGAGGCTGCTGGAGACCCAGGTGTTCCATTTAAAGGGCCAGCGCATGAACTTACTCAGACTCCCAGCACTAGATGGCTTTGGGGGACCCCGACACATATGTGGAGGAACGGGATTGTCTGGCATCGGGGCAGGAATTTGGGGCAGCTTTCTCCCAGATAAGGGTGCTCGCTGGGGTCATTGTTCCGGTGCTGAAACTTCCCTGTTCACAGAGCTGACTGGCAGCCATATCTGGATCTCCATCAGTCTGGAGCACACTGTTTGCTCTGCCCTGGAGATTCCCTGAGACCCTATCCCATCCAATTTGCAGTCCCACCCAAGCTGTTTGCAGCAGCTTTTCCTTATGAATGGCCTGTCCTGGCTTAGGCTTCAGACTTTGCTAAAACCTGTCAAACAAGCTGCAGATGGTGACAGTATACTTCAAACCTATCAATAAAAGGCCCAAGACATGGCACTAACACCAGCCTGCCTTGCTTCACAGCTGGCCTTGCCTGGGCACCTCCAAGCCCAATACATGTAGCACCCATCGCAGATCTCTCTGTAGCTCCTGCTGGGTGGCCCCAGGCAGTGGCTGACTTTGCAAAAAGTCAAACAAGCTGCAGATAGTGACAGCATGCCCCAAACCTATCAATAAAAGGCCCAAGACCTGGCACTAGCTCCAGCCTGCCTTGCTTCACAGCTGGCCTTGCCTGGGCACCTCCAAGCCCAATACATGTAGCACCCATCGCAGATCTCTCTGTAGCTCCTGCTGGGTGGCCCCAGGCAGTGGCTGACTTTGCACCTCTGTGGAGGCCCCAGAGCCAGTGCACCCAGTAGACAGCTTCAGACCATAGCAGATTACAACTCTACACACCCACAAGTGACACACTCAAGGGGCAGACTCAGTGAGCACTAAAGCCCCACTGAAGCAAGTACTGCTCCATAGAGGTGTCTCCAGGACAACAGCTCTTCCACTGTAATTGCAGCTGGTCCTCATAGGCAACTGGCCTGGAGGTTAATCCCTCCCAGTGATGCCAACAGTAATCAAGGCTCAACTACAAGACTGTGCACACAGCCCACACAGGGGCACACCAAGAGTGCCCAGCTCAGATGACTGGGGAGGCTGAGCCACTGGGCCCTACAGGACACCTACAACACAAGGCCACTCTACCAATTGCAGGAGACATAGCAGCTCTACCTAATATATAGAAACAAACACGCAAAATTTCCCCTTCCCCACGTGGGAATCTGTACTTGTTCTTCAATAAATCTCCACCTTTGCTATAAAAAAAGAAAAGAAATAATGACAGAAAACTTTCCTTATCAGTGAAAGAAATAGACTTACATGTTCAGGAAGCACAGAGAGTCCCATACAAGAGGAACCCAAAGAGGCCCACACCAAGACACATCATAATTAAAATAATTAAAGCCAAAGAGAGAATATTAAAAGCAGCAAGAGAAAAAAAGCCATATAACTGCTGATTTCTCAATAGAAACTTTGCAGGCCAGAAGGGAGTGGCAAGAAATATTCAAAGTGATGAATAGTAGGGACCTACAACCAAGATTACTCTACCCAGCAAAGCTCTTGTTTAGAATTGAGGATCAGATAAAGAGCTTCACAAACAAGAAAAAGCTAAAGAAGTTCATCACCACCAAACCAGTAAAACATGAAATGAAGAGGAAGAAGAAGGAGAAGGAGAAGAAGAAGAAGAAGAAATAAAAAATATGAAGAATAAAATGGCAGCAAATACATATCTATCAAAAATTGAATCTAAAAATCAAAATAAATGACTAAGAAATCTAATGGACAAGATAAACTGGTGAATAAAATAGAATCAGAAGCATGGAATCATAAACCAGACTGACAAATCTCAGAGGGAAGGGATTAACCAAGATCTTACTTATGGACACAGACAGTAGGGTGGTGAAGGCCTGGGATGGGGTGGGAACCACGTGGAGGGGGGCAATGGGGACACAAAGGGGGACATCTGTAATACTCCCCACAATAAAGATTTTATATATATATAATATATAGGCATATTTAGTTTAAGGACATTTCTTTAATAAGAGAGAATAAATCCTTTAGGTATTCCAGGACCCACTGGAATGACTCAGTCATTTCTCAGTTGGGGGCCATGAGGCCAGCCAGGGAGGGCATTTGGGGGCCATGAGGCCAGCAGGGGAGGGCAGTTTGGGGCGAGCAGGCCAGCAGGCAGAGTGGTTAGGGACAATCAGGCAGGCAGGCAGGTGAGTGGTTAGGAGCCAGTGGTCTGGGATTTCGAGAGGGATGTCCGACTGCCAGCTTAGGGATTGGGCCTAAACCGGAAGTTGGACATCCCCCAAGGGATCCCAGATTGGAGAGGGTGCAGGCCGGACTGAAGGACACCTGCCACCCCCATGAACGAATTCCGTGCACCAGGCCACTAGTATCACATAAAGACCATATTCATAAAGACCACAACCTAATTTGAAACATTAATTTTTGCAAAGAAAACAAACATTTTTAAATAAACTTAAAGCTTTCACAAACTTTTATAACCTTCACAATTTTATAAATCTTTCTACAATTTTCAAACCTTCTTACCCATTCAGAAATAATTGTCCTTAGCACAAGTTACTTTCTTCCTTTTCCTTCAAAACTGAATCTCCATACTTATGCCTTCTATTATCACAACCATATAATTCCTCCCAACTTAACTTGAACTTTTAACTCTTAGAAGCCTCAATTTTCAATAATAACCAATAAATAAATAAATAAGTAAAATGACCAGCTTCTCTTAGATTGATGTTTATGAGCACATTTTAAACACATTGGGTACCTCACTTTCAAGAAACACACTTTCAGCAAAGCACAAGACATTAATTACATCAACAGCTCCAACCTTCTTTACAGACTTTCTGCAATCAAGACAAAAGCAGGTGAATTAAGACTTATCCAGCAATCAATGTTTCAGTATTTCATGTTATTTCAAAATATCTATAAATTCGATAACTCTAATTAAAATTTACTAATGTAGAAAGGAATAGTTGAAATAAGTTAAAGTGAGATAAAAATGGCCCAGACAAGAGTTCTTGGTATTTCCATTTCAAAGGTCCTGGGACTTTGGTTTCCAAAAGCCAATTATCTGTAAGCATTTTGAGCTGAACAAGGGAGGTTTGGGGAAGGTAAAAAGCCGGAGTGGGCTTGGATACTCTGGAGCCACGCATCTCTGACTCTGTAAAGACCGAATTGTAGCCCTGGCTGGTCTGACTCAGTGAATGGAGCATCGGCCTGTGGACTGCAGGGTGCTGGGATCGATTCTGGTCTAGGGCACATGCCCAGGTTGCGGGCTCGATTCCCAGTAGGGGGCAGGAGGGATAATAAACATTAATATCTTAAGCCAATAAATGATTCTCATCATTGATGTTTCCATATTTCTTTCCCTCCTCCTTCCTCTCTGAAATCAATAAAAATATATTTTAAAAAAGACTGCGTTGTAAAACAAGGACAGTATTTCTTTTTTAGTTCCTCAAGGATTTGCAAATGTTGGCAAAGGACTAACAAATTCATTTAACCGTTTTTGCAATGTTTTTTCCATCTGAGTACGTTTTTCCCTGAGGCTCTGTGGCAATGACAGAGAGATCTAGTTTGCAGGTAGCATGGAGCTGAGAGTCATTTCTGAGAGTCCTAAGGGCTTGCATGTATGGAAAAGACATGCTGATCTCAGAAGGCCTCCTTCTCCACTCACTTCCCTGGGGATGGGAAAACAGGGCTAGTTGCAGGGTGCTGGTGCCAGTAACTGACCAAACCTCTCCATGGCCCGCTTAGAGCGGGGCCAGGCTATGCTGCAAAAGGTTAACCTTTTTCTTAAGGGACCCAGAATTAAATTTCTCCTGATTGGGGAGTATGTACCCCAAAAAAGGGACTCTCAAGGCACTGCGGCCTGGTTCCCCATCTACAGAGATACACGTGTAGCACGTTGAGAGTTAGGCATCTCTGCGCGACTCTGGGCTGTTTGGGCCCCTCTGAGTAGGAGGGTACCCTGGTAAGCCTGCTCTCAGGCTGGCGTGGGGGTTAATAATGAAGAAAAGATGGTTAGCAAACCTTCAGTCAGCCTCCAGATTAGTTTCCTCTTGGGAGGTTTCATTTTAAAAATCATCATTTTCCCCTTTTGGCTCAGTATCTGGTTCATTTAGTTCTAAATACATATTACCCTTCTGAAACACACACATACACCTCTGTGGGCATCACTGATGTGAGAAGAAATCTCTCCAGATCAGGTAAATTGGGGCTGATTTGACCAGTAAGATATATGCTGCCTTAGTTGAAAGGGGACAGGCTCTGATTTATAACAGCCATTGGTTGCTTAGATACCCTGCCATTTGTACAGAACACTCCGGTGGAGAGGAACACTTAGCTGGGTCGGGATAAGAACAGATAAAGTCGTCCCAGTGTCTGCAAGGGCCTCGGTAACTTCCCCTTTTATCATAATTTCAGTTTCTCTGAAAGCATGAGTGAGGAGAAGGGACGATACCCTCTCTCAGTCCTTGGAGCATCCCTCCGTTCGCTTCTCTTTGTTTCCTCTTTGTAAATCCCGTTTTCTGCATACACCCTTTCTTAGGGTGACCTGGCTTTTTCAAGCAAAAACAGACTCTGCAGTTTCACAGCTGGCCTTCTTGAGTAATTCTGTTGCCTGGCTCTCAGAAGCCAGTAGGTGTATTAATTGGAACAGGTCAGAATAGCCAGGATTTCATGTTCTAACAGTTAAATTTCTTTGTGAACCGATCAGGATCCCGGATAAAGTTGGGGACAGTTGCTGGTTCCTCTCTAGCTATTTACTCTCTGGTTGGGGAAAAGTATAAACCATTCACTCTTTTTTTCAGTTTTTTTAAATTTTATTTCAAGAAAAACGATTTTAAATATAATAATGTTACATGCAATAAACCTTAATATTTCAAGAAAAAGATCTTAAATATAATAATGTTACATGCAATAAACACTAATATCTTAAGAAAAACGATTTTAAATATGATAATGTTACATGCAATAAACACCAATTATTCAAGAATAATGATCTCACATATAATAATATTACATGCAATAAATATTAATATTTCAAGAATAAAAGGATTTTCAGTATAATAATATTACCAAAACTGTACTAACATAGTATGATATCACAAAAGTTATAGGAAATATTAAATATCTGCAAACAGCCATAGCCGGCTTGACTCAGTGGATAGAGTGTCAGCCTGCAGACTGAAGGGTCCCAGGTTCGATTCCAGCCAAGGGCACATGCCTGGGTTGTGGGCTTGTTCCCCCAGTAGGGGGTGTGCAGGAGGCAGCCAATCAATGATTTTCTCTCATCATTGATGTTTCTATCTCTCACTCCTTCTCCCTTCCTCTCTGAAATCAATAAAGAAATTTATTTTTAAAAATCTGCAAATAACAGGTTACTTCTATTATATTGTAGTATATTTTTTTCTCTCTGGATCTATTTTTGTTCATCAGTTTATGTTGTTCATTATATTCCACAAATGAGTGAGATCATGTGATATTTACCTTTCTCCGACTTATTTCGCTTAGCATGATGCTTTTAAAGTCTATTTTGTCGGATATGAGTATTGCTACTCCAGCTTTTTTTCTTTTCTATTTGCTTGGAAATTTTTTTTCCATCTCTTCACTTTCATCCTGTGTGTGTCTTTTTTTCTGAGGTGAGTCTCTTGTAGACAGCATATAGTTGGGTCATGTTTTTGTATTCCTTCAGCTACCTTACACCTTTTGATTGGAGCATTTAATCCATTTACATTTAGGGTTATTATTGAGAGGTACTTATTTATAACTGTTTTAATTCTTCATGGCTAGGCTTCTCTCTCTGTTTCTTCTTCTGAGCAATCCCTTACAGCAATCCTTTTAGCATTTCCTGTAATGCTGGCTTGGTGGTGATGAACTCCTTTAGCCTTTTTTTTGTCTGGGAAGCTCTTTATTTGACAGTCTATTTTGAATGATAGCCTTGCTGGATATAGCAATCTTGGTCTCAGATTCTTGCTTTCCATTCTCTTCTGGCTTGTAGAGTTTCTGATGAGAAATCAGGTGTCAGCCTTATGGGAGTTCCTTTGTAGGTAACAGTTTTCTTTTCTCTTGCTTCCTTTAAGATTCTCTCTTTGTTTTTAATTTTTGGCATTTTAACTATGATGTGTCTGGGCATGGGTCTGTTTGAGTTCTTCTTGTTTGGGGTTCTCTGTGCCTCTTGAACTTGTGTGACTTTTTCCTCTACCAGGTTAGGGAAGTTTTCTACCATTATTTCTTCAAGCACCTCTCCATTCCTTTCTTCCTCTCTGCCTCTTCTGGAACACCTACTATTCTAATATTGTTATGTTTCACATTGTCCCACAGCTCCCTCAAGCTGTCCTCCTGTTTTTTAATTGATACCTCTCAATCTCTAGTGCAGGACAGTGTTAAAGGCTGTTTCTGATTAATTGGATCAGGCAAAGACTAAAAGCCTCCAGAGACCACCTCTCTCTACAGACTATTAAGATTCTGACTTGAATTGCCCCCAGGCAATTGTCCTCAGGTGTGGCCAGAGTGTTTTTCATCAGGGTGGGGCAGTTGCTTCTGCCTAGAGGCTAATTGTTACTTTTAATCTCTTACGTGGCCTCAGGGCAAGGTGTTTTCCAATAGGGTGTGCCAAATCTCTTCCCCCCAGGCAAGGCAGGTGTCTATGTGGGAAAGATATCCCCTGCTGTGTGAGGGAATGGTTCAGCCCAGGAAACTTGGGGTGTCTGCCTTCTGAGTTCTATCCCCCAAGTTCCCAGTCCTGGCTTCTTCTCTCACAGCTCCAGTCCACTTCACTCTCCCTCTGCCACAGCACAAGGTGGGTGGCTCCACACGGAATTTTTGTGTATTGGCCCTTTAAGAGGGTGCCTGAATTTTCAGCTGCCACTCTCTGGCAGACAGCACCCCACTGCTTTTCACAGCTAGATATTATGTGGGTACACTCCTCAGTTTGGTCTCTCTGCTGGGGAGCCCAACTTTGGGATTAGATCCCAGAGTTCTCAGTGGCACCTCCTCACAGCTGAGATATCTCTTCAGAACTTCAGTTGCTGTCTGTGGGTGCCCAGCCAGCCCCTTTGTGCCTCCGCCCCTCCTACCAGTCATAGCGAACAGTTGTTCCACCTTTTGGTCTATTTGCATATTAGCCTTTTATTATATAGGATAGGGAATTATTAGAACTGAAATGTGTGTTTTTTTCTCCCACCAGACCATTTGTTGTAATTCTTACTGTTCTAACTTTTGAAATTCTATAACACAGTTTGTCTCCACCAGGTAACAAGCCCTTCTCATACTCAGGAAATACCACCTCTGAACACCTCCTTCTGAGCCCAGGCCTCATTGTCCCTCTGACAGAGAACAAGAATCTCCTGTCTCTAAAAGAAAACCTTCGTCCCTCCTCAGCATGAAGTAGTTTCAGAAATGACTCTACACCCTTTTCCCTGAAAGAATTCAGAGGCAAGATCCTTGAGGGGATGTGGTAGGCAATTAGACAGGTACAAGAGCAAGGACACTTCTTCCGTGAGTGGCTAGTCCCGGGGGCCGTGCTGCACTTCACGGGGGAGGCCATAGAGGACGGTGAGGAAGAGGAGGAGTCAGAAGGAGAGGAGGAGGAAGAAGAGGCCGATGCTGGCCTGAGCCTCCAGGTGTAATTTTTGCTGATAGTCATTCATGCGTTTCTAGGAGCCCATCAGCCCTCTGAGTGCAAGCAGCCGTGAGCAGTGACCTGTGGTGCAGCGCCCACACCGACCTTTTTCAAGCGCATAGTTTTACTCCAATTTTCCTCTTTCCTTATTATTTTGCTTAACCTGTATGGCGGCCGCTTACATGCATTTCAGAAGTAGTAGACTTCCCCAGGCCCTGCTTTGGGGGGGCCATAGACCACGTGGGGTGGGAAGGTCCCCAGTCCAGGACAGAAGTCCGGAGCTCCTGCTCCCATCTCTCATTTGGAGACCCACCCGCTTGTGTCCAGCCACCTGGTCCTCTGTCTGATCTTGGCGGAGCCGGAGAGCAATCTGTGCAGCCGTGGGTTCTTACTTTGGTTTTCTTGTCCTCGGGGTAGGGGTGGGTTATGGCACCCACAGTGCTGAGGTGTCAGCTTGTGTGGTGCACCCCCTATTTATTTGTCCTTTGTGTGGTCAGCCTCAAGTGCGCTGTGCGTGCAGGCGCTGGTCCTCAGGTTTCTGAAACCATGTTTGTGGCTGGAGACCTGGGGAGGGACGGTGGGGAAGTGGTGGCGGGAAGCGCTCCCTCCTGCCACTGCACCTGGGGACCCCTCTCCGCCCATCTTCTGTGGGGAGGGCTGGGTGGGGCACAGGTGTCCCATAATCAAGTGGATGATCTGAAAATGTCAGTCCTTTTCATGGATCCCTCAGAAGATGTTACTTTTTTTTTCAAATGCATTATAACCAACAGTGACTGTCTCTAAAATGAGACCGTTATGGATTTGATTATAATACAACTAACGCAATTTAATCCTTCCTGCCAAACACAGTATTCTAGAATAACAATTAGAGTTATAAATGAAAGCACAATATAGTTATTTCTTTATTTGACAAAGCTTCCCATGTGCCTTAAGCAGAACATTTTTCTGAAGTTTATTCTCTAACTTCATTTGTCCTTGGGTGTGGTCAGCAAATGGCATTAATTACATTTCTGCTCTGTCTCCCTGAGTAGGCTGATATAAGCTATTTACCCTCTGTCAAAATGCAAATCATTTATTCTTAAGTCTCCTTGGTTTAGGGAAGATAGGATTTATTAGATGGCTCCAAACTGCTGTTTAACCATCTCTGTTTCCCTATTTCTGGCTTACTGGCCTGTGTCATTTATATAATTTCCTTTTGACATTTTTCTTTACAAACATTTTACAACTTTCACAAACCTTTTATTACACCAAAACTATAATTTCTTTCCTATTAGTTAGCATTTTTTTAAAAAAATATATTTTATTGATTTTTAGATGAAATGAAAGTAATTAACATTCCTCAAATTAGCAATACATTCATATTTTTAAGATATATTTCAAATAAAATACAAGACTTATTTATTAACAGATTTAAATCAATCCTCTAGATCTCAACCTTGGCTGCACATTAGAATTGCCTGGGAATCTTTTTAAAATCCTGATTTCTGGACCTCATCCTCTGGAACTTCTGTTTCTTTATTATGGGGTGGGGGCCACAACATTAGGTACAAAGAAACAGAATTTCTGGAGGATGAAGCCCAGAAATCAGGATTTTAAAAAGATTCCCAGGTGATTCTAATGTGCAGTCAAGGTTGAGAACCACTGCTCTAGCTTCTCCATACAAAGCAAATTCAAATTAATATTTCAATATCCTGTTATCTCAAAATACCTAGATATTTAGTAATTTTTACTATTTAACCCAACAAACCAAAGTTTTGTTACCAGACTTGGGAAAACTATGTTTAGGCATATATAACTATCACTGAAAAAGCTTTACCATATACCCTTCTTTTTTGTTATATTCATTTTGCCTTAACAACTTTGAGATTTTAAAGCCAATTATTATACCCAAGGAATTTTTTTTTGGCAAATTTTGTAACAGGGATAATGCACCAGCATCCAGTGGCTTTAATGTGGAAGTATGATTTTAGTTCATTTTTCTTTACAAAATGGGAGTGGCCCCCACTGCTATTTCTGCAGCCTGCTGGAGGGCACTTCTGCAGCTCTGGTCCTCCAAGGAAAAGACTTGGGGGGTTTAGAAGGTTTTATTTCCCATACTAGAGGCCCGGTGCACCTAGGAAATTCATGCACAGGAAGGGGTGGTCCCCTCAGCCTAGCCTGCACCCTCTCCAATCCAGGACCCCTTGGGGGATATCCAACTGCCTGTTTAGGCCCAATTCTCTGGATAAGAAGAGATCTCAAAAACAGAAACAAAAAGCCCTACAGTCAATAAATGGTCTCACACTAACCCAGCACAGCAATGGCCTTTGGTTCTGAGAGGCACAACGCCCAAACACCAGAGACAGAGGACTCCCTAGTCTGTATATCAAAAGCCAGTGACTGGGACGCCATAATGACCAGAACGGCTGGTCACTATGACACCACTGAGGCACTGAACCGGCCTGATCGGGGTGCGGCCGGCCAGCCAACCTCCCGCGGCCCCTCCCCCCAGTTGG
>NW_006383019.1:1551125-1563611 GCF_000327345.1 Myotis davidii
GGCAAAGCTGGTGGCTACCACCCATGGCCCCGCCCTCCAGCTGGCTCACTACCCACAGCCTCTCCCCATTGCTGGTCCTTCCCACAATTGGCCCCCCACCCCAATTAGGGGTGGGGCCCACTGGCCAATTGCCCGCAGCCCCTCCCCCCGGCTGGCCCAGCCCTGATCGCCCCGATCAGGTTGGGCCAGCTGGCCAACCTCCCATCGTCTCCTGCTCCCCAATCTGCCCCAATCAGGGCCAAGCCGGCCAGATCCCACCCATGCACAAATTCGTGCACTGAGCCTCTAGTGTTCATAAACCTGCGAAGAGCAAACTAAGTCTCCCAAAGATAAGAAAGCAAGCAAAGAACATCAGTAACCAAGTTACATTACAGACACGAACTTTCACTAGCTAAGACTTTCCAGCAGCTGATGCCTTGAGAGGGAGAGCAGGAAGGGTCCCCAAGATTAGGAACTCTTGGCAGCTGCTGGGAAGTTCCTGTAATCCCTGCCAGGGGTTCAGCCTGCCACAAGCAGCTGGGCCCCTCAAAGCGAGATGTGCCCCATCTTTAAACACAAAACATCAACAGAGACTCCTACATACAATATTTACAGGCACCCACAACCCACAGACAAGAGCTTCACACCATGCTCCTGTCTGTCCAGCCAGACACCACAGAGCGCCCTGCATAAAAAGAAACCACCGAAGCAGAGCAATGTCTCTTGTCCCAGAGCAGATCCGACTAAGGGCTCAGAGACCAGGCCAAGGAGCTGGGTGTCCCTTGCCACCTGGAGCTGACCAGGCTCACCCAGTCTTCATCTGAATCAAAGTTGGGCCAAAAGACTGAAGGTCTACAAATTGGGTCTTTAGGCCATATAAAACAACGATGTTTGATCATTTTTTGTTTCTCTTTGTCCCTGGTTCGGGGACTCCCCCCTCACCAGCCGAATCTCCGCATTCTCCCCAGTAGACTATCCAGGGGAATGTCTAAGGGAGCCTTCTTGGCTCCACTTTCTGAGTTTCCCTAGGCCGAGAATTCTTGTTTGCCATCCTCAGGAAGTCCCTGTGACTATTCTATGGCTCAAACCTGCCTTTATTGGAGATTTCTTGCACACCCCAGATCCGCTTCATCCATCTCTGATGTTTCGCTCGCAGGAGAACGGAACCACAGATTAGGACTCTGCACTCACTTCGTGTCCAGAACACGCCTCAGTCACACACTCAACCCCCAAGGATACCCAGCTGCCAACGCAGGACGGACTATAGTCCACGTTTCCCTACCTTGGCCCAGGCATGCGGGTGCCTGCTTGCCTCAGGTGCCCGTCTTTTGTCCCCTGTGTCGGATCTGCCGTCTTCTGCAAAACAGTCTTGGGCTTGTCCCTGGCCTCTGAGAAGAGACGGGGTCTCAGGCAGAGTAGGCCCCCCAAAAGCAGGTGAGGTTTCCCCCCCAAAAGCAGGTGAGGGGCCCCGCTCTGCACGGGCACAGAAATCCTAGATATGTCCCCAAATTGTGAGAAATGCTCACCTGTCCAAATTCAAATAACAGATTCGGAGATGTGAAATATGGCAAAAATGAGACTTTTAATATGGCCTTGCAAGAGCAGTGTCCAGTTGAGCAGGCACATGGAGCAGCGACCACAGGCTGTTTATCCCTGGGGTGCGAGAGTCCCTCCTCTGGCTCCCCATTGGCTAAGTGGGGTTAATAGTTTTCCCCATATGCCGCCTGAGTCTTATTGTCTCCTATTGGGCCATTTGAAACAATGGGCGGAGGCCTTTTCTAGTTGTCTCCACCTCCCTCTGTGTAGGCGCATCTTCCAGAAAATGTGCTGCTGGTCATGTGCAGCTCTTGTTCTTATACCCGCTCCCCTCCTCCCTACATTCTGTTTGCCCTGGGAAAATTCAGTAACTGTTTCCATTAAAGGCTGACTTTGCTGAAGATGGACCACAGAGGCCGATCTCCTACACTCCTCATCATCGAAGGGGATGTTTTTGGGTTCAGGGGGTTTAGACTCCAATGTCTTTGGGCCGTTAATGAGCCCGTCACGCAGCTTAGGGTCTAAGCCAGTGGTTCTCAACCTGTGGGTTGCGACCCCTTTGGGGGTCGAACGACCCTTTCACAGGGGTCGCCTAAGACCATCGGAAAACACATATATAATTACATAATGTTTTTGTGATCAGTCACTATGCTTTAATTATGTTCAATTTGTAACAATGAAATTGGGGGTCACCACAACATGAGGAGCTGTATTAAAGGGCCGCGGCATCAGGAAGGTTGAGAACCACTGGTCTAATGTTGCTGGAAAGGGACTGGGCCGGAGCAGCCTGCCTCGGGCCGGCCTGTAGTGTGTGGGTCTTTGATTTTGTGCAGGAGAGAGTCTCTTTTATTAAAGCTGGGACAGTGAGACAAGGAAGGGCCAAGTTTAAAAGGAGCAGCAGGAGAGCCGCGGCGGGGCTGCTTTGGCTGTAGAAACATTATGGGAAAGAAGTGAGCCAGGAGTGGGCTCCTGTGAGCTTACTGGAGAGTCAGAGAAAAGGGGGCCTTGGGGACAGCTTCAGGGGTGAGCCTGGGACAGGCTGCCGCTGCCCATTGCTTCCCTGGTTGCAAGTCTCATGGGGTCCCTTAGAGTTTAGGGGGAGCGAGATGGGAGGGAGAGGCGCGGGCTGCTCCACTGGGTCTTTGTCTTGAGCGTTTTAAAGGCTGTGGGTCTAGGGGAGGTCTCAGGGGAGGATCTCAATTCCAGGTGTGTCTTTGCAGGGTCGGGGTCTCCCCTGATTGGACAGCACCAGGGCAGGGGGGTCGTCAGTCATCCCAGCTGGTCCTGGCATCGCCCTCCTGGGTTTGCTGCTTTTCTGGGCCTGCAGCTGAAACACAACTGAGGCCTCGATGTTATCCCTGGGGAGGAAAGGTCAGGGGTCCAAACCACGTGACCAGCGATACGCTGGGGAGGAACGCCACCCGGGGTGAGGTTCCACGCCGGCTTTGCCGCCAGGCACCCGGAGTTTTCTGCCTGGTGATCTTCTGTATCTGCTGTGGATTGCTGGCCAGTTTGTTCAGCTTCTGCCTCAGTTTCCCCAGCCCACTTGCCAAGGAGCTTGCCTGGCTTCTCACTGTCCTGCCTCCTGAGGACGGAGCCAGTCTTGGCGGCTGGTTCTGCTGTGCCCAGCGCTGACTCTCCGGTGGCAGCTTTGGCGGGTCTCCTATGGGGACGCCGGCTGCAGGTCCACACGGAGGCTTGATATGCTCCCAGCTGCCAGCCCTGATGCCCCTCATTCTAGGCGCCAGCATCCAGCCTCAGCTTTGGTGCCTGAACCCCCCAAGGGTCCTATTTGCAGGGTCCTGCTTTGTCTCAGAATTGGGCTGATTGCCCTCCAACAAAGATTTGCTGCTCACACGCCCCTCCCCCCCACGGCTCTGTTTTTGTTAATCCGCACCTGAGGATATTTTTTCCAGTGATTTTTATTTTATTATTTTAAATATATTTTTATTGATTTCGAGAGGAAGGGAGAGGCAGAGAGAAATAGAAACATCAATGATGAGAGAGAATCATTGATCAGCTGCCTCCTGCACACCCCACACTGGAGATCGAGTCCACAACCAGGCCACGTGCCCTGACCAGGAATCAAACTGTGACCTCCTATGGTGGTTCATAGGTCGACTCTCAACCACTGAGCCACACAAGCTGGGCTCCATTGATTTTTAGAGAAGGGAGGGAGGGAAGGAGGGAAGGAGAGAGAGAAACATCAATAGATTGCCTCCCACACATATCCTGAGTGGGGTCGGGGATTGAACATGCAACCCAGGTATGTGCCCTTCACTGGGATTTGAACCCAAGGTCCTTCGTGCCTGGGCTGACGCTCTAACCACTGAACATGGGTCCGGACCCCGACACAGCTCTCTTGACCCACTTGGCAAGAAGCAGCCCAGGCTGAGGCCATGTGGCACAGGGGCTAGGGCAGAGGCCTGGGCTCAGATCGGCCTGGATTTGAACTCCAGTCCTGCCACTCACCAGTCATAGGCCCTTGAGAGAGCTACTCACCCATTCACGCATGGCTTGGCCCAGAATAAGCACTTTGACAAACAGAATAAACCGGCCAGCTGGTCCACAAGCCCCGGAGGACAGGTGCTCACCCTCGGAAAGGGAGCCTGCCCCACTTTTGCCTCCAGGCACCTCAGATTTGGAGGGAAGTGGATCCCAACCCCTCCTCCAACTGTACCATTCTGAGGCTTTGAAACCTCAGCTGACACTGGGCCGGAAAGAGCCCCATTATCACATCCTGTCACTCTGGGGCCTGGGGTGGGCGGAAGACAGGGAGGGGCTGGGAGGAGAGGCGAGGCGGGCTCCAGGATGGGCCGAGCCAAGGCCTGGCACTCCCCTCTGGGCAGCGCCACCTGCCTGGCCATCTTAGTGTCCCATTCATGGCCATGGAGCTCCCTTCCAGCTGCCTCCTTGTCATCTTGACAAGTTCCCTTTGTCCCCTGAGCACTTCCTAACTTCCAGGCTCATCCAGGACCCTCCTGCCCCAGCCCTGGAACCAGCCATCTCACCAAAGAGACGGAGGGTGGTCTTCTTAGTGGAGGACGGTCTTTAGAAACCAGGATGGAGCCGGTGCGGGTGCGCTTCTTACTGTGGAGGTGCCATTGTTTCTAGACCTTCTCTGCAGACAAAGCCAGAGGGGCGGTGGGAGGGGGAGAATATATACACACACACTCATGTATATACAGGTGTCCACTCAATTAACACACACACATTATATATACAGGTGTCTGCTCAATTAATATAAATATACTCATTTTATAGAAAAACTCATTCTGTCTATTATACAGGGTATCCTCCAAAATGTATACACACTTTAGCAGCTGGTAGCTCAATTTTGAAAATGCAATGTATTTTAGTAAACACTGCCTTTATCATTATTCAAAGTGCCTGGCCGGTGTGCCCGGTGGTTGAGCATCAACCTGGAGGTCACAGTTCAATTCCGGGTCAGGGCAGGGCAGTGCCTGTGGTTGTGGGCTTGACCCATCATTGATGTGTCTGTCTTTCCCTCTCCCTTCTTCTCTCTGAAATCAATAAAAATATATATATATTTAAAAATAGAGGGAAGGTGAGTAACAGAGTGTGGAGAGTTGTGATGTGGCCGTGGGGTGCGGTTGGGGTCTGGAAGGGCCTCGAAAGCCAGGAAACGAGCCTGGGTGGATGCAGTGGACACGGGAGCATCATGCAGGCACTGGCATTCAGGAAACTCGGCAGACAGGTTGGCGAAACCGGGGAGTGGTTGGCACCACAGGGCACTTGCCTGAGCTGGCAGGTGGCGTGCAGCATTCTCCGCTGGAGACCTCAGTTTTATCCTCTGAGAGCTAGGTACAAGGAGGGAGACCCACCCCCAGGGCCGCCCAGAGACTCCCCGGGGGCCGTGCCTGTGCCTGGGGTCCCACCCCTCCTGGGTGACACAGCTCTGCTTCCTGTTTCTCCCTGTCAGGGGAGTTTCAGCCTCAGCTTCAAAAGAACAAACCCGCCCTCAAAACAAAGGAAGACAGTCCTGCCTGCCGAGGAAGCAGGAAGCCGCTCTCTCGCTCGCAGCCCAGCTGCTGGGACGGGGCCGCAGGATGGAGTCCGTGGCCCTGTACAGTTTCCAGGCCACAGAGAGCGACGAACTGGCCTTTAACAAGGGGGACACGCTCAAGGTAGGGTGGTCAGAACTGGCCGAATGGGCCCACATGGGACAGGGAGGCTAAGAACCAGGGTCCCAGGACAGTCCCCGCCCCCCAAAAAAGAGTCCATCCAGTCTTTGGGGTCCAGGCCCAGCTTCTCCAGGTGCCGGGACAAGGCATCTAGGAAGTGGGAGGTTGTGATGACCCCTCCTGTGGGGCCACGGTGAGGTCCAAGGAGACATTGGCATGGTGTCTGGCAGGGGGTTCCCAGGGAAGAATTTGAGAAGACAGTTGCCAAAACGAGAGGCGCATGGGGTGGGGAAGGGAGCGAAGGGGGGGCGGAGGAAGTCCTAGGGGAGTAATGGGTGCACGCTGCCTGCGGGGTGAAGAGCTGTGATTTCAGTGTGAAGACCAGCTCCCAGCGGCAGGAGAAAAGGGGGGCGTCCTACCACTGCTTCTGGTCTGGGCCTTTGTAAGGAACGGCCGCCTTCCAGGGCAGCCGGCAGGGGGTCTGTGGGGTCTCTATCTGGAAATGTCTTGGTTCCTCAGACTGCTCAGGGCCTGGGCTCAGGAGTGGCCGCACCAGGAGTCAGGCACCGAGGGCCACGAGCTGAGGAAGCCACGCCCCTCCGGGCCTGAGCCCCCCCCTAACCCTAACCCTATCCTTAACCCCCCACAGCAATAGCATTTGACTAGATGTCCCGCCCTCCGAGCCCTGGGCCTACTCTTGGCCCAGAGCTTCCAGCACACCCTGGGCCACCCTGGGCCACCCTGCTGTCGCCATCCCCGCTCAGCAGTGTGCCGGTGTCCCACCTCAGCTGCCCATATGGGTGGCTGGGCGCCCCCTCCCCGCTGACGAAGCTGAGGCTCAGGGTGGTGACAGGACTTGCTCAGAATGAGGTCCAATTTGAACGTGTGTCCTTTGACTCTAGAAACTGTCTGTCCCTGAGGCTCAAGGACTGGTGGGAGGTTGATGCTTCGCAGAAGGAACCACGTCCCTTGAGGACCCACAGCCCCTCCCTATGCCAGGATGCGGGCTCCCCGGTACACCGGCATGGCTGGCTGGAGGCCCAGGGCGTGTGGCCCGATGGGGGCGAAGGCAGGATGAGCTCAAGGCTGTCGAGGCCCCGCCTGTGAGGGGCACGGCGAGGCTGCTTGCCCCCCCCCCAACCCTAGATGTGAGGAAAGAGGAATGGGGCTCAAGGTGAAAGACCAGCAGTAGAGAGGGTGGAGCAGGCGTCCCCACGGCCACTGTAAAGACTGTGACTTCCCCACTGCCCCGCCCCCCAGGTTCCTGTGCCCACCTTTCCTACCCCAAGATTAGTCATTTCCCACTAACCTTTGCTAAAGTGTTAGCCAATTCCTGGTGTATTTGCTTCTCTTAGAGGGACTGGCTGCTGAGGCCGGAGTGAGCTCATGGGGGCAGGATTAGGGCCTAGAACAGGGCCTGGCACACACACAGCAGGCTTCAGCAAGACGAGGGAAACGTCGAAGGGAGGAAGGAGGACGAATGGAAGGGAGGGACAGAAGGAAGGAGGACGGAAGGGAGGGAGGGAAGAAGGACTAAGTGTTAGCAGACACTGGGGTGCCTTCCAGTGGGACTTGCCCCCCACCCCCACCCCCATGGATGGATGCTGAGGAAGAGGCCTTTCAAGCTCAAAAAATGGTCAACGGTGGAGGAATGAAGGCAGGGGCCACCTTCCCCTTCATTCACTCGCCAAACACTTGTTGAGCTGTTTTGTCCTGGTTTTATCTGTATAATAAAAGCCTAGGCGACCCTTACGGTGGAACGACCAGAACGACCAGTCACTATGGCGCACACTGACCACCAGGGAGCAGACGCTCAACACAGGAGCTGCCCCTGGTGGTCAGTGCGCTCCCACAGGGGGAGTGCTGCTCAGTCTGAAGCGGGGCTCACGGCTGGTGAGCACAGTGGTGGTGGCGGGAGCCTCTCCTGCCTCTGCGGCAACACTAAGGAGCAGTGAGCAGGTGGGCAGTAAGGAGCGAGGGATCCCGGACTGCAAGAGGGTGCAGGCCGGGCTGAGGGGAACCCCCCCCCCATAACCAGTGCATGAATTTCATGCACCGAGCCTCTAGTTGAGCTATAATTGGCTATAAGGTTGTGGTTGTTTAAGCTGTGCAGCATGTGACTTGATGAACGTCTGTATATGAAACATCGCCATGATGAGCTAGGCAGGTAAGGTTCATCGCCTCACCAGTAACACGTTTTTCCTCTTGAGGACTTTTAAGATCTACTCTCCTAGCAGCTTTCAAACATGCAACACAGTGATATTAGCTGTATCTCCGTGCTGCACATTACGTCCGATCACGTGTTTATCTTAAACTGGAATGTGTACCTTTGACCCTTTCCCCCACTCCCCCATCCCCACCCGCTGCCTCTGGCAACAAGCAGTGTGCTCTGTGTTGAGCTACCGAGCACCTGCTCCGTTCCAGGCGTTGCTCTAAGTGTGGAGGCCCAGCAACAAGCACGGCAGAGCCCTTGCCCTCCTGAACCTGCCAGTCCAGAGGCCGCTGGGCCCGGAGGTTCTAGTGGGTTGAGGAGTGGACACAGGGAGAGGGGATGCACAGCGACCACGCTGTGAGAGGTGGCCCCTGAGTGGGACCTGAAGGATGAGCAGGAGGCAGTCATGCAAGCAGCCAGGGCTCTGGCTGGAGAGCACCCAGTGCCAGGCCGGGAGGCAGGACCCTGTGCACATGTTCGAAGAGTTGAAAGGCAGGTCTGTGGCTGAAGACAGTGAGCGAGGAGGCCCAGTGAGTGTGGCGGCAGGCAGGAGGCAGGACTGAGGGTTGGGTTTCTGTGAGTGTGAGCTATACTCATGAGGGGCGTCCTCGGCAATGTTTTAAAAATAACAGAGGGGCCCTGAAGGGTCCCGGGTTCAGGTCCAGGCAAGGGCAGGTACGGGGTGAGTGCGGGAGGCACCCGATCGGTGTGTCTCTCACATCCACATGTCTCTTACTCTGTCTCTAAAAACCAATATTGATACGTTATTATTAACTGAGATCATACCCAGAGTTTGTACATTCATTCTTATTTTTATAACGTATTGTCTTTAATACACTATTTATCTTGACTCCTGAGATGTTTGGAGCTCCTTTAATTTTCTCCTGAGGTGCCTTGCCCACCTCGCAGGAGTCGGGCCGCTTTCTGTGACTATAACAATGTGACTGCCCCGCGTCCTCTCCTGGGCAGCCCAGGGGTGAGCCTGGTGGTCCTTTCACAGCAGCGAGCAGCACTGGGTGGGTGCTGGCCCGGAACCTGGCCCTTTCACCCATCCCACCGGCTTCCGGAGCGCCGCGTGGACCAGGCCTGCACAGCAGCGCCCACCGTCTGCCCCCAGCCGCCGGGAGCCAGTGAGCAAATCTGAGCCCTGGTCTTGGAGAAAAGCTCGGTGGCAGGCTGCCCGCCGGGACAAAGGGCCTCGAACACTCTCCCGGAGCGAAGACCCTCCTTGAGGGGCGGGCATTTCTGGGGGCACAGTGCCTGCTGCTCCTCGCTGGAGGAGGGCGTGGGTGTGGCTGCACCCCATATCTCCAAGGATAACCTGGTCTCCGAGGCCCAGACTGGAGGAGCCTAGGGCTCCTTGGCATTTCCACGGGAAAGGCCAGGGCACCTGGGACCCAATACCGGCAACCCTGCCTGCTGCCCACAGCCATTCCCCGCAGCCACAGGCCCAAACCCTCAGAACCGTCTCAGTTGCTCCCTATTCATCGAATATCCACCCACCTCAGGGCCTTTGCACCGGCTGGCTGCTCCCTCTGCCCTGCACACTGTCGCCCACATCTTTCCGTGTCCGGGTCCTGTAATCTGGGTCTCAGGGAGGTGTTTCTCGGCCACCCCGTCTGACCCTGTTGCAAGCCTCCCTGCCCCCAGCCAGGCGCCTCCAGCTGTGCCACCCTGTTGTTCCCAGACCACCTACTGCTACCTTCTTACCTCTTTGACTCGTTTCCTTCCTTTTAAAACATGTTTTCCTTTTTATTGACTTTACTGGGGTGGCACTGTTTAACAAAATCACGCAAGTTTCAGGTCACAGCTCCACAGCACATCACCTGTACTGTGTGTTCACCAGCCCAAGTCAAGTCCCGGTCCACCACCTCCTCCCCCTCCCCGGCCCTCAACCTCCTCCCCCTCCCCCACCGCCACCCTCACCCACGCTCGCCTTCCTTTCTTATTATTGCCTTTACCCACCAGAATGCGAGCTCCTTGTTCCCTGCTGTATTGCTAGAGCTTAGCACGGTGCCTGGCACACAGTAGGTGCTCAGTAAATAGCAGATGAGCAGATAGCAGTCTCTCTGTCCGTAAAGGGAGAGCATGAGGGGAGCGAGGTGGTGAGAACCCAGCCCAGGCAGGTAGCAGGTGCCGGGCACAGGAGTGGCCCGCACCCTGGGAGAGGCCCTGTGGGAGGCTCGGGGGAGGCCAGCTCGCCTGGCAGGAATCCCCACGTCTCTGAGGTCTAGGGCTTTTGAACCGCAGCAACAGGAAGGATTCAGCTACTGTAAACAACCAGAACATTCTGGGTCCTCAGAACGAAGATAATAGGAAAGTAAAACAAGATAGCGACTGGATGAAATATATTACATTCACACGTCCGCGGGGCTTTGAGTTCACAAGACATGGACACGTTCAGTGCAGGCCACAGCCATCCCACCCTCCAGGTGATGAAACGGGCGGCGGGGAGAGGCGGGCAGGCAGCGGGCCAGAGCCCCGGGCTCCAGGGCATCTTCCTGGAATCTGGCTTTAATTTTCTAATAAATTGGAAGAATTGTTTTGTTTTGTTTTGTTTTCAGCAAAAGTTTTCCTGAGTCAGCCACCTGCTTCCGTCTGTCCCTGGGCTGCTGCCCCTGCCCCGGCTACAGGGCAGGAAGGAAGGACTCAGAGCGCCTGGGCAGGCGAGGTGCCCGCCTGCTGGGTCAGGCTTGGGGCTGGGCCCCGGGAAGGCCATCTCAGCTTCTCTTGGACAATGCTTATCTGAGTGGCTGCCCCAGGCAGCCTGCCCAGCCTCTGCTCTGGCAGTGCACTTACTGCTCTCTACCCAGTATTTCCTTTCAGCGATGTCCCCACTGGACCCAGCAACACAGGGCCTGCTGCAGGACTAAGGAGAGACGCCTCCCAGGCTCGGGTCCGAGACAAAGTGGGAGGTAGAGTGAGAGTAAAACCTGGCGAGCAGGGTCTCCCTTAAACCAGCTGAGCCAGCCCCCCGGCCCGGAGTCCTGCCACTGTGGGCCCTGCCTCGTCCCTCACCCTCGCCCCTCACCCTCTCCCTGCTGCGGCCTGGCTCACTCCCCTCTCGGGGGCTGTTTCCCCATCTGTGCAGTGTGGTAGCCTTTGGTGATGCTGACCTCAGAGGGCTGTATGAAAATCAGGGTGATGCATGGAGAGCTTGCCCAGAGAAGGGGGGAGGAGCCCCACGCTTCATGCGGGGCTCTGCAGGCCTGGCCTGCGGGTCCCACAGCCGCCTGACTGCTCACCCGCAGCGACTCCCACCAACTCGGCTGTTTCGGTTCCTCTCAGCCACCTGCGGGGTGCAGGGGCCTCGTGCTGTGGGTGAGGAGCCCCTGACCAGAGCCGGCCAGGCCGCAGCCTCACCCAGCCCAGGGGTCTCCTTTCCCTGCTCCCAGGGCCTGCATGCCACCGCCTCCTGCTGAGTGGTCACCCCCGAAGCAGGCTGTGAGAGCGGTGCAAGTGCAGACAACTTGAGGGGCCACCATGCGCTCGGCCCCGGCTGGGGCTCCCTGACCCCACCCCCCCCCCAGGTCTCTGACCTGCCCCTGGGCTTAGTGCTGGACGTGAATGCTCTGGGACCTGGCGCTCGGGTCCCAGCCCAGGAGCCCAGGCTGCCGGGGTCTGGGTGCCAGCGCATGAGCCCAGCCGCAGCCCCTCCAGGGACGCAGTGCCCTCCTGGGGACAGGCTGGCCAGGGCTGGGAGCACAGAACTGAGGAGCCAGGCCTGACCCCGAGTGGCAGGCCCCTGTGGAATGCCCAGGGCTAACGGGTGACGCCAGGCGCTGAGCGGGGGCCTCGCCGGCTGAGTGTCTCTCCTCCTGCAGATCCTGAACATGGAGGACGACCAGAACTGGTACAAGGCTGAGCTCCGGGGCGCCGAGGGGTTCATTCCCAAGAACTACATCCGAGTCAAGCCCCACCCGTGAGTGGCCATCGCCCCAGCCCTGCAGCTTCAAGGCACCCCCCACCCGCTGCAGCCGAATGTCCCCCCAGGCCCAGCCCTGTGAGGTGGGAGGGAGGGCAGCAGGGGAGGGCGGCGGGCGTGCCCATTTGGGGCACACGGGAGAGAGAGTGGACATTGGCCAAGCAGAACCTGGATCAGGGCCGAAGGGGGCTTATGTGAGGCCCAGGTACCCCAGGGCCTGGGACCTGCTGGCCCAGGGAGCTCCTGGTCAGGCTCCCAGCAGGCGCCATCCAAAGCCGCGGCCTGAGCATGGCGGGAGCAGGGCCCAGCCCAGAACAGGCCTCAGTGGCCGAGACTCTGGGAAGTCCAGCTGCTCACTCAGCCCTCCGCCCAGCACTAGCCGCGGCCCAGGGCCTCGCCTGGACGGCGTGGAGACATGCTGAGCTGCTGGGGCCGAGCAGCCCAGAGTGTTTCCTCTTCCTCTGTCTCTGAGTTATTTCCAAAGCCGATGGGGCCTCCAGCTTCACACGCTGGGCCAGCCCCTCCAGCTGCAGCCCCCGGCTGACCCCAGGGCCAATCTTCCTGTCAGTAAAGGGAGAGCCTGAGGGGAGAGACAGGGAGACCCCAGCGCGGGCCAAGGGCAAGCTGCCCAGGCATCCGCGGGCCAAGGGAGGACAGGCAGGAGCGTGGCTGTGGGCTGGGGAGGTCTC
>NW_006383019.1:1563786-1569472 GCF_000327345.1 Myotis davidii
ACCCTGGGCTCAGCTCTGGCGCTTGTGTCTGGGACAGAGCAGGAAAGGGGTCAGCCTCCCCCCGGCCCCCATGACCCAACCAAGGCCGTGCCCAGCTTTGTCCTTGGCCAACCACAGCCTTGCCCTGGCCCCAAACAGCGGTGGGAAACTCCAGCTCAGGGCCTGACCCAGCCCCTCGGGCCCAGGGTGTGTGCAGGGCGGTGCGAGCTGGCCAAGTTCCCCTAAAGCCCTGTGCCTCCACCAGGCCCACTCGTTCCCTGAGCACCCAGCGTCGCACTCCCCCGCCCACGGTTCCCAAGGAGAACTGCCCAGAGGAAGGGCATGCCCTGTGGGGCCTCGAAGTCAGAGCAGAAGTTTGCCAGGGAGGGCAGCAGGCAGACTACCCGAGAGATGGACAGGGGAGGAGGCACAGGGGGAGGAGGCAGAGGGCGAGGGCAGGAGCCGGCCCATGGCGGCAGCAGCAGATGCAGGAAAAGCCGCGTGTGCAGCACAGACAGGCACAGGGGGTCCAGTGGCTGTTCAGGTCACTCGGCTGGCAAGATGCAGAGTGGGATCTGCAGCCAGTGCTGTGGGCCCGGGCTGTGCTCCCCAGGAAGGGCGGTGGGGGAGCCCTTAAGAGCAATTGGGGTTGAGGGAGAGCCCAAGGTCAGGGACCTGCTGTGTAGCCTCTCAGGGAATCTGTGACCTGCTCTGGGCTGTTTCCATATCAGTGAGAAGGGGGCTAGGCTGGGTGCCCCGAGTGCAGGAGCTGGCGGTGGAGAGCACAGGCTCTGGGCAGCCAGAAGAGAAGTGCTCGCTCTGCCGCCCCAGGGAGGGGCCCAGGACCAGCCGCCCCCCCTGGTAGGACAGGCTGGCCTCCTTGAAGGTGCGGTTGCAACACCCTTTGAGGGTGACAGCCGCCCACATGCTGACACCTCCTGTGGGGTTTTGTGGGTTCTTTGAAGACACCGGGCCCTCAGGAAACGCCCACGTGGAGTCCTGCCGGGGCCCTGCACCTGGGTCCCGCCGAGGCTTCTGGGAGAGGGGCTCCCTGCCTGGCCCCGAGCTGGCCTCCATGGTCAGCTCAGCCTCTGGCGGGAGCTTTGTCTAGGACGCCCCAACTCCGGGGACCCAGGCCCTCCACACGCAGCGACCATTTCCTGCCTCTGCCCCCGGGACGCCCACTGTCTGGGGCAGCACTTGGTTGGCACCTCATGTCTGAGCTGTGGGCTCTGGCGGAGGCGGGGCCTGAGGCTAGGCTGAGGCCAGGGCTTGGCTTGGGAGCGGGAAGTGGGTGGGCAGGAGCCGGCAGGGTGCGTGAGTGCCGCTGCCCACCCCCTGGGACCAGGGCAGCGGGAGAGGCTCAGGCGCCCACGGCGGCAGGAAGGGCGGGGCTGCTGTGGGTCCACCTGTGCCCTGGTCAGCAGTCACCGCTGAGTGTTCCAGGGCTCAGCACACGGGCCCAGTGTGCCAGGCGCTGGGGAAAGCCCTCGGGCAGAACCTCAGTGTTTGCCAGCGTCGGGCACATGGGACACGAGGGGCAAGTGGGGAGATGGGCAGGAAGTGCCAGCCCTGCCGCTGCACCTGCCGCCGACCTTGGTGGTCATGGTCCCACCAGGAAACCGGCTGCTCCGGCCTTCGTCCCCACCCCTCCCCGAACAAGGAGGGGCTGAAACCCGGACTCTCCGAGGGTGGGAGCCAGGAAGGCACGGGGTCGGGTGGGGACAGGCACTGCCTGGCGCCCTGTGGCAGACGGACAGGACTGAAAGAGAAGCTGGATCCCAGCCTTTTACTCCCAGACCCTGGGGACAGTGGGGACCTTGCAAGATTCTAAGCATTAATCAGGCACCTTCTGTATACCCAGTTCTGTTTGGTTAGCAGCCAAAGGGACTTGTACCTGTGAGAAAAAGTCCAGGTGGCCACAGTCTGGGCATCTGTGAAATTGGTAGGGTGAGATCCTTCCTCATCAGATCAAAGCTACTATTGTTTTTGTCATTGTTTTTCTTTTATTTTTTCACTTTTAAGAATCTACTATCCAGCCCTGGTCAGTTTGGCTCAGTGGATAGAGCGTTGGCCTGTGGACTGAAGGATCCCGGGTTTGATTCCCGGTCAGGGCACATGCCCGGGTTTCGGGCTCAATCCCAGTGTGGGGCATGCAGAAGGCAGCCAACCAATGATTCTCTCTCATCATTGATGTTTCTTTCTTTCTCTCCCTCTCCTTTCCTCTCTAAAATCAATAAAAAGATATATCTTATCTAATAAAGAGGGAATATGCTAATTGATTGCCCCACCCTCAAAGATGGCAGCAACAACAACCACAAGCTGGCCGGCAGGGGAGGGCAGTTAGGGGTGACCAGGCCAGCAGGGGAGGGCAGTTGCAGGCAATGAAGTCTGCAAGGGAGGGCAGTTGGGGCCCAGGCCGAGGGCAGTTAGGCAATGAAGTCTGCAAGGGAGGGCAGTTGGGGCCCAGGCCTGCAGGGGAGGGCAGCTAGGGGGACCCGGCCAGCAGGGGAGGGCAGTTGGGGGCAATCAGGAAGGCAGGCAGGCGAGTGGTTGGGAGCCAGCAGTCCCGGATTGTGAGAGGGATGTCTGACTGCTGGTTTAGGACAGTGGGATCGGGCCTAAACCAGCAGTCGGACATCCCCCAAGGGGTCCCAGATTGGAGAGGGTGCAGGCTGGGCTGAGGGATCCCCCCTCCACCAGTGCATGAATTCCGTGCACCGGGCCTCTAGTACATATATAAAAAAGAATCTACCACCTAAAATGGAAAAGCTCAGCTGGAGTTAGCTGGGTTTGATGTCACTGAGGTTTGATATTTCTGTTTTCCTGATGGTATGTGTGTTCCTGGCCTGGTGGGAAGGGATTGGGCCTGGGAGCCGGAAGTCTGGGATTGGTTCCCAGCTCCTGCCTGCCATAGCACGTGACCTTGGCTCGTTGCTTCGTCTCTCTGTGCCTCAGGTTCCTCATCTGTAAAATGGGTGCAATGAGATCTCCTGCATTTTGGGATTGCTGTGCGGATGAGTGATGTCGAGCACTGGGGGCAGAGAAGGCAGCTGTCCCCCCGCCACCCCCTGCCACTGCCTTCACCGGCCCCTCTCTCTGCAGGTGGTACTCGGGCAGGATTTCCCGGCAGCTGGCAGAAGAGATTCTGATGAAGCGGAACTACCTGGGAGCCTTCCTGATCCGGGAGAGCGAGAGCTCCCCAGGGGAGTTCTCCATCTCTGTGAAGTGAGTCGTGACCTCCAAGGGGGCAGGGCGGGTGGGCAGGGAGGCAGCACTGAGCTGTGTCCAAGCACCGAACAGGCTCACAGACGGAGGTGGCAGGAATGTCGTCCCTGGAGCGGAGCAGCCCCAGCAAATGCCTGGAAGCAGTGACCAGCTGGGGTTAGGGGAGGACACCCCCTCCAGGGCGTGGCCAGGGCAGTAAGGATGTGCTTGAAGAGCAGCTCGGGCCTCCAGGGTCAGCCTGGGGGTCTGGACATTATTCTGTGACTAGTAAGGGCCAAAGATTGGTCACCAGGGAGGAGGAAGGTGCCGGTGGCTTGTGTGGTGGGAGCGACTAGGGACAGGAGACACCCTGGCACCAGGGCAGGCCTTCAGGGCGTACTGTGACGGGCTCCTGCTGTTCTTGGGGGGACCTGACCCGAGCAGATCCACCCACGGCCGGCCGGAGTGCGTGGTTCTTGGTGCAGGGAAGGCGTCACACCAGAGTCCAGGTGACTGAGAGGATGTGTATTAAAGCTGGGGCAGTGCAACAAGGAAGGGGCCGGGGTAGAAGCAGCAGGAGAGCCTGGGTGGGCTGCTCTGGTTCACTAAGAAGTCAGAGAAAGGGGCCTTGAAGGCAGGATCAGATCGGAGGGTGAGCCCGGCACGAGCTGTCGCTGCCCATTGCTCCCCTGGTGGGGCCCCCGTGGAGTGTAGGAGGTGCCCGCCTGCGGGGGGTAGAGGGGGAGGGAAAGGCATGGGGGCTCCTGGGAGGGAGAGTGCAGGCTGGGTCCCTCCTGGAGGGTTTAAAGGCTGGGCATTTAGGGGAGGTCCCGGGGGAAGACTCAATAGAATACTCATCAGCTTTCCAGGGGTGTCCCTTCAGGGTCGGGGGCTCCACTGATTGGTGGGCGCCAGGGCAGGGGGGCGTTGGTCATTGCAGCTGGTCCTGGCATTGTCCACCTGGATTCGCTGCTTTCTGGGCCTGGAGCTGAAACACACGGAGGCCTCGCTGTGATCTCTAGGGAGGAGATTCTGTGTCTGCTGTAAAGTGCTGGGCCCGTTTGCTCAGCTCTCCGCCTCATTTTCCTCAATTCGCTTGCCAAGGAATTTTTCTAGTTTCTTACTACCCTGCCTCTTAACTATATGGGGACATAGTTGAGAGGACGGACTCTGGAGCCAGGCTGCTGGGGTTCAGATTCTGGCTCTGCCACTTCCTGGCTGTGTAACCTTGGACAAGTCACTCACCCTCTCTGTGCTTGGTTCCTCGCACGTACAGTGAGTTATTGCAAGGATGAGCTAAGTCAGTATAGTGAGAGCATTTAGAATGGTGCCTGGCATGCAGGCACGATGGCTGCAGAGGAGTGTCTGGCTTTGTGACAAGCAGCTCCTCAGGCAGGGGTGGCAGCCAGTCCCGAGGCCACATGGGGAGACGGGGGTCCAGGCTGGAAGTTGGGAGCAGGCGCAGGAGTGGGGTGGTGGGGTCAGGCCCAGGTGGGTCTCTGTCCTTCCTATTTCCAGTGTCTGTGTGAGAAGGGGAGTCCCCCCCACACACACACACTTTCCCCCTTTAGTCCTCCAGGCTGGCCAAACAATTAAAATGGCACGAGACAGACTAACTGGAGAAAATAACCAAATTTAGCCACATGTGCACAGACGGGGGCTCCGTAAGAAGGTGGCACCTGGAGTCAGACGGGGCATCCAGGCTTGCTGCCATCCTGAGCTAAAGAGAAAGGAAGGCTGGGGTGGGGCTTCACAGGGAGGGGGGCAGTTCACGGGGAGATGGAAACCCACACGCCGGGAGGAAATGTCCGCTGGGCCGTGGCTGCCAATGGCCCGGGCGGCCCTGTCACAGGCCTCGCTGCGTCCCTCCGTCACCACAGCTCCCTCACGTGACACCAGATCTCGCTGCCTGGAGTGGCCTCTCAGCTCTTTCGGCAAAGGGAACGTCAGAAGTCCCCGAGTCTTCTGTTTTTTTTAAAGTAACACTCGACGTCCCAAAGGGGCACATTTGAGGTGGCAGCCTCGGCTCCCTCCCCGTGAGCCAGTTGGGGGTGGGGGCGCCTAGTCGCTGAGCCACAGGGAGAGCCAGCTGCCCTGGGCCTGGGGCTGCCGTCTCAGTCGGAGACAGAACAGAAGCAGGTGGACATGGGCAGCCTCTCTGAACCGGGAGTGGAGGCTGCGCAGGCCCCAGGCAGGAGGACCTGGGAGGGGGCTGTGGGCCAGAGGGAGCCCCCGCGCAGAGGCCCTCGGGGGCAAAGGGCTTGGACGCGGGGAGCCCCAGGAGGTGGTGTGACGAGAGAGGGAGCCGGGCCAGGGGCAGCCAGAGAGATGGCCTCGGAGCCCGCCCAGGAGGCGGGGTTGGTCCCCGATAGGGAGCATGGGGAGGATTGGGCAGGAGGAGATATTAGCTCCTCGGCTGCTGAGAGAGAAGCGGGAGAACAGGGGCGAGTGAGGAGCGGGAGCTGTGCCCCCGGCTGAGGGGGGCTGAGGGGGCTGAGGG
>NW_006383019.1:1569648-1569944 GCF_000327345.1 Myotis davidii
CATGCCAGCCTTGCCTTCGAGCAGGGCGGCCTTGGGGTGGCCAGCCGCCTCCGGGCGGGGCTGCTCAGGCTGCTGTGAGGCTCATGCCAGTGGCGCCATGATTTTCCGCAGGATAAACGGATATGATCCGCTCTGACGGGTGACGGAGCCGCGGGGTGAGGGTGCCGGGGCCACGGGATCCCACGGAAGCAGAGATAGGCAGCCTTGGACAGGGAGGGCTCGCAGCGCCCTGGCAGCTCCAAACAAGGCTCCTGTTGGCAGAAATGGCCCCCGGACTCTCGGGGCGCCCTCGAGCC
>NW_006383019.1:1573178-1573837 GCF_000327345.1 Myotis davidii
CGCCCGCTTTTCTCACTCCCCTGCCCGGGGCAGGCTGGCCGCCCTGAGGACAGGAATGGCTCTCACTCTCTCTGGGCTTCCATGTCCCCGTGTTAGAAACGGGGGTGCTGTAAGTGGGGGGACTGAGTGCTTGGCCGACTCCCCCTCAGGATGGCTGCGGGCCGCTGGGGGACTGTCTCACCTCCCACTCCCTAGCCCCCCACCCCCCACCCCGCTTCCTCCCCCTCAGCGGGAGCAGAAATGGTAGTGCCCGTGCTGGCTGCCCAGGTGGTCTCCTGCGCAGGCGCCGCCCAGGCCTTTGAGTGGCTCCTGGTTTAGCTCCAAAAGCCCAAGGTCACCCAGCAAAGCAGGGTCACAGGGAAGTCACCCTCCCAACCCTGACTCCTCTCCACTCGCCCTCCTCAGCTAACAAATCAGGTGCCAGGCTTCCCTTCGTGCCTCCTGCACTGCCCTCCTCTGGCTTCTCTCTGTCAACGCAGCCAAGCTGGTGCGGGCGGAGGTTCACACCCACATCTCAACCTGCTTACAGTGTGTGTCCACCACGGAAGGGCAGGTCGGGGCGGAGTCAAACCCAAGGGGGCGGGGGGCGGTGGTACTGCCTGGCCCAGGGTGGTGGTGATGAATGAACTTTTATTTGTATCTTGAAAACACCTAATTTT
>NW_006383019.1:1573939-1575215 GCF_000327345.1 Myotis davidii
GGGTTGAGGAGGAGAGTATGTGCAAAGGCCGGAAGGTGGCCCGGGAGGCGTGGGCCTGGAGAGCAAGTTGGACCAGGAGACATGCAGCCCTAGGAGCCAGCACCAGTGTTTTCGGGAAAGAGCCTGGGAGTGCCCCCAAGAGAAATCCTGGCATATGCCCCCAGCACCCCCCCTCCCCCGGCATCCGGCCGAGACCCCCACGGTTAGAGCCACAGGAGCTGCCGTGGTGTCCTCCGCCCTTGGTTTCGTCCAGCTGGGCCAGGGCTCCCAGGTCCCGCTCCCACTCGAGGCCCATCGTCTCTCACGGAGCCTTTCGGTGGTCCCTGGCGGGCAGCGGGCAGCGGGCAGAGAAGGCAGCAGACTCAGAACCGATGTGGCTAGGAGTGTGGGCTTCGGGGCAAGAACCTCAGCTCTGATACCGACGGCGGCATAACCCCTGCACGTTGCCCTGTGGGCCTGTCTCCGCCTCTGTAAACTGAACATCTGCGTAAAGCGTGGCGCCTAGCACAGAGTCAGTGCTTCGGAAATGCCGGTTACGGCAATTGTCATCACAGGAGCCCCCTGAGGTCACCTGCGCTTCCTGGCCCTAGAGAGGGTGGTGGCGCCAGGTGGGGGCCCAGCGCTTGCCTGGCTTTGCTCTGGACCTGCTGGGTACCAGCAGATCCCGCTCGCGCTCCTGTGATGGCCTCATCTATAGCGAGGAGACAATGACCCAAGGCCATCCGGAAGGTGATGGCTGCGGCTCATGGGCAAGAGCATTTCCTCCCTCGCCGGCTTGGCTCTCCGGGCCTCTCACCCCGCTGCATGCTACCTCCTGTTTGCTCCTGCTGGGCCCGTAAAGCTGTCAGAGTGGGTTTATGGGCCTCAGGAGCAGCAGTGGCCACGGCCGGCCGCCTTTACGAGTTTACAAAGGGCTGGGCTCTCCCCCTGCAGAAGCGCGTCCGAGCTGGCTGGGCGCCCCGCCTGTGCTGTGTGGCTGCCGCACACTTCCCTCCGGCTGCCTGTCTCCTCTGTCGTAAACGAGAATTTGTTCCCAAGCAAGGGGTTTGCTTCCTCTTAGGCTGGGGTGCCCTGGACTCAGTGCGCGGCCTGCTCCGCCCTCGGTCCCTGAGCACCCTCATGCACAGGCCTGGCCCGCGCTCGGGATTCAGGCACAAACCACCGAACAAAGCTCCCGTTCTTTGGGCTCTCGTCCCACTGGGATAAAAGGGACGATAAATGGTTAGCAAATTACACAGAATCCAGGAGGGCGATAAAGACCGATGGGAAAATGAAG
>NW_006383019.1:1575291-1585469 GCF_000327345.1 Myotis davidii
AGGAATTGACCCTAGAAACAGTTTACAGGTAAAACAAGCCAACAAACCAACAAACCAAAAACCCCTGAAGCTCAGAGAGGTGCAGGAACTGCCCAAGAGCACAGAGCGAGCAGCCGAGCTGGTGCCCATTGGCCCTGTGCCCGGCAGATTCGGTCTCCCCGGCCACCCCTTCCCCGAGACCCGCAGCCCAGCCCAGGCCGGGGTGATGCCGCTCGAGTCTGCGGTGGTGCAGGGAGCCCCGCCCTGTTCGCGGATGGGAAACAGAAGCTGCGGAAGGGCCAGGCCTCATGGAGACCACCCGGGGGCAGGGCTGTCCTGGGACCCGACCCAGCCTGTTTCATCCTCGGGCTGCCGCTGTCACCCCTGCTGCCACTGTCACCCCTGCTGCCGCCCGCCACCAAGCCAGAAAAACCCGCCGGGCAGGACTGGCTGCTCGCATCAGGCCTGACCTGCTCCTTGGGGCTTTCCCAACTGCCCCCCCCCGGGGTGGGTGGGTGTGGGGGTCACACACAGAGACAAATGCAGCCACAGCTGCTCAGAGAGGGATGCGCACAACGGAGACAGACGCCTGGCACCCGCGGGCCAGGACACGTGCACACGCGCCCCAGGCACCGCCCACCGCCCTGTACCAGCTCTGGGCCAGGCTCTGAGCCCCTGGGGCTGCCCTTCCTCTGCTGCTCGGGAGGGCTCAGCCCCCTCCAGTCGGGGGTCCTGGTTCCCAGAGGCAGTCGGTCCTCTGCATGCCCACAGCTCCCTGGGCTGGGGCGAGGGGGCGGAGGGGGGGGGCTCTGGAGTGCCCACAGAGGGCAGCCCCAGTGACGGCTTCCCAGACGTCTTGAAGGATGGCTAAGGCCGAGGCCAGGCAGAAAAGAGGGGACAGGGTTCCTGGAGAGAGTCCGAGGCGAGGCCTGGGAGCCTGGGGGACAGGCGGGCTGGTCGGGAGACGCCCAGGTGCCAAGTCCTTGGGTCAGCAGATGGACGTGGCCTGGCCAGGCCTCAGTCGGTGTGGTCACTGTCAGGCCGGGACTGGCCCAGCAGGGCCCCTGGCTGCAGACCGGCCCCCTCTGGCCTGCTCTCCTCACAGGGACAGGACTCTGGGACGGGTGGGAGAAAGGACGAGACCTGCCCTTCACTGAGTACCACGCACTGAGGATTCTTGAATTCTCAGGTTGGAAGGTTCTAGAATTCCTGGGTCTCTTGCCCTTTCCCACATCTTATCACCTGTTCTCCACTCCCTGACCCTCCTATATGCTCAGAGAATGTTTTTAAAATATTTTTATTGATTTTTTTCTTTAGATAGAGAAAGAGGAAGTGAGAGGGGGGAGAGAGAGAGAGAGAGAGAGAGAGGAAACATCAATGATGAGAGAGAAGCATCAGTTGGCTGCCTCCTGCACGCCCCCTACCGTGGATTACGCCTGCAACCCTGGCCTGTGCCTGACCGGGAATCTAGCCGCAACCTTTCCAAGCCACACCGGCCGGGGCAAGAATGCTTTGTTTTGAGTAACTTTCCGGGTAACAGGATAACCTTCAAACACCAAAATGTTCAAAGTTGTGGCCATTGGAGGTAGAGATCTTTTCTACCCACCACACCCTCGTCTGCCCTCACCCGGAGAGGACCCTGCGCCAGCGCCTCCCGCACGCAGCTCTGCGCTCTGCCTCTGCCAGCGCCTCAGGCCTGAGCCCAGGCCTCTTTCCCGGCTCCTCCCCGCCTGGCGCTGGCGTCCTCACTCTGCTGCTTGGCTGACACTGCTCCGTGCACCATAGCCAAGCCCAGGGCCGGAGCCATCACCGAGAGGGGCAGGTCGCCCGAAGTCACCACGGCCGCTGCTCCAGGGAGGGTGTGGCCTCGGCAGCTGCAGGTCAGACAGGCAGGAGCCCTGTCCACGCGCCCCTCCCATCCCAGGGACGCGAACAGGTGTGCCCGCAGCCCACACGCGAGCAGCCTCGGCACCTGGAGCAGTGCTTGCCGATGGCCCACAGTTCGGGCCATTGCTCACCATGGTCAGAGCCTCAGCGTTTTGGCCTCAGTTCCGTGGTGGGACGGACTCGCTCTGGGCTGTACACAAGCCTGGGGGCTGGGCCTGCGTCAGGGGCTGGGCGCCTGGAGGCCGGAGCCACAGCTCAGAGCACCCTGGGGCTCCAGCTTGGGGCTGACAGGCCATTGCCTGAGTCCAGCAGCTCTCAGCGGGGCTGACCCTCGGGGACTGACCCCCCTGGGCTGTCCAGGTGGCTACTGGGGGGCCTAGAAGCAGTTGGTTACAAGGCTGTGCAGGGGCCGTGGAGCCCACAGAGCCTGCCTCCAATGGGCTGAGCAGCTCCCAGAGGGTGGGCCCTTGCACCTGGGCCTTGACGAAGGAGTAGAAGTTTGCCTGGAGAAGAATGTGGAGGGACTAGAATGTGCAAAGGCCTGGAGGTGTGTGTACAGGTGGAGAGAGAGGTGCTGCGTAGTTTGGACCCTTGACTTAGGCAGGTCGGGGATCCCACTCTGCCCTCTGCCCCCCACACCATGGGATCTTCATCTTAAATCTCAAACCTAACACAGCAGCCACCAGGGTGCCAGGGAGGCGAGCAGCAGGCAGGGTGGGCAGAGAGCGGGACTGACATGCGCTCCCGTTCGGCCTGAGGCCCCGGTGTGGGCCGCCTGGACAGACTCAGGCCGAGGGCTACCCGGCTTGTCAGTGCGCTGTGTCCAAAATCGTTTAACAAAATTGAAATTTAGAACCCGAGGTGTTTTTTTCTTTTTATTATCGAGTTTCCAGACTGGTATTCAGTTCTCATTTAGTCACAAACAAAATGATAACCTATCTCCCTCCCAGGGGCCACCCCTGCCCAGTGCACACACCTGGCCATGCCCAGAAGTCCCTGGGGGCCGCCCTGTGGGTGGCGCCTGCACAGCCAGGAGTCCCAGGTCCTCATGAACTGGGGGGGGGGGTGCCTCAG
Source organism: Myotis davidii (assembly GCF_000327345.1). Taxonomy (NCBI): domain Eukaryota; kingdom Metazoa; phylum Chordata; class Mammalia; order Chiroptera; family Vespertilionidae; genus Myotis; species Myotis davidii. The sequence continues at coordinate 1,578,232 of NW_006383019.1, forward strand.
GGCCCCCTCCATGTTGCAGGGGAGGACCCGAGGCCCAGAGCAGTGAGCTGGGTGTAAGCCAGTGGAGCTGGATATGGAGGAGGGAGGGGGCCCCGCTTGGCCAGGCAGAGAGGACAGAGGGCGCGCCTCCTGGGGCCATAGCCCAGGTATGACGTGGAGGAGTAGCTCTGGACGTGGAATGACAAGATCTGGGCCATGATTACCACAAGTGGGACCAGCATTATTGCTGCTGTTGTACAGTGATGACCAGTCGGGGGCACTTTACAGTGACACGTAGGCGCACAGATGTGGCCCGGCTCTGGCCAGGTGCTGGCTGCACGCAGGGCCTTGGTTTCCCCACAGTAAACAGGGCCCTATTTGCTCCTCCCCACCGTGCGAACCTGGCCACCTGCAGCAGAGAGGAGAAGCGCGATGGCTCGCTCCCCGCCATCCTGACCCACCTGGCATCTCCCCTGGCCTCCACCAGCATGTCCTGTCCTGGCCTGAAATATGCAGCGAGTGGGAAGGCCCTGGGCAGGTCCCTCGGGTCAGGCCAGGCAGAGCAGGCTCCACCCCTCTGGCCGGTTGGGAGAGGCAGGCGGTCTCCTCACTGAGCGAGAAGGCACGTGAGAGGATGGGGTGGCCGGGCTTGGGCTGGGGGGCTGGGCAAGGGCAAGGGGTCGAGAAGGGGCCGCTGATTGCATCAGAGATTATAGAAGGAAAGAGGCTGGACATGCAGTTAGAGCCTAGTATTGAGTCTCCGGTGCTAAGAGTTTGTCCCAAGGGCAATGGGGAGTCATAGGAGGTTCTTTCTTTTTATTATTAAACTAGAGGCCGGGTGCACGAATTTGTGCACTGGTGGGGTCCCTCGGCCTAGCCTGCGGGGATTGGGCTGAAAATGGCTCTCCAACATCCCCCAAGGGGTCCTGGATAGTGAGAGGGTGGTTCTCAGGTTCTCGGCAGCTCCTGCGTTGACTGTCTGCCCCCTGGTGGTCACTGTGCGTCATAGCTACCGGTCTGGCGGTCAGAGGGTCACTTAGCCTTTTATATATATAGACTAGAGGCCCAATGCGAGAGTAGGCCTTCCTTCCCCAGCTGCCAGCACCGGCCTCGCTCCGGCACCCAGGACCCAGGCTTCCCTCACAGAGGGAGGCTCTGCCCACCCGCCACCCATGGCAGCCCGCCGGTGGGTGGCCTGGGCCTCCCTCTTTGGGGTGATCGTGGAGCCTCCCAATTGATTGCCCCGCTGGCCAGTGGCCTGAGCCTCCCTCTGCGGGGTGATCATGGGTGATGGCTGGGCCCCCGACCAGTCACATCGCACCCTCCTTGGCTGGCCTGTGCCAGTGGGTGTCATAGCGTGGTCCCGGATGGTTGTCTGGATGGTCGTCCCACTGTTCGGCCGTCCGGTCGATTTGCATGTTATGCTTTTGTTATATAGGATTGATTGGGGCGACATTAGTCAACATGAACATATAGGTTTTAGGTGCAGGTTTCTATGTTACAGAGATCTGTATATTGCACCGTGTGCCCACCACCCAAAGTCAAATCTGCTGTCCGCATGCTCGTATATTCCACAGAAGGTCCTCGAGGTGGGTGTGGGTGGGAAGGACAGAAGCATCCAACGTGCCTAAGCTCCCCTCCCACCCACAGGCATAGGCCTGAGTCAGGGCGGCCTGAGGATTTGCTCCTCAAGTGACTGCACGAGCCGGAAGGGGACGCAGCAGGAGGAGAAGGGAAGGCTGAGGGGGTGTTAAAGAGAGGAAATGGCCCTAGCGACCCGAGGGGCGCAGTGGTTAGAGCGCCGGAGCACGGGTTTGACTCCAGTCAAGAGCATGTACCTCGGTTGCATGCTCAATCTCCAGCCCAGGTCGGGGTGCATTCTGGAGGCAACCAATCGACGTGTCTCTCACATCGCTGTTTCTGTCTCTAGCCCTCCCTCCCACTCTCTCTTAAAATCCACAGAAAAACTATCCTCAGGTGAGGATTAACAAAGAGAGAAAATGCACTCAGAGAAACCTATTTTGTGTTGCCATGAGCCACAGTCGGCATTTTCTGGGCACTGAACAGAGGGAGGAGGCATTGTGAGGAAACTTAGGTTCAGAGAAGTGATTTGCCTAAAGTCACACTGCAAGGAAGTGCCTGGCCCAGGGTCCACCCCTTAGTGGTCAGGGGTGCTCACGAGGTCTCACAGGGAGCCTGGGCGGGAGGCCTGGCCTGTCCTCCCTCCTGCCCCTCTGAGCCCAGGTCTCACCAGGAAAGAGAAAGGCTGGTCCCAGGGCAAGAAGGGGAGACCAGGGCTGGGCGGGAGGGGTCCCTGGCCGTGGGCCCATCCCAGTGACCATGGGTCCTCCCCTCCAGCTACGGCGACCAGGTGCAGCACTTCAAGGTGCTGCGTGAGGCCTCGGGCAAGTACTTCCTGTGGGAGGAGAAGTTCAACTCCCTCAACGAGCTGGTCGACTTCTACCGCACCACCACCATCGCCAAGAGGCGCCAGGTCTTCCTGCGGGATGAGGAGCCCCCACTCCAGGTAGGTGGGCAAGGCCGGGCGGGCGCCCTGTGTGCAGGGGCCACGACACCTGCTGGGGCCGGGCCCGCCCGCTCCCCGCGTGGGAGGGGGTCCGGCCATGTTGTGAGGGTCTGTGCTGGTGTCGCTGCAGGGAAATAAGCAAGGCTGGGAAGGGGAGGGGAGAAAAGGAAGGAACCAACTGGCTATTCCCTGGGGCAACCCGTCGGGCTTGTTGTCAGTAGTGCACGGCACGCAGTAGGTGCTCAATAAACGTTGAACGGCTGAAGGTACTGAAGCCTACTGAGCCTTCTGAGTGCCGCGTACTGGGCTGGGCTCTGCACGGGAGCTTCGCTGTCTCCGCCGTGCAGGTGGGGCAGCTGAGGAAGGAGAGTGATGTGACTCACCCAGGCCACCAGCTGGTAGCTCAGTCCTGCTTCCTGCCCCAGAGGCGCTGGCCTTGGGTGGGGTGTGGGCAGCGTGGGCGAGGTCCTGGCCAGACACGGTGTGTGTGGGGGAGGTTGGCCACCCCGTGTCCTCGCAAGAACAGCAATTTGCCAGCCAGCCTTTCATCAGGGCTCGGGGGCCAGCTCTCATTAGGATGACGACACCTGCTAATGGGGTTATTATTCCCGATGTGCTCTTTTCCTTGGAAGGGGGGGTCGGCCAGGCAGGACCCCGAGACAGCCCGGGCTCTGCAGAGGGAGGAGGCTGAGGAAGGCCCATCCAGCCTCTCCCTGGGCCCCAGCTGCCTCATCCAGCATGACTTCAGGGCCAGGTTACCCCTCACCTGGGCCTCAGTGTCCCCTCTGTCCCATAGGATGTGCCCTGGGATCTGATATTCCAGGGCGTCAGCAGTGCCAGTCCCCCTATCCCACCGGGAGGCTCCACCTCCGCAGCCTGACCTGGGTCAGATCAGCCCTGAGCCTCCTCTGGGCCTCTGTACCCGAGACCTTCATCCCGCCCCCTCGCCTGGGCCAGCTCTGACCCTGAAGAGTGTGAGGGAGCCAGCATGGAACTGGGGGCCCATTGTGAGCTCCCCACACCCACCACTTCCCTGGGCCCAGCCCTGGGATCGCCTACCCTGTGGGGAGATTCCAGAGCTGGCTCGGTCTCTCGGGACCCAGGCCGCCTCCTCCTTCCTGGGCAGAGAACTGCTAATTACAGCTGGTGCCGATCCTATCTCCTGCTCTGCAGGACCGTGCTGGGAGGAGATGTCCCGGTGTCGGGCTGAGAGCTCTAGTCCAGCGCCATCCGAGGGTGGGGAAACTGAGTCCCACAAGGGCAAAGACTTAACCAAGGTCCCTTTGGGGCACAGCTAGGACTGGAAGCCAGAGCCGAGAGCTGGGCAGCTCCAAGTGTCCCCTTCGCTCCAGAGCCTGGCCAAGGGCAGCAGCATTGAACTGGGGTGGCCACACGTCACGCCACAGTCTGTGTCAGCCCTGGTGATCTCGGGGCCTGGAGTCCAGTTATCACGGCCGTTGCACAGTCAGGGAACTGAGACCCCAAACAGGCAGGGCCTGAACCACAGCCCCTCACTGCAGCCGGGACCCGGTCCCAGCAGAGCCCAGGACAGCGCGGGCTCTCAGGAGAGGCTGTGTCTGTGTGGCGGCCGTGGAGGGGAGGGGGTGCGGGCAGCAGGAGGCCCATGCAGGTGGGTGGCCATCACCTTGACCTCAATTCTGCCTCGAAAACATTGCCCTTACCAACCGGCGGCAAAGCCCTTCTCTTCCGGCCTCCGAGGCCCCACTAACACCCGCTCCCTTGCAGCCGCCGCGAGCCGGCTTCGCCCAGGCCCAGTTTGACTTCTCGGCCCAGGACCCCTCCCAACTCAGCTTCCGCCGCGGTGACATCATCGAGGTCCTGGAGCACCTGGACCCGCACTGGTGGCGAGGCCGGTTCTGCGGGCAGGTGGGTTTCTTCCCCCGGAGCTACGTCCAGCCGGTGCACCTCTGACCGGAGCGGGGCTGGGAGCCGAGCCAGCAGACCATCTGTCCACAGGACTCTGAAGTCCAGAGAGAGACCATGGACACCCCTCCGGGCCCCCTGGGCTCGGCCCAGGCCTGGTAGGGACACGGCCTCTGACGGCCCAGCCCAGCCCTCTGTTCCACATGAACCGGGGCTGCCCCGTGCCCACAGCCAACACCAAGTGCAGTGCCCGCCGGGCAAGGGGCGCTCCCGGGGCTCCCGCAGCCTCTTCCCACTTGTCACCAGCATTGGGACACCCTAGGGTGGGCTGAGCTCCACCGTCAGCGGCCCCACCCACCGGGCCCGCCCACCCCTCCCTCAAAAGGACCCTGAGGTGTCTGGCTATTGGGGAGGTGGTTTCGAGGGAAGGGAAGGCGAGGGCGCTGCCCACCTGATGGCCTGGGCTCACTGGACAGATCCAGGTGGAGATCAGCTTCTCCAGCGCCCACCTGGGCCCCTGACTCTGGGCGGTCGGGCCCTGAGGGCACCATGGAGAAGGCAAGGGCAGCTGCTCCTCAAAATGGACAAGGCCTGGGGGACGAGCCCTGGACGCAGCCACCGAGGAGCTCGGTTCAGGCCCAGGCTCTGCCCAGGCCCCGGGAGCCGGGAGGACCTGCGGGCCAGGGGAGCTGGGCCTGGGCTGGACTCTGAAGCCCAGCAGCATGGGGGGCAGTCTGGGGGGGCGCCCAGTTTGAGAATGGAACGCACACCCAGCAGGGGGTCACTAGGCAGCGCCTGCCCCGAGTCTGGGCACCTTTGGGAGCAGGAAGAGAGGGGACCTCGGGAGCAGCTGGAATGCCAGGCTGGGTGGGGGCAGGGAGAAGGGGGGTCTATGGCACTGGGAGCAGATGGGACAGTGGGGGGCTCTCCCTCCGGGCCCTGAGCTCTGGCGACTGCGCTGCTCCTGCCCTGGACCCACGTATGCAAAATAAAGACAGTAACAGGATAGAATGTCCTCTGCAATCGCCTTTTATTGCCCGTTATATGAGGGCCACTTTTGAAGTGTCACATTCTTTTCACCCATTCCCATTCCCTCCCGAATTTTTCAGGCTCCCGCCTTGCTGGCCGGGCAGCCTCAGGGCTGGTGTCCTCATTAGGGAAAGGGGCGGCCTCAGGCCCGGCCACCTCAGGCGAAGTAGGCGTAGAAGAAGATGTTGACGCACATGAGGAGGATGGCGTTGAGGCCACAGACCCGGGCCCAGAAAGCCTGTTTCCGGCTGCCAGCTGGCACGGGTGGGAAGAGAGGGATGCTGAGGATCTCAGGGCCACCCCCAGGGCCCTGTTGCTCTGTAGCCCAGCCCTGGGGGTGGTGTGGGAGGGATGCCCAGGGTCACTGCCTACCTGTTTTGGCTCCTGGGGGCAGGTCCCTCCCTAGAGTCCACCAGGTAAGGTTCTGGATCTGCAGGGAATGGGAGGGATAAGGTGGCAGGACAGGGAGGGGGTGCGGGCTTGGAGGTGGACCCAGACAGGATCAGGGGTCAGTGATGAAAGGGGGCAGCTGAGTTCAAAAAGGGCCAGGGGCCAGGGCTAGGCCAAGAACTAGAAAATTCTTGAGTCAGAGAATTGGAACCTGAGTCAGACGTTGGTAAGGGTCAGAGCCCGGGGTCAGGGCAGGCTTACCTGAGCCCCTGGGGGTGGGGGCGTCAGCAGGCTTCCGGCCACCACCACGGCCCCGCTGAGTGCGAAGAGGGCAATGGCAAAGTGCAGGTAGTGGATGCTGCCCAGGACAGCAGGCCGAGTGTCCACGGCGCCGCAGGGCAGGGCAGGGTACAGGAACTCCAGGACCAGCCTTGTGGCGCCCACCGCCAGCCCGACCATCAGGCCCCAGAAGGCCCCCTGGGGGAGGCAGGACAGCTGGGCCGCTGGATGAAGGCCCAGGGGACGATCGAGCCCGGCCAGAGGGGAATGAGGAGCCGGCCCAGGCCTGTCCCCGCCCAGCTCTCCTCCGCACCCACCTGCTCGTTGGCTCGCTGCCAGAAGACGCCCAGGATGAAGACAGCGGTCACCGGGGGGGCCAGGGAGCTGGTCACCGACTGCATGTAGATGAAGAGCTGCCCGCTGTTGGCACCCTGCAGGACCGGGATCCAGGCCACGCTCACGCCGATCAGCACCACGATGACCAGCCTGTGGCGGCAGCGGCATCATCAGGAGCCCTTCCCCCCTGCCCTCCCCTCCCCGGCTGCCCACTCCAAACCCTCCCAAACCTGCCCCAGCTGAGGAGCCATCCCCCCACCTGCACCAGTTCCCATCCACGCGAGGCCCCTCCACGCAGCCACGCTTCACCTGTTCATTCCACAAGCTCTTCAACAAGAGCTCCCTGGAGCACAGGGGTGCTGTGCTAGGAGCCCCCCGCCCCCCCGAGTGAGGGGGCGCTGTGCTAGGAACCCAGACTCTATAATGAGTGGGCCCTGGTCACTGCCCTGATCAGAATTGAGCAAAAAAGCAGATGAGCCTGTCACCCGGTCACCCATGCTAAGGGCTGGGCTCAGGGAGCCCAGAGGAAGCATCAATCCAGGAGGGCTTCCAGGAAGAGGAGCCTGGAGCCTGAAGGGCGTGCAGCTCAGCTAAAGGGACAGAGGTCGTTCCATCTGCTCCTCCCCGGCTGAGCACCCTGTGTCAGCTGAGTGCCCCTCACCCCTAATCAGGAGAGGTGGGGTGGGGGGGTGGATGAGACCTCCTGGAGCCTGCACAGCAGGCGTGGCCATGGCTCTGTGTGAGCTGGGGTGGGTCCACCTGCCCGCCCGCCTCCCTTTTCCTACCTGGGCCTCAGGGGGAGGGGGAGGGGGAG
>NW_006383019.1:1586643-1588837 GCF_000327345.1 Myotis davidii
ACACACACACACACACACAGGTCCCCGAAGCCCAACAGCAGCCTCAGCACCTGCCCAGCTCAGCCTGGAGGGGTCCTGCCTTCTTGCTGCCTCTGGGGTGTCTTATTATTATTATTATTATTATTATTATTATTATTAATTACTGTTTTTTATTGACAGGAAGGGAGACAGAGAGACAGACAGACATTGGGGATTGAGCACAGCCTGGGTGTGTGCCCTGCTGCCCCTTGTCTTCCCTTCTCTGTTATTTGCAGACAGGGCCGAGGCCTCCCTTGTACCCTGCCTGGATCTGGGCAGTCTAGGGATCCTGGGAGATCCAGAGCCCCCCCCCCCGACATGAGGGGCTCCCCTAAACTAGGCTGCAGCCCAGGCGCACGCAGGGGCAGTCATCCTGTCAGGAGTGGGGGGGGGAAGCATCAGCCCCCCGCCTTTGGGCGCATAGGATGACGCTCCACCAGCTGAGCCACACTGGCCAGGGCTAGGGTTTCTTCTGATTCAGCCACCGCCCAGCTGCCAGGAGGACCCCAAGGCCAGAGTCTTGCCTTCTGCCTGGAATACCCTTCTCACCTCCCCAGCAGCCCCCCATCTTCCAAGGCCCAGCTCAAGGCCTTCCTCCTCCAGGAAGCCTCCCGCCCCCTCCCATACACACTGCTGACAAGATGAGCCCCTGCGTGCGCCTGGGCTGCAGCGTAGTTTAGGGGAGCCCCTCAGGTCTGGGGGCGAGGGGCTCTGGATCTCCCAGGATCCCTAGACTGCCCAGACCCAGGCAGCGTACCAAGGAGGCCTCGGCACTGTCTGCAATTAACAGAGAAGGGAAGACAGGGAGAGCAGGGGAGGGAAACACAGGAGCGAGGGCTGGGGAGTGGGCCTGGGCCTGGGGCTGGCGACGGTCAGGGTCCTAGAGGGAGAGCAGTCCCAGCCCCTGGCCTGTGACACCTCCTCTGGCCACCAGCATGCCCTGCCGCCCGCCCACGTGGCCTCCTCCCAGGCTCCTGGGAGTGCTCAGGGGCCGGAGGGACAACTCGGCCTGAGTGCAGGCCTTCCCTGTAGAATTCCCATTCCTCCTGGCATTGGGGCACCACAGATCCCAGACCCCACAAGGTAGGGCACAGCTTGAACGTGTTGCTTGAGGCAAGAGGAGGCTGGAGGTGTGGGCAGAGCTGAGCCCTGGCCCTGGACCCTTTCCACGCCACCAAACTGGCTGCTGAGAGAACTGAGACCTGGAGAGGGCGCGACCTGCCCCACAGCCCGGCCGAGGAGGGCAGGGAGGGGCGAGGGGAGAGGGTGGAGGGCAGGAGCGCTGACAGCAGCATCTGGAGCAGGAGGGCGAGGCTCCTTGTTTGGAGGCTCTGCGCCTGCAGATGAGCTCACGCCTGCCTGCTGCCCGGCGTGTCCCAGCAGGGCCCTTCCCACAGGAGCCGGTTGCTTGGCATCACCGGGACCGCTGCCTGCAGCCCTGGGGGACCCCACCCTGCCGATGGGCACCACGGCAGAGGGTGCAGGGTCGGCCATGCTAAGCACCGGAAGGCTGGGCCCTTCCCCAGCAGGCAGGAGCCGTGTGGCTCAGTGGGAGAGAGGAGGGGCCTGGGAGAGGGCGAAACAGTCGGACACGTGCACCCGGAGGCCAAGTGCTCATGCACAGCTGACTTCACCCGGGAACAGCCCTGCCCGCCTCGGGGTGGGGGTGTGACTGACGGGCTGTGACAGAGCCTGGCAGGTCCCTGGTGGGAGGCGTTGAGGGGAGAGCCTGGTCAGTGTATCAGGGAGGGCTGAGGAGGGGACTCTTGGGGTGAGTCACTGAGGTCATGGACAGCAGGCTTGGAGGAATGGGCAGAGTGCAGTGGGGCCAGGGCGGAGGGGCGGAGGGGCAGCTGCGGCCTGAGCGTGGTCGTTCCTGAGCCCGACCGGGGCTCTCTTTGGAGCAGTGGGGGCAGCAGCAGGCTAGAGGCTCAGATTTGGGGCAACGGAAGGATCTCTGGGCCGACTTGGGGAGGGTGCCCCTCAGAGGGCAGGGGTGGACCCCGGAGGAGGCTGGGACTGTGAAGGGGCAGGAGACAGTGGGAGGTGGGGTGGACAGGATTTCCTGGCCTCTCCTTCCTGGCAGCCTCCTTTTTCCAACGGACAAGCTCCTATTCATCCCGCAAAGCCCACTCTGGCGGGCCTCAGGGGCTGGGCGCTGGCTGGGGCCCACTTC
>NW_006383019.1:1589257-1589503 GCF_000327345.1 Myotis davidii
GCCGCCTGCTGGAGGTGGTGGGAGAAGCCCGAGGAGAGGCTGGGGCGGAGGACAAACACGAGGACTGAACTCCGCACCGCCCCTCCTGGTGCGGTCAGCGGCCCCCCTGGTGCGGTCAGCGGCCCTCGCGTCTACAGAGCCTCGCAGCCGCGAAGGTCACGGGGAGTTCCCGTGACGGGGGCTGGGGAACCCGTCTGACAGATGAGACAGTGAGAGCTCAGAGAGGGAAGACGGAGCCCAGGGCCC
>NW_006383019.1:1589535-1594747 GCF_000327345.1 Myotis davidii
GAAGCAGAACTCGGGGGGTGGGGTGGGGTGGGGTGAGGGGTGAGGGAGGTCTGGGTGGGCAGGGGCAGCAGCCCAGCCCTGGCCTCCTACGTGTGGCAGGCCCAGGGGAGTCCCTTCCTTGTTGGCTCTGGGAGAGATGTGGTTCCCATGGGAACAGAAAAGTCCACCTGCTGATTGGCTGAATGAGCGAGGGCCTGGAGGTCGGCCAGGCCCCGTGTGCAAAGCCTCCCAGGAATCCGGGCTGGAGCCGGCTGTGGGGGCCACGTCCGTGCTGGGTCCTGGTGCACGTCTGTCTCCCAGGCGTTTATGCTTCTCCTTCTAGTGCCACCGGCCTAGGAGGGCTCGGCCCACAGGTGCCAGTCGCTGCCTGGCCCAGGTTCTGCATCCGAGCAGAGGTGTGACTCCGGGCGTCCATGGTCTTTGCTGTTTATGTGTCAGTCTGACTGGGATGGGGCCGAAAGGAAAGTGAGTTCGAGAAAGTGTTTTCCCCAAAACACTTCTCCGCCCGCCTTTTCTTGCTCAGAGAGGTGGGTGAACTCCGGGCTGACTCCCCACCTGTTTCAGACAGGGAGCTCAAGGCCTGCAGGGGTGTGGCCCCAGAACAGGAGGAGGCAGGCCCGGAGGGGAACCCACGCAGCCAGGACGGGCACCAGGCAGTCTCCTGCGTTAGGGTTTAATCCCAGCAGCAACACTCAGGGTGGGTAGGTGTCATCATCTCCAATTTACAAACGAGGACACGGAAGCTCAGAGCGGGGATGTGACATGCCCCACATATCGCAGCCAACCGTGGCGGAGCCAAGATCTGATCCCGCTCCGAGCACTAACCTCCCTGGGCCGGGGCTCCCTGGAGGAGGGGAGGGCAGGCCAGGCCGCCTCCGCAGGGGAGGCCAAGGGAGGGAGGTGCAGACTAGAGGGTCGGAGGACGGGGCGGCAGAGGGTCTCCTTTTGGCTTAGGCGGATGCCCCCACCTGCAGTGGCCTCGGTGCACCCTTCCTGCGACGGGGACCTCATCACCCAGGTCCCGCTGGCAGGACCTCTGCTGCCACAAGAAATGCACAGAAGGCCTAAGCCTGTCCCCTAGGTTTACCGGCTGGCCCACAGGGTCTCGGGGGAGGCAGAGGCGAAGGTTCACGGGGCCTTGATCACATGACCCCGGCAGAGCCAGCAGCGGGCTTGATAGAAACACTCACATGCCACGTGAGTAACCTGCCTCTTCATCTCAGGGACCGTGTTATTATCATCCCCATTTTAGAGATGGGCACACTGAGACCCAGAGAGGGTAGTGACTTGGCCAAGGTCACATGGCAGGTGAGCTGCAAAGTAGAGTCTGAACCTGGATAAGAGCTTGTCCTGTCACTTGAGAAATGGGGCGACTTTCTCTTTCAGGCCCACTGGGTGCCAAACGCTTTTGCAAAATGCTTCTCTCCTTAAAGGCTGTGAGGCAGAGCTATTAGCTGCGTGACAGATATGGAAACTGAGGCACGGGGTTGGAGGAGTGCTTGGCCAAGGCCACAGGGTGGCTGAGACACAAACCCCGGTCTGCCTGCACTTTCCTCTCTTCTCCGATGAGCAGAGCATCCTACCCGGATGTCACACACCATCACGTTGGATCCAGAATGCCCCCACAGCTCCCTCATTGCCTGCCCCCCCCCCGCACCGACCCACCAGAACCTCACCAATGGGCATCAGTTCCATGACCAGCTTGGGGTAGGCGATGTTGGAGCAGCCAATCTCGGCCCCGCAGGCCCGCAGGCACTCGGACGGTATCACACAGCCCACATCATCTGTGTGAGAGATGCCCAGAGTTCCACGCCATCCCCACTGCCCCTTCAGACAGACAGGAGCACTGGGGGAGCTGCCTCCAGGAGCTCCCGAGGACTCTCACTATACCAGGCGCACCCGTCACCCCGCCCCAGACATCTCCGGGGGCTCATCTGGCCCTTGGCCCTCGGCCCTCAGGGCTCCTCTCCTTCCTTGCTCCCCTCTGACCGGGTGCCAGCAGCTGGCCTTCCTGCCCTTTCTCCACCAGCCTCCCTCTCAGCTGTGGCCTCTTGGGCCCTCGGGCTGAAGTGGCTCTCCTGGGACTTCCCAGAGGACGGGCGCCTGCACCTGAAATAAACCTCTCTGCTCTCCTGCCCCTCTCCTCTCCCACGTCTCTTTTCCTCCCTGATGACTGACGGGGGCATGTTTGTGTCTCGCCTCTTCCCCACGGTGGGGGGTGAGGGGGGTCTGGTGATGCTGGGGACCCGGACCTGCTGTGGCAGCCGCCTCAGCAGCTGGGACAGGCACACAGCTCCCCTGCCAGGTTCACAGTGTAGGTGACAAGTAGCACCAATCTCGTGCTCACTCGTTCCTCCAGGAAATGCTTTTTTAAAATATGTTTTATTGGTTGTTTTAGAGAGAGAGGAAGGGAGAGGGATAGAGAGATAGAAACATCAATGAGAGAGAAACATCATCAATCGGCTGCCTCCTGCATGCCCCCGACTGGCTCTGTCTGCCCCAAGCCTACTGCTTGCTCTGCGGGATCCCGCAATCCGGGCATGTGCCCTGACCAGATTCGAACCAGTGACCTGGTTCATGCATCAATGACCAACCACTGAGCCGCACCGGCAAGGTGAAAACACGTTTTAAAACACCTTTGGCTCCGCTCCCCTGGGGTTCTCAGCAGAGGCCTCGGAGTGCGGAAAGTTAGAACAGAAGCCATAAGGGGACCAGAGGGAGGGAGGGAGCTGCGGGGCCACGGAGGCCTCTGCGGTGGGGAGCCGGCCTGTTCAAGTCCCCAACAGCAGCGTCGTGGATGTTTCCACCCAGACTTGGCACTCGGGGGTTAAGCACTGCCCCCTCCACATGCCCCTTCTGGAAAGTCCCTCCTTAGATGCCCAACTGCAGGGGCAGGGCGTGGCCTCAGCTCCCTTCCTCTCAGTCCCCCCAGTCCCCTGCATCCCAGCGCAGTCCAGCCGCCCCAGGTCCAGGACACCTGCCCTCTGTCATCTCCCAGGCCGACCACTCAGTGTCCAATCAGATTTGCCCCTCCGCCTCCTGTCCCAGTGATGGCCCTCCCTCCCTCTGCCCCCGCCCCTATCCCTCTGCCCCCGCCCCTCCCCCAGCCCCAACCCCATGGCTGCTCCTGCCCTCCAGCCTGCTCTCCACCACCAGCTCCTCACTGCCTCCCGCCCAGTCTCTCCATCCTTTCAGAATCCCAGCTCTTCGCCTCCCACTCACTTCTCCGACGCCTCCCCACCCCAACGCTAAGCCGTGGCTTCCTGGGGAAAGCCCTTTGCACAGCATTCGAGCCTCGGTCCCAGGCCCTCCCTGACCTGTTTGCATTTTCACACACACCCAGCATTTCGGCTCCTCCAAGCTTGTGCTGACTCTCCTCTCGGGTGCCCCATCCCTACCCTTGTTTACCGCCTGCACGGCCCATTGCAAACAGCCCGTCCTCTGAGGCTTCCCGACTCCCTCCCACTCTCCCCGGGGCAGAGGAGGTCTAAGGGCTCCTAGGCCAAGGGTTGAACCACATTGTCTGCTTGCATTTTTACCTTCCTACCAGCCTGGGAGCTCCCCGAGGGTGCACAATGGGTCTGAATCATTTCCCAGGCCCGGGTTCAGGGCTGGGCCCCTCAGAGACCGTCTTTGAACATTTGTGAATGAATGAGTGAGCACATGAGTGAGAGAGGAGGAAAGGCACAGGGGGAAAGAAGGAGGAGGAAGGACCCAGAAAGATCCATGGAGGAGCTCAGGCACCGTCTGACCCAGCTCCCTGCCCTACCACCTCCACCCCCACCAGCCGTGCCTATGAGAGAACTCAGGACCCAAAGGGTCTTGCCCGGGACACACAAACCGACCCAGGACAGAGACAGGGCCTGGCAGGACTCTGGGCCTCTCGGGTCCAGCACTAGAGGGGAGGTGATGGCCCCTCCTGGGAGGCCTGGCTGGCCCTGGTGCCTGAGGACCAGGCTCCTGGGAGGGACAGATGAGGAGTCACAGCCACATAATAGCGCTGAAAGCCTGAGTCAGGAGTTCTGCTGAGCTATGCAGCCTGCTGCAGGCCGCGGCCGGCACCGCCCGCCGGCTGGCTCGGTTTGCCTCGCTAGTGTTTGTGCTGAACTTCAAGAGAGAACAACCCCTCCTTTATGACAGCAGAGAGGTGTCGCCACTTAAACAAAGTCCCCTGAATGTGCCGACTCAGGAGTGCACCGTCCGGAACAATGAGGGCCAGGGCGCGGGCAGGCCTTGGGGTGCGCCGGCGCACCAGCTTCTGTGGACCCAGGACCCCCACCCCGACCGGGCCTCCACAATGACACCAGCACCCGCCTCCAGCCAAGGGCCCACACAGAAGCCCGGAGCTGCCCCTCTCCTGCCCCCCAAGTCCTCCCCCCGCAGCCAATGCCCAGGGCAGCACCGGGCTTAGTGACCAGGGCACTGCCCCACCTCGTCGCAGCACGGTCTCTGAGGGAACAGCAGAGGGAGCTTCCGACAGCACCTGCGGCCCTCTCCTCCTTGCTCACACTCTCTGTGCCTCTCCATCCCGCAGCTCGGCCAGTTACACTCTCACATGCCCTTCACAGCCTCTGCCCGCTCTGCCCGCACTCCACCAATTCCACCCACACTCCGAGCCTCTGTGTTTGCTGTTCCCTCTCCCCGAACACCCTTCCCTCCTTCCTGAGCCAGGGAGCACAGACTCCTCTCAACTCTGTGGGTGTCTGGGCTCCTGAATCTCAGGGCAACACCCTCTATGACACCAATAGCTCTGTGACCAGCGTCTGTCCTGCCTCGCTATGGGCTGGGCCGGGGAAGCCTGGGCCCAGCAGTGCCCGGCACAGCAAATGCCCGGCAGCTCCGCTGGTGTTGGATGACCCCTGCCCCAGCTGGCCGCTGAAGTACCCCTGAGGGAGGGCTGAGCTAGATCCTCCTCCCCCCGGCCTGGCTCCTCCCCGGGAGCCGTCCAGACGTGGTGTCGCAGTTGAGGGCAGAAGGGCTGGAGTCTGGCTCTCCGACCCTTCCTCTGTGGCCCTGGGTGAGCTCAGTCTCGGGGCTTTCTCCTCTGCGAAGCCTTTCTGGTGACATCCACAGCCAAAAACTCAACTTCAACCTCAACTACACCCCTTACACAAAAATTAACTCAAGTAGGTTGTGAATGAATGAGTGAACTCAGGACCCAAAGGGGCTTGCCCAGGACACACAATTTAAATGTAAAACTTCAGCCGAAACC
>NW_006383019.1:1594911-1601284 GCF_000327345.1 Myotis davidii
GATGTAAAACTTCAAACGTTTAGGAGAAAGAAGACAGGAAAACGCCTTGTGACCTAGGGCAAGGTGAAGCATTTTTTAGACTTGACACTAGAAGCATGATCCACAGGAGGAAAGTGATAGTTAGACCTCATCAAAACCAAAGCCTTGCTCTGTAAGACGCCTGTGAAAAGCATGAAAGAAAAGCTACAGAAATGACTTCAGTAAAGCTTCCCAGGACAAAATCAATATACAAAAACCCTGTGTGTCTATACACTAACAATCAACTATCAGAAAGAGAAATTAAGAAAACAATCCCATTTACAATTGTATAAAAAGAATAAAATACCTAGGAATATATTTAAGCAAGGAAGTGAAACATCTGTGTGCTGAAAGCTTACAAGCCACTGCTAAAAGACACCGAGGAAGACACAAATACATGGGAACTTTACTGTGCTCAGGGTTAGAAGAATTCATACTGTTAACATGTAACACAACCTAAAGCAATCTAAGATTCAATGCAACCCCTATCAAAATTCCAGTGGTATTTTTCACAAAAATAGAAAAAATTTTTTCTAATGTTTGTATCACACCACAAAATACTCCAAATAGCCAAAGCGATCTTAAGAAAGATAAGCAAAAATGGAGGCATCACACTTCCTGATTTCAAACTGTATCACAGCCCTGGCCAGTGTTCCCAGTGGTTAGAGCATCAGCCAGTGCATGGAAGGGTTGCGGGTTCAATTCCCAGTCAAGGGCACATACCTGAGTTGCAGGTTTGATCCCTGGCCCTGGAAGGGGTATATGCGGGAGGCAGTCAATCAATGTGTCTCTCTCATATCAGTGTTTCTCTAACTCTCCCCCGCTTCCTTCCCTTCCACTCTCTCTAAAAATCAATGGTAAAACTATCCTCAGGTGAGGATTAACAAAAACAAAACAAAACAACTGTATTACAAAGCTATCATAATCAAAACAGTACAGTACTGGCACAAAAGCAGATACATAGATAAATGGAATAGAACAGAGAGCCCAGAAATAAACTCATGCATATACACTCTATTACTTTACAACAGAGAAACCAAGAATATACTGTACAGTAGGGCAAGGACAGTCTCTTTAATAAATGGTGTTGGGAAAACTGGATAGACACATGCAAAAGAATGAAACTAGAGCCATATCTTACACAATATGCAAACATCCATCAACTCAAAATAGATTAAAGATTTGAACATAAGACCTGAAACCATAAACTCCAATGAGAAAACATGGAGTTAAGCTCCTTTACATCAGTTTTGGCAATAATTTCTTTTATTTGACACCAAAAGCAAAGGTAAAAACAAAAAAAACAAAAAACAGTAAACAACAAATGGGACTACATCAGATTAAAAAGCTTCTGCACAGCAA
Organism: Myotis davidii; assembly: GCF_000327345.1. Taxonomy (NCBI): domain Eukaryota; kingdom Metazoa; phylum Chordata; class Mammalia; order Chiroptera; family Vespertilionidae; genus Myotis; species Myotis davidii. The sequence continues at coordinate 1,596,292 of NW_006383019.1, forward strand.
AGGAAACCATCAACAAAATGAAATGGCAACCTATGGATTGGGAAAAAACATTTGCAAACCAAATATCTGATAAAGGGTTAATATCCAAAGTTACATAAAGAACTCATATAACTCAACAGCAAAAAAAACCAACAAACCACCAAAAAATCTGATTTAAAAATGAGCAGAGGAACCGAGTAGACATTTTTCCAAAGGAAAAGTACAAGTGGCCAACAGGTGCACGAAAAAGTGCTCAATTCCCTCATCATCAGGGAAATGCAAATCAGAACCACCAAAAGCTACCACCTGTACCTCTGAGGACAGTTATCATCAAAAGACACGAGATAACATGCCTTGGCAAGGACGTGGACAAAAGGGAACCCATGTGCACTGCTGGTGAGAATGTAAATTGGCCCAGCCACTATGAAAAACAGGGAGGTTCCTAAAAAGATTATAAATAGGACTATCTACACTAATAAAAGAGAAAGATGCAAATTGACTGTACCTTCATGACGCCCACCAGCCAATCAGGAGTGAGTATGCAAATTAACCCAATAAAGATGGCAGGTTAATTTGTATGCACAGGCACCAAGTGGCTGGGTGCGGGGTGGGACACAGGCATTCCATACCGCCCCAGCCTCTCCGGGCTCTGGGCAGTGTGGGAAGGTGGAAAGGCGGTTCTGGCTGGAGCGAAGGTGGTGCCAGCAGCCAGGGGAAGGAAGACCCATTCTTGCAAGAATCTTCATACATCGGGCCTCTAGTTATAAATAGTCCAGCAATCCCACTTCTAGTTTATACATCTTTTTTTAAAACATATTTTTATTGATTTCAGAGAGAGGGAGGGAGAGAAACATCAACGATGAGAGAGAATCATTGATTGGCTGCCTCCTGCACGTCCCCTACTAGGGATCGAATCGGCTGCCTCCTGCAACACCCCACGTGGGGGATTGAGCCCACAACCCGGGCATGTGCCCTGACGGGGAATTGAACTGGGACCCTTCAGTCTGCCGGCTGACACTCTATCCACTGAAGCAAACCAGCTAGGGCTAGTTTATACATCTTTAGGAAATGAAGTCACTCCCTCTAAGAGATATCTGCATTCTCATGTTCATTATTCACAGTAGTCAAGATATGGAGACAACCTAACTGCCCATTAACAGATAAATGGGTTAAGATTATATATATGTAATATATACATATATATATAATTTACATATACATGTATACATATATAGCAGAGTATTATTCAGCCATGAGAAAGACAGGCATCCTGCCATTTGCAACAACAAGGATGGACCTAGAAGGTGTTAGGCTAAGTGAAATAAGTCAGAGAAAGACAAATACTGTATGATACCACTTATATTCAGAATTTAAAATGCCAAATTTGTAGAAACAGAGATCAGAATGTGGTTACCAGGGGCTAGGGCAGTGATGGCGAACCTTTTGAGCTCGGCGTGTCAGCATTTTGAAAAGCCCTAACTTAACTCTGGTGCCGTGTCACATATAGAAATTTTTTGATATTTGCAACCATAGTAAAACAAAGACTTATATTTTTGATATTCATTTTATATATTTAAATGCCATTTAACAAAGAAAAATCAACCAAAAAAATGAGTTCACGTGTCACCTCTGACACACGTGTCATAGGTTCACCATCACTGGGCTAGGGAGTCAGGGGAGAGGGGAGATATTAGTCACAGGGTATAAACTTCCAGTTATAAAACGAATGAGTTTTAGGGGTCTAATGTACACTCTAGTGATTATAGTTAGCTAGAGGCCCAGTGCACGAAACTCATACATGGGGGGGTGTCCCTCAGCCTGGCCTGCACCCTCTCCAATCTGGGACCCCTCAGGGGATGTCCGGCTGCTGGTTTAGGCCCGATCCCTGCGCAATCCGGGACTGCTGGCTCCTAACCACCCGCCTGCCTGCCTGATTGCCCCCTAACCACTCCCCTCCTGGCCTGATTGACGCCTAACTGCCCTCCCCTGCCACAACCCACCTCCTCCGCTTGCACTGTGTGCGTGACCATCTTGTGATGGCCATCCTGTGACGACGTTAGGGAGTGATGCATGAGAGCATGACGACCACCTACGCTATTATTAGTACAGATAATATTTTACAGTTGACCCTTAGCCAATATGGATTTGAACATGGATTTGAAATTATAGATGAATTTTTTCAATAAATACTTTAAGTGTCTTTTTCTCTTCCTTATGATGTTCTTAATAACTTTTTCTTTTCTCTAGCTTACTTATTTAAGAATAATGCATGCCCGGCTAGTGTGGCTCAGCAGTTGAACGTCAATCCAGGAACCAAGGGGTCTCTGGTTCAATTCCCTGTCAGGGCACGTGCCCAGGTTGTGGCTCGATCCCTAGTGTGGGGTGTGCAGGGGGCAGCCGATTGATGATGTTACTGTCTCATTGATGTTTCTACCTCTCCATCCCTCTCTTTCTAAAAATCAATAAAAAATATTTAAAGAATAACACATATAATCTATATAACATACAAAATATGTGTTAATCGATTATTTGTTATCAGTAAGGCGTCTAGTCAACAGTAGGCTATTAGTAGTTAAGTTTTGGAGGAATCAAAATTTATACACAGATTTTTTTTACTCCACAGAGGGGGCAGATTCAGTGTCCCTAACCCCCACATTGTTCAAGTCAACTGTATTATATATGTAAAGTGGGAGAGCTGCAGACCACACACCCAACAAAGGCCTGGTATGGAGACTATATAAAGCGCTCTCAACTCAACAGTGAAACCAAACAATCCAATTAGGAAATGGGTAAAACACATGAACAAACATGTCACTGAAGAATACATACAGATGACAAATAAGCACATGAACATGTGTTCAATGTCATGAGTCATTAAGCCTTAATGATTAAGGAAATGCATGTTAACACCACAGGAAGAGACTGTTACACGTCTATCGGAAGGGCTAAAAGCAAATGATTGTGGCAACATAACATGTCGCAAGGGCAAGGCCATGAAGTTGAATCACTCATACATTGTTGGGGGGGATGTAACACATACATAAGTTACTACGTATATGAATGTTCAAAGCAGCTGTACTCATAATAGCCCCAAACTGGGAACCCAAATGTCCTTCGACAGATGAAATGGTTAAATCACTGGTCCATCCGCTCCACGGAGGACCATCTGTCACAGAAGGAGCAAGCTACCAACCACTCCCAGCAGCGGAAACAGGTCAGTGGCTGCCGGGGGCGGGGGGGGGAGGCAGGGCTTGGGGGGCTGTGGCTGAATAGAGGGAGAGTCTGGCGATGACAGAGAGTTCTGCATCTTGATTGTGACAGTGGTTACACAGATCTGCACATGAGCTTGCACACATCTGTGTGTGTGTGCACATGTGTGTGTACATGTCGGTCCAGGAACCAAGAGGATGCACGCACACGTGCACACACGCACATACACACGAGCACATCGCACCATCACCTTCCCTGCTGTGATGTCATTGTGGATAGCTGTGCAGGATGGTACCAATGGGGAATGGGGAAGGCTACTATGCAAGCTCTCTGGGTTTTTTGTTTGTTTGTTTATTGTATTTTAAAATATATTTTTATTGATTTCAGAGATGAAGGGAAAGGGGGAGAGATAGGAACATGAAAGAGAGATAGAAACATCAGTGATGAGAGAGAATCATGGATCAGCTGGGATCAAGCCAGCATGTGTCCTGACCCGGAATCAAACCGTAACCTCCTCGTTCAACCACTGAGCCCCGCTGCTTGGTTTGTAAACAGCTCCCTGTGAATGTCACTATGGGCAGGTGACTGCTGGTGGCTGGCGGCATTTCCGCCCTCACAGCTAGGCCTCCCTGTGAGCCCAGGCCTTTGTGCTGGGCTACGAACAAAGGCGGGACTGGGGCCCAGAGAGTCATGTTCTGGGTCCCCAGCGGCAGAGGGTTGGCCCAGGCGTCAGAACCCCAGGGCAGCTTGTCCTCGGGCTCCTGGGAGGAGGGTGCAGGTGTGTGCTCGCGTACCTGGGAGGAGCAGGGGCACCTGTGGACTGAGCTCAGGGAAGCAGGGACCTGGTCCTGGGGCTACTGTGTTCAGACAACGTGATCCCCCCCACACACTGCCCCAGGCCGGGAGGAGTGACGGGGACCACGGGGAGAAAGCAGTCATGCTCAGGGCAGTGGGCTGAGGGGAGGTCTGACAGGCGAGGAGGGTGGTGAGGGTCTCAGGGAGCAGGTTCCAGCCGTCAGCCACCCAGAGCAGTGTCCTCCGGGTCCCAACCGCAGCCTGAGCACCCCACCAGGGCAAGTGGTGGGGGGTGGGGGACAGGAGGGAAGGCTGGGCCAGGTGCCTGGCTGACTGGCCTGGCACAAAAATGGGGCGTGGGCTGTTTGGCCAGGTTTAATGGGCTTTGTTGTCCTTGCCCTGGCAGCCTGCTTTCAGATGTGGTCCCCACACCTCCCATAACCAGGGTCCCAAGCCCCAGGGACGCGGTGCATTGCTGGGCTCACCCCAGCCCACAGCAGCCCTTTCCAGCTCCCCGCCTTCCGTGGGGCCTGCTCATCACGCAGGACCAGTCGTGGGGCAGGGCCCCCTCCCCGCAGGGAGCAGGGCTCCTCAGCTGCTTGTCCACACCAAGCTCTGGGAAGGCTCCTAAGGTTGGTGCCTTGGGCTTCCCAGCCTAGTACCCCACCTCTACTTCCACAGCTGGACAGCTGGCCCGCCATGCGCTCCCCCTCCCACCTGGGCAGCAGCAGAGGTGGGGCTGGACCAGGGGTACCCACAGGCCTGCGGGCGGGCTGCCCAGGCTGTCCATTTGCTGTGTGGCCACAGGAAGAACACTGTCCCTCTCTGGGCCGCAAGAGTTCCATTCCAGGAACTCTTGGACTTGCTCCCTGAGCTTCTCCCAATTCGGGAGCCCACGCCTGAGCAGCGGAGGGGGCGGGTCTGTGCTGTCGGCGGTGTGAACGAGTTCCGGCCCCGCCCCCGGGCCGCACGTGACCTCAGGTGGTGGCGGGGTGGGCGGGGTGGCACT
>NW_006383019.1:1601847-1614404 GCF_000327345.1 Myotis davidii
CCCCCGCCCTCCCTGGAGTACTGGCCCCAGAAGTCAGACCGCTCCATCCCCCAGCTGGACCTGGGCTGGCCGGACACCATCGCCTACCGCGGCGTGACCCGGGCGAGCGTCTACATGCAGCCGCCCCTCGACGGACAGGCCCACATCAAAGAGGTGGTGCGGAAGATGATCAGCCAGGCCCAGAAGGTGAGCCGCCCCTGGGGGGACAGCACCTCCCACCGGTGAACACTCTCCGCGTGGAGAGGCCATGGTCCCGCGGGTCCCCTGGCTGCCTGCTTCCCTGGGTTTCTGGTTCTTGGCAGAGGGACCGGGCGCCTGTGTGCCCTGGCAGGTGGCAGCAGTGGGCTGCCCCACGTCATGGGCCGCTGTGCGTTGTTGGGGGTAGTTCTGACTTCCAGAGGCCTGGTGAGCGGGTCTCCCAGAAGAAGGGGCTGCCGTGGGGTGAGGGGAGGAAGTATGTGCTTTCTCCCCTGTCCCTGGGATGGCTCTGACTCAGCCCTGAGAGGTGCAGCTCTCACACGCACCCTGAGTCTCTGATGCTGCTTATGTCGGTGGGGGAATGAATCGTCATGGAGACCAAGAAGTTGTCTGAGCCCATCTGAGGCTGGCCTGGAGGTCTGAGTTCAAATGTGCCTATTTCCTGGGTGTGTGGGCCACAGGGCCGCTCGCTCCACCGCTCTGAGCTTCTCCAGGAGCCTTGCAGTGGCAGAACCCGTCAGCCGAGGGTGTGAGAGGCGGGGTGGCCTGGTCTTCGGGTGGGAGCAGTGAGTGCAGCTGAGGGTTGTCCACCGGGTTGAGTTTCTCCCCTGGAAGGGACCTCATCGTGGGCCTCCCCTTGCAGACCCCTGCCAAGCGGCACAGTGGGCAGCCACACTCAGTTGACACACTGACGCATGTTCTGAGAAGAGGAGCTTGCCACTTGCAGAGACAGCCAGGCCATTGCTGGACAGCATGACCTTGAGCGGATGCTTCTCCCTGCCGCGTGGAGTGCCTTTTGCACGGCTCCAGAGCACCTCCTGGCGTGATTGGCACAGCCTGTCTGCCAGCTGTGTGAGGAGGAGTCCGAGGCCAGGCCCTCGCTCGGCAGAGGGCAGGGAGTGACTGGGTTGTAGGCAGGCATTTCTAGTGGAATCTCACCCCTTCGCGGTTCCAGGCCCAGAGGGGGCAGCAAATGGCACAAGACCTGAACCTTGGCTGTGGGGCCATTCCGGCTGCCAGACAGGCCTGGGGAGCTCTTCCGCAGGGAAAGCAGAGTGGGTCCAAAGTTGAGGCGAAGCCTCGGCTTCGGCTTCTAGGGCGGAGCATCTGTCTCCGGGGGGGCGGCTGGGGCCGATGGCCTGTGCCCGGGGCCGGCTCTCAGCCTGTGCAGGCAGCGCCCGGGCTTAGGGTCTCTGGGCTGTGAATGGAGGTGGGAGGATAAAAGCCGCGTCTCTGGCTGTTCTGAGGATAGAATGGGGTGATGGGCGTGAGGAAGAGGAGGAGAAGGGGGAGGAGGAAGGGGCCTTCATAGTTTTCAGCCCAAATAACCTGTCCCACACCTGCTGTGGGATAAGAAGGTGCTGCTGACCTGGGTGCCTGACTTGAGGTCATGAAACCCAGTTCCCTGGAGGGCCTACTGGGACCCATTACCTAGCCTCCACCCCTTTATACAATTGGGGAAACTGAGGCCAGGAGAACAACCTGCTCTGTCAGGGTTCTCCCTCCTCTTCTCCCCTCCTCCCCACCGGGAGTGGGAAGGAGGCAGACACCGGATCCAGCTTGGCCTGGGAACAGCCAGCATCTAATCTCCCCCAGACAGAAAGACAGGCGGCCTGGCTCAGCGATGGGGCCAGATAGGGGCGCCTGGGGCGAGGCTGGGCACTCAGGGAGGCCTCCCCATGTCTCGATGGCTAGGGCTGAGACCCAGCCACTCCATGTAGTCCCGTGGGTCCTCCCATTTCTTCATTTGCTCCCCGCAAAAGCCCCACGAGGTGACGGGTGTCGCCTGTCTCAGGTGACATAACCAGGAAAAAGTCCATCTCGGGTTGAAACCCTGCTCTGTTGGCACCACAGTCATGCTCTCCTGCAGCCCCCGACAGGTAGGCATTGCCCTGCTTTCATCCCCCTAAGAATGGGGCTCACTGCTGAGCCTGACGCCCCCTCAGGCAGCGGGAAGCCTCGCGAGCCAACAAGAGGGATCTCAGAGGCAGTAGAGGCCAAGCTGCTGTCCAGCCCATCTGCTTCCCTGTCACGTCCGTCCTGGCCCCCGAGGCCAGCGATGTGTGCGCAAGCCATCGTAAAAACAGCTGCTGTTTATCGAGCGCGGGCACTTCATGATCTCAGGTAGTGGCTCGGCCCCATTTCTCAGATGTAGAACTGAGGCCTGGCTGGCTAGTCCCTCCAAGGTCACCTAGCTAGTTCGTGGGTGGAGGGTGGGGACCAGGCCCGTGTTGTCCTCAGACTCGAGGACCGGTCGGTCCCCGGCCATCCTGCCTGGCCCTGGCAGGGCAGGGCGGAGCGCTCACGAACGCCTCCCATTCCCCCTGCCCCTGCTCTGGCTGCTTCCCAGCTCCCAGGGGCTGGGCCATGACACTGACGGATGCTGACAAATGCTGACCGAGCCCTTACCTGGCCGCCCGTCTGGGAGCTCTTCCTGCCGTCTCTCTTCCCATGAGTCACTTCTTTCCCCCGCTCCCCGAATTCTCTCACTCCTGGTACCAGTGCAGGGAGAACTCCCCCGCTTCCCAGGACAAGAATGGGGATCCCACTGTCCAGCCGCATGGCTGGAACACTGGACCCCTTCCCCCTGGGCACTGGGCTGGGGCTGCTGGCACTGAGCCAGGGAAACCCAGCCCGCCACCTCCTCCGCCTGGGCTGTTGTCAGCATGACAGGCAGACCGTGGGCAGCCTGGGATGGGAGCCTGTTCCCGCCAGGCTACCCCCTTCAGCGCTGACACCTGCTGCGCTGATTCTACACTCCTCAGCGGAGCCCGGGGCCAGGCTGGGCGAGGATGGGTGGTCCTGGGCCTCAGAGGACCGCTGGCTGTGGCTGTGGCTCTGAGCGCTTGCTCTCTGGGCATCTCCTGGCCCTCCTGGGCTCCAGCTTTCCAAGGTGGGAGGTCATCTGCCCGCCCCCGCCCCCAGGGGCCAGTGATTTGTCTGGAGAAACTGCTCTGGGGTTCAGCTGCAGGCCAGGGGCCAGCTACAGCCTCAGAGAGAAGGGGAGAGGCTGGGTGGCAGGACAGTAGCGTGCACCTCCCCCCCCACATGGGACCAGAGCCCCTAGTAGGGCCCCTTCACCAGCCTGGCAGCCTTGGGGAGGCCCCAGGGGCAGGGGGAGTCATACACCCTGAGGAAACAGGGAGAATGAGTGGCCAAGGCGAGCCTGCATGCGATTTCACACCAGCCAGGCAGGGCGCGGGAACAGAGACCCAGGGAAGTTCTGTTTCTCGCCGAGTGCCACCAGCAGGAAGGGGCAGGAACCAGGTCACGCGATGCCTGACCAAGCCCACGTCTTTTCTCTCCGGCCGCTGTCACACACTGGAGTTCTGACTGATGGTTGCCTCCAGGAGAATGAAAGCACTTCTTGAATGAGGCATTTATTAAACACCAGGTGTATGCCAGGTGCTGTCATCCTCCCAGCAACTCCATAAACTAGGGGTGCAGATGAGGAAGCAGGCCTGGTAGGGCTGACTTCTCCATAGCTTGTCGGAGGTCACAGAGCTGACACCGAGGGGCTGGGCGCAGAACCCAGGTCGCAGGCTCGGACCCTTTCCCGGGAACAGCAGCGTCTTGGCTGTCCCTGCTGAGGCAGCCCTGGGAGCAGCGCAGCCTTGCGGCTCCCCAGCGCACTCGGGACCGGAAAAGTACTGCCTCGGGCGCCCTGTCCCCACAGGTCCCACACACAGCTCTCCCAGGGGCTGGCGAGGACAGGGTGACCGGGAGCCAAGGCGGGTCCCTGCGGACCAGAGGAAGAGCTCTCCCTGTCCCTGAGCTGGGCAGCGCCCCAGAGGCCCCAGGGCCAGCAGCAATCCCCAGGGCACAGCAGGTCCAGGGAGCTGCCTCCTGGCAATTCCCAGCCCCGGGCCCACGGCCCTCCCCTGCAGGCGGGGAGCCAGCTGATAACACAGTCCCAGTGGCCTTTGCATCTTGGGAGTTTGGGGAGAGCCAGGAGGGCTCTGCCAGGAAGGAGGGCGGCCCCTCGGTGCACACCTGGCTCCTGCGGGCAGGCAGCCTCAGACCTGCAGGCCCTGCCCTCCCTCGACCCTGGGAGGCGGGGCCTGGCGTCATCGTCCTGTGGCAGATGAGGATCTGAGGCTCGGAGCAGGCCGGGGCCTGCCGCCCTCGCACCAGCCTCCTTGGCGTGGCCAGCCTGCTCTGGGCTCCACAGAACCCCACTCGCCCTGGTCTGACAGGCTCACCCTGAAGCCGAGGCTCTGCCCTGGGCCAGGAGAGGGGCTGGTCTTCTCAGAGGCCCCTGGCTCACCTGCCCAGCTCAGCCACATCCTGGCTACATGACCTTGGGCCTCAATTTCTTCAGCTCGTACAATGGGAATTGGGCACTTGTCCTGAGGCAGTCACAGCCGTGAGTGCCCACAGGCTGCCGAGTGCAGGGCACAGCCAGTGGGCCTGGCCTGGGTGGGCTACGCCACCTCCTTTGTGGGGTCCTGGTGACCCCAGGCTCAGGCACCTTCCCAGGTTAAATGCTGCGTGGGCAGTGGAAAGGCTCGCTGCCCCGCAGACCCGGCGCGAGCCCAGCGCTGCTGTTAACCGTGCCCCAGACAGCCCCTCTGCCTCCGACCCCCACTCCTGCCCCTTCGGTGCCATGGCCTGCCTCAGAGCTGTGGTGGGATCGAATGGAAAAGGATGTAAAGCAGTGGGTGTGGTATCTGGCATGGAGCTGGCATTCCTCCCGCATCCTCTTCCCGCCTTCCCTCTGCCTTTCTCCTCACCCCCCTCCTGACAGCCCCTCTCTGGGAGAAGTGGCGAGCTCCCCATCCTGCAGGAGTTCAGGCAGGGGCTTGGGGGTGCAGCAGAGGGCGTGGCTCACCGGCGGCCTTGGCAAGTCTCTAATAGGCCAGTCTTCTGGGGGCTTAGGATGCTCGCTGGGACTCGGGGGAAGCTAAGGCTTTAAAGGCTTTTGAATTTATGACTCTGAGATTTCCCAGTTTGAAAACCCCCGTTTATGCGAGTCACTGACAACTGTGGGCGGTCTGTTGGGCTGGGTCCTGCACCCGCAGGCGGGAAGGTTGGAGAATGTGGGCACCTGGAGCTGGTGGAAGCGGGAGCGGCCTGTCCTCCTGTCCGGTCCACAGGGCACAGCCTGGCCCCCCGATGGCCTTTCCCAGGCTCTGCCAGCGCAGTCCCGAGCCCGGGGGGAGCTGGTGTGTCTGTGGGGAAGGCTGGAGCCCCAGGGCAGGCCTCCTGGTCAGAGGGTTCTGGGCGGGACCAGTATGGCTTCTTGACCTCATCCTGCTTCGGCCCTTTGGTGCTCAGGAGGCCCGAGCCTTCTTTAATTGTTCCTAGCGAGGCTTCTGTCTTCATCTTCCAGAAACGGGGGAGGTGCCAGAGCTGGTAAATGTTGGAGGGGAGAGGCCCCGAGGCATTGCCCTCTGGGCGGCTCAAGGTCAGGGGTTTATTTCAGGACCCAGGGTGGCTCTAGGAGGCAGTGGGTGGCGGCACAACTGGAATCCACACAGGACGCCCCTAGAGAGGCTGACAGCGACTCCCCTGCCCCTCTGTCGGGTACCAGTGTGGGCGGCGGTGGCCTGGCCTGGCTCCGCATCTGTTACTACAATCACAGACGTGCTCCCTGCCTGCCGGGGGGATAGGACTAAACTCAGTGCCAGACCTTTAGAGCCAGAGGATGTGCAGACTGGTTTGGGGAGCACCAGGCGTGGGGCCTCCCAGGAAGCATCCTCCGTGCTTGGAGAACCTTCCTGGCCTTTAAGACAGCGTCTCATTTATCCCCGCAGGCACCAGGGGAGGAGAGCAGGTCACGCCCTGGGTCTGCCCCCGCCCCCTGCTGGAGGGGGGCGATCAGTCGGTCCGTCTGTCAGGCAGGACAGCAGCAGCTCCTGTCTGTCTCAGAGCCCATGCGAGTGGGCCCCTCCGTCTGTACACTGCAGACCTGCGGAGAGGAGTCTCTCGGAAAGGTCCTCGCTTCCCCTTCGGGTTGGAAGCTGTTTTTGCGGGCGTGGCATCCAGGCTAACAGTTTCCCCTTTGGGACCGTGGAGGTGCTGCGCGCTGTCCTCTGGCTTGCGTCAGTTCTGGGAGAAACCTGCTTACCTTGTTCCTGTTGTGTAATGGTCCTGCCCCCTCGGCTGTTTTAAGATTGTCTCCTTGTCGCTGGCTCTAAGTGATGTGGTTATGATATGCCTTGGTGTCACTTCTTTACGTCTCTTCTGCTTGGAATTCACTGAACTTCCTAAAGGCGTGAATGCGTAGTTCTCATCAATGTGGAAAGTTATGGCCATTATTTTTCAATGTCTTTCTGTCTCGCCCTCTACCCCAGCCTCTGCCTGGGCACCTCTGTGACTTCAGTTACGCCCACAGCTCACTGAAGCCCTGACCCCGTTTTTCCATCTCCTTCTCTGTGTCATTTTGGATAATTTTATTGACATGTCTTCAAGTTCACTGTCTTTTCTCTATAGTGTCTAATCTGCTCTTAATCCCATCCCATGTATTTTTCATCTTAAATATTGAACTGTTTCACCTCTTGAGGTTCAGTTTGGTGTTTTTAAACTCTCTTCCCTGTAAGTAACTTTTTAACATTTAGAATACTGTTTGCTATCAGTGTTTGTTATCAGTGTCCGTAGCTGCCAGTTCTAACATCTGTAACCATCCTGGGATTTTTTGCTGTGGGGCGCTGAAGTTTGATTTTTTTCCTTTAAGTATCTTGGAGCTTCATTCTGGGATGCAGTGGAGTTGCTTGGAGACAGTTCAGTGCTTTTGAGGCTGGCTGCTAAGCTGTCCTGGGTGGAACCAGCAGGGTTAGTCCAGGGTAGGAGTTGGATCAAGCCTGGCCTCCTGCCTGATTTTGTAAATACGGGAGCACAGACAGACACATCTGCTCCACGCGGCCCTCGGCCGCTTCCTGCGGCACCAGCAGAGCTGAGTGTTGTGTCAGAGACCACGTGACTGGTAGAGGCTGACCTATTTGCTGTCTGGCCTTTACAGAGGCTCTGGGGCTCGCGTGCCCGCTCCTCAGGCAGCAGGACCCTTTGGGGCCTGCCCTGCAGACCCTGCGTGTTAGGGGCCTGCCCCTGGCTGAGGGGACGCGAACGGTCCCTGGTTGGCGTGAATTGGCAGGGACGGTTCCCGCCGGGCCACCTGGAGGCCGTGGGGCTGGAGGAAGAGTCTCAGTTACCGTGAGGAGGAGGCGGCCGGAAGCGGCTGTGCACTGGCACCGTTCACTGCACCTCCGGCCGCCGCGCAGGTCGCCTGGTCCTCACCTTATGCAGGAACCAAGGCACTTGCCTGAGGTCGCGTATCTTCCCAGAAGGACGGTCTAGAGCCCATGCTGCCGCCCAGGAAGGGCACAGGGGGTCGGGAATGCCCTGGCAGGGATGGCCTTGGGTGGCACATCAACCTTCCCCGTTTTATAGATGAGGAGACAGACCAGAGAGGGACCCGGCGCACCCAATGCCATCCCGGGGCCAAGCCCGGAGCTCCAGCCCTGGTCCTGCCCTGCCCTTGCCCGGGTGCTCAGACTGCTAGTAGGGGCCCGGGAGAAGGGGGCGCACTCCAGTGCCCTGTGCCCTGCCGTCCGTCCATCAGGGCCAGCACAGGTGTCACAGACCCGAGGCCTTGGCTATTGAGGCGGTGCCTCAGGTGGAGGGTCCCACCCACCTCCTCCAGTAACCACCTGGGTGATGGAGGTGCCTGTGGTGGGCACCGGGGCCTGGGCCAGGTACCATGTCCGCCCCCTACTGGCCTGAGGTGGGACTGGGGGTCCCCTCCCCTCGGGCCACAGTGTCAGCATGTCTCTAGTGGAGGTGGATGGTCACCCACCCCAAGGGCATTTTGGGGACTCTGAAACCGACAGCAGATTGATGGGGTCATTAGAGGAGACCGGGGAACAGTCCCAGCCACGTGGAAAGTGGTGAGGGACTCGGACCCAGGAGGCAGGAGGCAGGAGGCAGGAGGCAGCTCTGTTGGATGCGGCAGGGGAAAGGGAGGCGTGGAGCTGACAGAGGAGCACACTTTGGGTCTTGCCCACAATGCAACGCCCCAGACATGGGGAGGGATTTGGGTACAAGACCCACTCGAGCCCAGCACTGGTGCCAGTCCCTGCCCATGTCCCCCTCCACTCCAGTCCTGGCACAGCCATCCCCCCCAAGACATCAGCCCCACCCTGCTGCGCTCTGGGGCTGGGGACCGATGGTCTTCGTGGTGTCGGGCCCCTCCCTGCTCTGTGGCTGCATCTTTCCTGGCAGTAAGACCCGGGGACCCCGGGCTCCCTCCCTCCCTCCGGCATCGGCTGTGCAGTTTGCAGGGTGTCCACGGCGCCTCGCGTATGGAACACACATGTGCCTGCCGCCACCCCCTCCCCCAGAACCAGGCAGTTGGTCCAGTGCTCCCGGGGACACAGCCAGTTCACAGGCGCCTGCCCCTCGCGCTGCACCGTCTCCTGACAGACCTCAGGCAGTGGCGTCTCCAGACTCCACCTCCCCTCTGTCTTGGAGGCTTTGGCCTGGCCTCGCCCAGGGCCTGCTGGGGCTGGGGCTACAGGAGCGGCCGGCATTCCCCTCGAGGCAGGGCCGGCAGCTTTGTGCTCAAGCCTTGGTGTGTGAGCTGGAGAGACAGAGAGCCAGGCCCACACCCCACTGGTGGATGGCAGACAGGGCTCGGGAGGGGCTGGGCTTGTCCCTGGCTCCCCTCATTCCTGCAACCCAAGCCATGAGCTCCCATTCTCAGTTGACAATAGCTCCCGGAGGGCCCTAGTCCACGCCCCAAGCTGGGCCCAGCCACGGGCTCTGCCCTCGATGAGCTCACACTGTTGCAGGCAGTCTGGGCCTCCCAGATAGAAAACCAGGCAAGGGATGCACCCCTTGGTGCCTCAGTTTCCTCACCTGTAAGATGGGAATTGCTGCGGCCACAGCCCAGAGGCTGGGATGAACAGGGGCACTGTCAGCCCTTGGCACAGGGTCTGGAAGTAGCTGTGCTCCCTCGAGGAGAAGGACTGGGGGGTGGGGGGGCCCTGGGTGAAAGCTGCATCCTTGCCCCAGCTTTCCCATGTGCAGGACTCGGGCTGCCAGCGAGCCCAGGGGCTGACCCAGCAAGCGCACTGCGCCCACCAGCCTGGCAGCCACCCTGAGGCCAGTGGCTGGTCCACATCGCCCTGGCCTTGCCCTGCGCCTCTCTCTCCTCAGGCCTTGGGCGTGTCACTGACCACGTTGGACTATGGCTGGGCTGGGGTGGGGGAGATGCACCTTGACCTCTGGGGCTCTACCCTGAGTCAGGGCCAGGAAGGTGGAGGTCAGCTGTGTGGGCAGAGGTCGTCAGAGGACAGGAAGAGCACCGTGCTGGTGTGGGCGGCGAGGGAGCCTGCCAGACCTCACCACCACCCCCCGGGCTATGGGGCGACCTCGGTGAGCCTGTGCCAGCTGCTGTCCTGCCTCCTGACTGTTGCCGCCTGGGGTTCATCTCAGCACCTGGGGTGGCAGGTGGAGGGCAGTGGTGTGACCTGCAACCTCGATCGGACTGAAACAGGCCCGGGGAGGCCTGGCAACCGCAAGGAAGGAGGCCTCAGGACGCAGCTCCTTTCTGACTGCGAGGCCTCTGGAGCTGACCCCTCCCGCTCCTTGTGCAGCACACGCCTCCCTCACCTCCCACCCCCGCCTGGTCACTGAGCTCGGGGTCTCACGTGAGGGAGGCAGCAGGCACGTTGAGTGGACTTCTCCTCTCCTCCCTGCGGTCTCGGAGTCCAGTCTGTGCCACCGATTGAGATACTGAGCCTAGAATTTCGGGGCCAGCTCGTCACATCCCAGTCCCCGTCCTGAGGTGTGGGGAGCAGAGCTGGAGTGGCGCCCAGAGAGGTGGCAGGCATGGGCAGTTGTGTGTCTTGCGAGGCACCGGTCCGCACTGTCGCCCTGCCTGACAGCCGTCTCTCCTGTCCCAGGTGGTGGCCGTGGTCATGGACATGTTCACCGACGTGGACATCTTTAAGGACCTGCTGGACGCCGGCTTCAAAAGGAAGGTGGCCGTGTACATCATCCTGGACGAGAGCAACGTCAAGTACTTCCTGCACATGTGCGAGCGGGCCCACATGCACCTGGGCCACCTCAAGGTGAGCTGCTGGTCACGAATGACCGGCTCGTCGCTCAGCAGACACGGCACCTGCTTTCTGTGCACGGGGCTGTGCCGGCACGGAGTTCGGCAACCCCGAGCCTCCTGCCGGGTCACCGGCCTCCGCTGCGGGCCGAGGGGCAGGGCGCTAACCACCTCCAACAGGCAGAGAGCCGGCAGACATTGACAAAGGGCCCGTGGCCAGGTGCCAGAGCCACACAAGGGCCACCCCTCGTGGTTTTTCTTAGTAGCCCGTGCCACGCTGGTGACCTGTCTGCTTACACGCCTCCGGTGACGCGTGCTCAGACCCCGACCCCAGCAGCTCACGCCTCATCTGAGGTCTGACTCCCAGAGGCTTCCTGGGTGTGCGCCACGCTCTGGCGCTGTAACGTCCACCACAGGCTTTGGGATCTGGCTCTGACAGGAGGCTCCCGGGCGAGGTCAGGGAAGGCCTCCGTAGCTGCGGAGTGAGAGTGGACTTGAGGAAGGAGAGCAGCGTGGAAAGGGCCTGAGAGGGGGACGCCGTCGGGCAGAGAAGAGGGGTCGTGGTGGGCCTGGGCTCTGAGCACAGTACCTCCCCTCTGGGCCCAGGATCGCACTGGCCCGACGGAGGGGGTGTGGGCCAGTGTGGCTGGCCTCTCCCGCACGGACACCTGGCATTTGGTACTCTGCCCTCCTTCCACCCTGATACCACGTGGCACCTGTGTGTGCAGCACACTCCCCAGAGAGTACAGATCAGCCAGTCGATCCCATTTCACAGATGAGGAAATGGAGGCGCTTGCCTGGGTGTCACTCATGGCTAGAAAGTTAGAGAAGAGGGGGCAGCACCAGAGCCCTTGGCTGAGAACTGCCTCGACGGGTCGGGAGTCCTCGGGCTTTAGGCCTGCGATCTGAACAGACTCCCAGGGGGAGGGGAGGCGCCAGGCTGGGTCACAAGGGGCTGGCACCTGTCCTGTAATTTGTCGGCTTTTGTCAGGTCTGCCCCCGATCCCACTGAGCCTTTTCAAGTGGCTGCGAGCTCTCCCAGGGGCGAGGCTCCAACTGCGGGGACATTTTAATGTGGGCTCTTTAGTGGGTTGACCCCAAGCCCCACACTCACTCGCCACACTCCCTGCCGTGTAATTAACACTGAGGGTCGGGTCCAGGGCAGACAGCTCACAATGAGTCCAGGGCGTGGAACAGGCGTCTCTGAGAGGCGCTGTAGAGGCCCCGGCCCTGTGGCCAGCAGATCAGAGACCCTCGGGGCTCGCTACCCAGCCCCTCCCCCGACAGGCCCCCACGCCAGGCCCCTCCACCAGCCAGTGGATGCTCCACACAGCCGCCTCCCCCAGCCCGTGCGTTCCCAGGTGTGGATGAGGCCGGAGCACGTGTCCGTGCTGAGCGGGGACCCAGACCTGGGGCTGGCTGCCCCAAAGGCCTCGCCCCACCCAGCGCCCACGCCTCTTCTCAGGGACACCCCACTCTCCGGCCTCCTCGGAGTGTCCGAAGTGTCTGAGCTCCCGGGCGTGGGGGGCGTGGGAGGCTGGGCTGAGAACATGCCCGCGGGGTGCACAGCTCCCACCCACCGGTCCCGTCCTTTGCTCCCCAGTGCAGTGGGGCCTTAGGATCCGCCGCAGCCCCACAGCCTTGTGGGGCCTGGAGTGCGTGAGCCAGAGGGGCCTCGAGGCCGTCTATGCTAGGCTCCCACAGGACCGATGGGGAAACTGAGGCCTATATTCCTGCTAGTTGGCTGAACCTGAAAGCCAGTAGTGAGAACTCAGCCTGGACAGGAGGAGCACAGACCCTTGGTGCCCGACGTCCCTGCCAGAGCGGCCTCCCTGGGACATGGGTCCACCTCCCTGAGCCCCAGCGCCTCTCGACTGTGATGGCGCCTCATAGCGTTGTTTGAGGATGAAGTCAGGGCTGTAAGTGCTCTGTGAGTGGGGTGGAGGGGGCGCTGTGCAGGACTGGCAGTCACAGGACATCATCACCCACGGGCCTCCACCCCCGCCCGGCTTAAAAATGAGGCTACAGCTGGGGTGCAGCAGCAGCAGCAGCTCGCCCTGGGTCCTGGGCCTGCCCACCCCCTCGCCACCGCCTGGCACTGGGGAAGGTGGCAGGGTCTGCAGGGTGCTGTGCTCAGAGCTGGGTGCCTTCATGGGAAGGAATGGGGGACATTGGCCTCTGAGCCGCCCCCTCTACAGCCCGGGCGGGCGGCTAGAGGCACCGTGGGCCCAGCCCTGGCCAAGTGTCACCTTGTCTAGGGCCTGCCCACACGGCCCACCTCCCTGCCCGCGGGCTGGCTGGG
>NW_006383019.1:1614435-1620167 GCF_000327345.1 Myotis davidii
GCCGTCCTCGCGGCTGTGCTTCGACCTGCCCCCCGATCCTCCAGGCCCAGGGCACAGGAGGCGCGGGGCGGGTCATCCTGGTGACCGTGGCCCTGTCGGGTGCCAGTCTGGGGGAACCAGGCCTGAGCCCCAGCTCTGCCACCTGCGCTGAAACCGTGGGCCGAGATGCTGAATCTCTCTGGACGTCAGTCTCATTGTCCGAAAAATGGGAGTATGGCCATGTCCCTGGCAGGGCTGCTGTGAGGGGGAAGGAAGCCGTGTGGCAGGACACAGTCTGCCTTTGGCTGGGGACAGGCACCGCGCCTCCCCGGACACTCACTCCGCTCAGGCCCAGTGCCGAGGGGCTCCCTTCCCCTCGGGCGGGCCCTCGTGGGCTGGGACCACCTCACGCGCCTGCTCCAGGCGGCGCTCCCCAGCGCTCCCCACCTGCCTCCTGAGCGTTGAGCCCCACCAGCACATTCTGGGAACGGCTCTTCTGGTTTCCAGGTGCAGCAGGAGGACGTACACTAGCACCTCCCCACATATGAGGGTCTCAGCCTTCCCCGGCCCTGGCCCCGGCCCCCGACAGCCCCCCAGGTGGAGAGTGTGGGAATGACGCCCCAGATTACAAATGGGCAACAGGTCTTCTGAAGAAGACCCAGTCCCCCCCCCCCCAGGACCAGGCCATGTGGCCAAACCACTTTTGGGGGTGAGACTGGGTGCCAAGGGATGTCCCAGAGCGAGTGGGAGCCAGGCTGGGCCTCGAGGCTCAGAGCTGGGGACAGAGCTGTGAGCCGCCTGGCTGATCTGAAAGCTGCCAGCTGTGCGCAGCCAGACGGGAAAAACCAGTCGCCGCCCGGGCAAAGGCTGGACCCATTTCTGATGAACAAAGACATCCCAGCCACGGAGGCTGTGGGAAGGTGCTCGGTCGGATGAGCAGCGCAGGTTCCACTGGTGCCCACTCCCTCCCTCCCTCCTCGCTGCTCGGACCCTGGCCTGGGTCTGTGATGGATTCAGGGTGTGTAACGTATTCGGTGCTTCTCAGACAGAGGGGTTTGCCTGGCGTGGGACATTGGCAGTGCCCGGAGCCATCATTAATGGTCACGGCTGGAGCACGGCTGGCGCCTGGCGGTAGAGGCATGGCGTTGTTCAATGCCCTGCGATGCCAGGACAGCCCCACAACAGAATCCCCTGCCCACAGTGTCCGCAGCTGAGCTGAGCAGCCGGCCGAGGGGAGGAGCTGGGCGCCCCTCCAGCGGGTCTTGGAGCTGGGCTGGCCCGGCACTGCCCACTCCCCATCCCCAATGGTGGTGCACAACGGTGCTTCATCCCAAGTCAGACGGCCAGGGAGGCCAGGGTGTGCCCTGCCCTTCCCCACCCCCTCCCCCCCATTGCAGAGTGAAACAGACCCTCTAGAAGAGAGTGGAGGCCCGGCAGGGAGGCCCCGTGAACAGGCGGTCATGGTCAGGGCATGTGTCCAGGTTTGGGGCTCCATCCCCAGTAGGGGGCGTGCAAGAGGCAGCTGGTGCTTTTATCTCCCCATGCCTCTCCCTTCCTCTCTCTAAAAGTCAATAACATATAATTTTAAAAAAGAAGAGAGTGGATGCTGGCCAGGCACCCAGGACACGGGGACACGCCCTCCTCTGCCCCACACATCTGGCCTAATTGCTGCCACTGCCAGGCCTGGTCACTGCGCTCCCGTGGGCCTCCCCACTCGTCCTCAGGCCCAGGAGATGCCAGCAGGCCCCTTCAGAGTGTGGGCGGAAGTCCCCACGGTACAGCTGGGGGCTGTCCTCAGTCCGGGGGTGGATGCCACTGGGGCACTGTGGTGAGTCCCTCCTCTGAGCCGCCTGGCTGTCACGGACAGCCGACAGCGCTGACTTCCCCGGACCCGCGTCCATGTCGTTCTAGATACTTTCTGCTCCTTGGTGTCGGTCCCCACCTGTCCCCGCCCCCTCCGCTCAGTGGAAGGGGTCACACCCAGGCAGGCGCAGTCACAGCCACCTGTCACCTTGCACGTGTGGGGCACCCACGGAGCGCCAGGCACCTTCCGGGCCCACCTGCATGCGTGTGGCTTCATTCAGACCTCACAGCAGCCCTGCAGCATCAGGGTGGGGAGGCCCATCTCACAGATGAGAAGACTGAGGTGTGGAGATGCCAACTCTTTGGTTGACCGGAGCTGAAGAATACCCCAGACCCACCCTGCTTGAGGGGCCTGGGCTGGTCCCCTCTGCCTCCCTCATCCCAGGCCTGGTCTCGGGAGGACTTGGTACCCGGTCAAGTCCCATCTCTGTATGAGAACAGGGGTCACGATGGGGTGTGGGGCAGGGTTTGCCCCATCGCTAGTGCCCACCCCACCCTGCCCCACACATGCTTGGGGCAGAGCTCCCTGGGCACAGGTGCTGTGCGCCCAGCCACCCTCCCTGACATCCCCTCAGGGACCCATCGCTGCCCCCTTTCGGGTCTGAGGACACAGGCTCCACAGAGTCCGAGAGCTTGCCCGGGGCACCTGCTCGGGCCAGCCCAGTGGCCCCCCCGGCCTCCCCCTGGCCGCTGTGTCCTCGGCAGGGATGTCATGGCTCAGAGACAATGCAGCTTTGTGGGAGCCTCCGCTGCTCCCCCAAGCCCTGCCTCCTGAGACGTTACCTCATGTGGGCCAGGCCCCATGGGGTGGGCCCGCCCAGGAAGCAGGCCTGGGAGCTGATATGAGGCCGGGGAGGGGGAGTGGCCACTGCCACGATGCCCCGCCTGCCACTGAGCCCCAGGGTAATGGGCCTTAGATGCGGGGCCTGTCCCCAGCATGCAGGTAGGGAAACCGAGGCCCAGAGAGGGCCAGAGACCCGATTAGAGTCACACAGCAAATCCGGTGCCTCTCGCACGGAGCCGAGCCGCTCGGAGATGCAGGCGCTGAGCCAAGCCCTCCATCCACACAAGGTGGGTGGGTGGGGCAGGCACTGTGAGGGGCATCGAGGCAGTGGCTGGCCTTCCTGGGAGGAGGGGCTGAGGCCCTGGCGCCCAGAGCGCTGGGCGCGGAGCCCACAGGAGCCGTGGAGCTGGCTGTGGTTGGGCACAGGTGACAAGGGAGGCCTTGTACCGCCTCCAGGATCTTTGCTCCCGATTTCTGGTCCTGAGCGTGCCCTGTGTTGGGTACAAAGTCACAAGCGCTAATTGTCCTGGGCTGCAGCCAGCTTCCGGCTGAGCTGGCTGCCTGCGACGGGCGGCCTGGGGCAGAGGGAGCAGGCCCTGGGCACGGAACTTATCTGCCTTCTGGGTTGGGCCCAACAACAAGACGGCTGTTCGTGCCTGGCCAGGTGGGCATCCACGGGGCCTGCCCCTCGACCCAAGCTGAGGGGTCTGAGACGAGTCCCCCAGAGGCCGTGGGCGGGGCGGAGGGCAAACTCCAGTCTCAGACCCATCCCTTCTCTGTTGCCCTTGCCCTGACGCAGGCCCACCTCCCTGCCCACAGCCCCTCCTTGCCCTCAGCCTCCGGCTCTCGGTTCATGCCATGCGGCCTCTGCTGGGTGCCAGTTCCAACTTCGCGACTCCCGCAGGCGGAGTCGGGCGCTTTGGCAGGTGTAGGGCCTGCCACCAGCACCAGCTGAGCCCATTCCAGGCTCCAGTGCCCACCGCCGCCCCTGAAGCCCTCGTGTGTCTTAAACAGACGTGTCACCAGCCTGCGCTCCTGCCTGGAATGCCAGCCCTGCCCCTGCCCTTCTTCCTGCCCTTCACACACCAGCCTGCAGCCCCTCACAGCTCGAGTCCTGCCCTGCTCTGCCCTGCGGGGTCCTCATCACAGTCTGTTCTGTTGGCAGCTGGGACCTTGGCGGGGGTTGGAGTGCCCACGGTGGGCAGTCACTGAGCTGAGGCCAGTGCAGGTGAGGGTGACAGGAGTCGCAGGAGGTGTGACAGCCCAGCGCCCGCAGCTGGCACGGAGCCCCTCAGGAGGGACCTGCCTCCTCGCGGCCACGCAGACCTGCCTGGGCGGGTGTTGGGCTCACTAGGGAGTGTGTGAACTAGGAAATTCCCAGCCTGACCACAGCCTCCTGCGTCAGCGCTCCGGGGACCAGGCCGGTGTCTCCAACACGCCACCCTGGGGTGCTTGCCCAGAGGAGCCCAGGTCTCCTTCCAGGTGCCCCCCGCCCTTCCCTCAACTCTGGTTCTCAGCCGGCTCATCTGCCCTCCTGGGTCTGCCAGGCCCACCACTGGCTTTTCACTGCTGCCCCCGCAGATAGAGCTGCCTCCGTAGGAGGATTGGAGCCCGCATGGGCGTGCAGTGCCCAGGGGTCTGAGCCAGTCACACACCCAGAGGCCGTGGGCGGAGCCACAGACTCCACGGGGTGGGGCCTTCATGGCCAGAGTCCAGAGGTGGGCACGAGTGGCCTGGTCGTGGACTTGGGCAGGAGGCACTGCTCGTGACTCCTGGGGACCCCTCTCCTTCGTCTGGGTCTCCCCTACTCTTTACATCCCCCCACCCCACCCCCGCCTCTCAGGGCCTCTGGCTTGCTCCTGAGCCAGACAGTGCCGGCCGGCAAGGAGTGGGACTGAACCATGTGCAGAGCTGCTCCTGGGTACAGGCAGTGCGCCCTGGGTGAGCGGGCATCGGGGCAACAGAGACAGCATGTGAGAGGCGCCGGGAGAGGCCGCCCGCTGCCCGGCCTGGGAAGGCCACAGCTCGGCCGAGCGCCAGATCCAGACCCCATAGGGCAGGTCCCCTCCGCCCCCCTGCGCCGCCCCGCCGCCATGGGGACCTTCCTAAAGTGTGCCCCCATCTCCTCTCCAGACCCCCCGTTGGCCCCGCCCCCACCGGAGCAGCATTCCCCACGCCCGGCTGCAGGTCTGCAGGTCGTGTCCTGCCTGGGCGTGCTCTCTGACACCTTCAGGCCGTGCCCCACCCTCCTGCCCCACTCACATCCCAGCTCTTCCCGCCCTGGCTCCACACTGCAGTCCCACACCAGCTCCTTTCCCAGCCTCAGCCTCCCCGGCCCAGCTCCCCCACAGCCCCTGAAGCCCAGGCAGGGATTGCTGGGCCTCCCTCCGCGTGGTCAGTGCTGTGGTCATGTCATTCTGTCTCCTGTCCCCCCCAGAATCTCAGGGTGCGGAGCAGCGGGGGAACAGAGTTCTTCACAAGGTCAGCTACCAAGTTCAAGGGCGTCCTGGCCCAGAAGTTCATGTTCGTGGATGGAGACCGGGCCGTGTGTGGCTCCTACAGGTGACTTCTGGCTTTCTGGGGTGGGGAAGAGGTGGCTCTGGGTCCCAGCTAGTTTCTGCCCTTAATCCTGCCTTATGACACCTTGGTTATTCCGGTTCATTGGCCCCCAAACTGCTGAGGTGTGAGCTGGGCCAGGGCGTGCCCGCACACCACCCAGCTCTCCAGAAAGAGGCAGAGGAGGGCTTTTGTCTGAGACTTGTTCCAGCCTAGAGGTGTCACCAGCCTGGAGGTGGGGGGTGTGGCCAAGATGGGACGTGTGTGGCCCCGCTCTGCAAGCCCCACCAGCAGGGGCAGCAGGGTAGCGCTGCCTGCCGCCACTCAGAATGACACCAGGTGTCCAGGGCTGCTCTGGGCCCCAGGAGTGGCGTTTGGGGTGCTGTAACCCCAGAGGAGCGCAGGTGGGAGAGGGCTTGGTGGCAGTGACTTGCGCGAGGACCCAGGTCAGGTCTGACCCCGAGGCTGTGCCCCGTCCTCTGTCCCCTCACTTACCGGTCCTGCCCAGGGCCCCTCGGCCTGTGGGGTGCCTGAGGGCGCGGACACCCCA
>NW_006383019.1:1620285-1622867 GCF_000327345.1 Myotis davidii
CTGACCAGCAGCCGTCCCTGTGTTGCAGCTTCACCTGGTCCGCCGCCCGGACGGACCGCAACGTGATCTCCGTGCTGTCGGGCCAAGTGGTGGAGACGTTCGAACGTGCTGCCCGCCGTGGTCCCCCTGGCGCCCTCGGGCACTGTGGCCAAGAAGCTCGTCAACCCTAAGTACGCGCTGGTCAAGGCCAAGAGCGCCGAGGAGATCGCCAAGGTCTCCTCGGAGAAGCAGGAGGGCCAGAGGCCCCCGGGGCTGCGCGGCCCAGGGCTGGCCGAGCAGCCGGGGGACCTCCCAGAGCCGCCCCTGCCCGTGCACCCGGGGCTGCTCCACCTGGAGCGGGCCAACATGTTCGAATACCTGCCCACGTGGGTGGAGCCGGACCCGGAGCCGGGCAGCGACATCCTGGGCTACATCAACATCATCGACCCCAACATCTGGAACCCCCAGCCCAGCCAGATCAACCGCATCAAGATCCGAGACACCTCCCAGGGCGGCGCCCAGCTGTGGAGGCAGAGCCAGAGCCAGGACTGCAGCCCCTCTCCGGAGCCCAGCACACCCCAAGACGGTCTCCCAGCCAGGAACGGCCTCCCCCAGGGGGACCCCAAGCCAGAGCCCCCTGTGCCCAAGCCCCGGACAGTCCCTGTGGCAGACGTGCTTGCCCAGGATGGAGGCGGTGCCGGCTGGGCCCCAGAAAGCCCGGAAGAGGAGGTGCTGCAGAACAGAACAGACCACAGGCTGCCCAGGACCCCAGCCCCAGGCCCAGGCCCTGCCCCGCTCCGGCGGCAGCTGTCTGTGGCCCAGGGTGACCCTGGCGGCGAGGGCGGGGGGATCCCCAACGGCCTGGACCAGGAGGACGAGGAAGACGACGATGACTACATAACCCTCAGTGACCAGGACAGCCTCTCGGGCAGCTCTGGCCTTGGCCGTGGCCCGCGGCGGCCCTCGGTGGCTTCCTCTTCTGTGTCGGATGAGTATTTCGAGGTGAGGGGACACCCGCCCCCTCTCCGGAGGCGCCACTCAGAGCAAGAAGCCAATGGGCCGGCCCAGCCCCCTCGCCGACAGCTGAGCGCCCCCCACATGACCCGCGGGACCTTTGGGGAGCCCCTGTGTGGTTCACCGTGGGCCCAAGGTCGGGAGAGAGAGGAAGCGGGCTCTCTGCGGAAGATGCAGGCCTTTCGCTCTGTGGACAAGAACGCACAGGTGGGTCAGGTCTCTGCAGCGGGTCTGGGAGCCCCTTCCCTGGGCCTGAGCACCCAGAGCGGCCTCCGCTGGGCTCCCTGATGAGCAGGGTAGGGAGTGGGTAGGCACCCCCCCGGAACCATGCACGCAGGCGCAGGCACGGGCACATGACGATGCTAGAGACCTTCGGCCCCAGTCTCCCCTCAAGGCAGCCTCTGCAGCACTGGCGCTGAATGGAACCCACCGTGTTTCACACCCGTGTGCTACAGGAAGTCAGTGGCATCCCCAAAGCACACAGCAAGTGGTCCTCCAGGGGCCTTGTGTCAAGCCCCCTCCGTGTGGATCCCTTTGATTGCGGTCCTGGGGACCACTCTCCTCCATGCCCCCACCCCCACCCAGGAAACAGCTCATATGCATCCTTGGCCTCTTCCTGGTACCTCTGCAGCCCCGGCCCTACCTGGGAACAGTGCACGGCTGATCATGCCTGGCATGATGATCAGGCCCATGGGCAGCATCTTGAGGTAGCTGGCCAGGATGGAGCCTGCCTTGGCGTGGTTCAAGTCCCGGGCAGACAGCGACCGCTGCACGATGACCTGGGGGCACAGGGAGGCAGTGAGTCCCAGGGGCAGGACTTACCCGGGGGAGCCCCAGGGAGAGGCCTGGGGTGCTGCCCCACTAGTGCCAGACCCGCCTGAGACAACCAACGCCCACGCCTGCTACCTGACGGCTCCCCCAGAAGCAGAGCTCATCTTGATTGGCCGAGCAACTGGGGCCAAGGTACTCATTCCAGGGACTCAGTCTCCCCGTCTGTTCATCAGGGAAAGTGGGTCCTGCCCAGCCTGCCTCCCAGCAGTTGGCAGGGCTGGAGGGGCCCTGGTAGGATGGTACCAGGGGACTCCCCCAGCTCCTGAACCCTCACAGGAGGGGCTGGCATATTCATGCACGTGCTTTGTGTCACTGGCAGAGGTCGGAGCTCTCAGACCTGTGGTTGGGGGAAGCTTCCAGTTCTAGGTCTGCCTGAGGCATCGTCAGGCGGCCTTGGGCAGATCCTGGCTGAGCCTCAGTTTCCAGGTCTGCAGAATGGGAGGATGGAGGGCTCATGGAACTGATGGCATCTGAGATCCCTCCCGACTCTGACATTACGAGTCTACTTCTTTAAAAAATCCACTCTCCTTAAAAACAGCTTTACCGAGCTATGATTCTCCTCTGGCTCAGCCACAAAGTGTACCTGTCAGTGCTTGTTCGTATGTTCACAGCACTGTGCACCTGTGACATTTTTTTTAAATGTATTTTTACTGGTTTCAGAGAGGAAGGGAGAGGGAGAGAGAAAAACATCAATGATGAGAGAATCATTGATTGGCTGCCTCCTGCACGCCCCCTACAGGGGATCGAGCCCACAACCC
>NW_006383019.1:1622885-1624680 GCF_000327345.1 Myotis davidii
ACCTATGACTTTTAAATATAAATATTTTCCCTTTGCTGTCTGCATTGTAAGTCCCTACCAGCAATGGAGAAGCAGGAATTCTCTGAGGCTTCAGCTGTTGCAAGCACATGCCAGTTGAATGGGCAGTGCCCAACAGCGCCTTCCGTGCATGGCTCTCGATGGTACGAGGCGCAGGGTGCCGGGGACTCGGGGCAAGCTGATGTCAGTCCTGCTTCCCCACCAGCTTCCGGAGACTTGGGGACACTTCCTCGCCTCACGCTGAGCCTCAGTTTCCCTGTCTGGACGATGAGGAGGCTCTGTGGACCCTACCCACTGGTGCCCTGTGATGACACGAGCCCATGTCACTGCGCTCGGCCGCCTGCAGAGGGAGGCTGAGGCTCGGGGGCCGTCAGGCCTCCTGTGTTACTGGTTCTGCTTGTTTCTGATTACAAGAGTGCAGCCCGTGCCTTGTGGATGAGCTAGGACAGTGGTCGGCAAACTGCGGCTCGAGAGCCACATGCGGCTCTTTGGCCCCTTGAGTGTGACTCTTCCACAAAATACCACGTGCGGGCGCGCACGTACAGTGCGATTGAAACTTCGTGGCCCATGCGCAGAAGTCGGTATTTTGTGAAAGAGCCACACTCAAGGGGCCAAAGAGCCGCATGTGGCTCGCAAGCCACAGTTTGCCAACCACTGAGCTAGGAGACAGTGAAAAAAGTCTAAAGGAGAGAATGAGAAGTACCCTTGGTCCCAGCACACAGAGCTGCCCCCTGGCGCTGACCAGACTGGGCATCTCGAAGGGACGTCCTGGCCTGGGACTGAGTGGAGTTAGCCCTCCAGGTGTCCTGGGGAGTCCACAGGTGCTCGTGTGGGTCACAGCAGAGCAGGCCCAGGAGGTCCAGACCGGTGGGACCCAGTGGACCCGTCTCTGCCTCGTGGGTGCTCTGGACCACGGCCTGGCTGCCCGCTGCAGGCCCAGCGTAGGCAGGAGGAGGATGGGAGGTAAGGCTGAGGCCAGGCTGCGGGCCACCAATGCCGGTGGCGTCCACCCCAGCCTCCCCGTGTCGCCCTCTTTCCAGACGGGCCCATCCAGCCCTGACCTCGAGGCCAGCCCTGCCTCCATGGGAAATCTCCTGAATGATATCCCACCCAGACGTGCCAGCACCGTGCCAGGCCTGTGCTGAGTGGGGAGGAAACGAGAGGTGCCCGGGGCACAGGGGCACCGGCCAGCTCAGCCGTATGCCCTCCATGACCGGCCCTCACTCCCCGGCGTGCCCTCGGCCCTCCCAGGAGAGCCAGACGGAACCTGCGGTGAAAGCAGTGCTCCTCGGAGGCCCACATGGGTCGCTTCCCACTGTCATGGCCCTGGGGGGTCTGTCAGCAGACACACGGAGCACCTGCTGCTGGCGGGGGAGAGCCCCTTGCAGCCCCTCGCTGGACGGCAGCCCTGGCCCCAGGGAAACCCCTTCCTGTGGGTGCAGCCCCGGTCCTGCCCTCTGGGCCTCAGTGGTCCAGCCTGGGAATGGGGCTCACGGAACCTCCTGCAAGGGGAGGTGTCCCCACTGGCCCAGAGATGCTGGCCTGGCCCTGGGGTTGGCGCCTCACTCCCAGGACGGGGCCCTCGGCTCGGTGCAGGGGCACAGCCCCGGGTCTCTGACAGCCCCGGTTGCCCTCTGGGCCTCAGTGGTCCAGCCTGGGAATGGGGCTCACGGAACCTCCTGCAAGGGGAGGTGTCCCCACTGGCCCAGAGATGCTGGCCTGGCCCTGGGGTTGGCGCCTCACTCCCAGGACGGGGCCCCCGGCTCGGTGCAGGGGC
>NW_006383019.1:1626727-1627967 GCF_000327345.1 Myotis davidii
CTGACGTCCTCCCCCCCCCGTGCTGTCCCCTAGCTGGTCAGGAAGCCCCAGTGGTCTTGCCTGAGATTCAGAGCCTGCGTGCCAGGCCCTCGCCCTAGCCACGCTCTCTAACCCCACAACCCCCCAGCCAGTTTCCTTCCTCTGCTCTCAGGTGCTTTCGGACCTGCTCAGGAAGCCGGGCCTGCTCCCGGAGGAAGCCTCATCGGGTGAGTATTGAGCCTGTGCGGGGTCGTCAGTTTAAACGCTGCTGCCTCTCCACGACTTTCCTGCCGCCGCCGCAGCCGCCCAGGGCCTGCCACCCAGAGGGGCGGAGGCTGTGAGGTCACATGGCGCCAGTCACCTCTCGGAAAGGACTGGAGGCAGGCTCCCAGGGCCGCCCCTGCGCACAGGACCTCCGGCAGGCGGGGCGGAGGCGGGGCAGGGACAGCGAGGAGCCGCACTTGGCGTATCACAGCCACAAAGGCGGTTATTCCCACCGGACACCTGGGCGCTGAGGCACCAAGTTAGGAAACCAGCGGTCAGCCCGCGAAGGTGGGTGCCCTCGGATGTCACCTGTCTTTTTTCTCCCCCCAGGACCACCATCGGGGACCCTCTGCCTTGGAGACGGGGGATAAAGATGGCTTCCCACGGCCCTTGAGGACCCCAGGACCCCCGCCGTACTGCCCCGCTGCCGAGGGCGCCCAGAGCTCTTCCAGGAGAGTGGGTTCCCACTACTGGCCGGCCAAGGGGAGCCTCGTGCCCCACACCCTGCCCGAACCCGGGAGCCCGCGGCTGGCCACCGACGCCCGTCCCAGTCCCCTGGGGATCCCGTACTCCAAACTGTCCCAGTCGAAGCACCTCAAGGCCCGGCCGGGCGGCAGCCAGTGGGCCTCTGATTCCAGGCGGAGAGTGCAGGCCCCTCGGGACCACAAGGACCCCTAGCCCGTGCACCAGTACCAGGTGGCCATGATGGTCAGCCCGAAGGTCATCCCGGTCCACGGGAGGTCCGCCGTGTGGGGGTCCCGGAACATGTGCATGGCATCCGCACGCGGCAGGTGGCAGGTCGTGTTGGCAACCGTCTTGGATGGTATGGCCTGGGCGTAGGCCGCTGCCAGCTGCTCATACCCGCCGATCTGGTCGAAAGCTGGTGGGGTCGGGCAGGACGGGGCGGTTGGTGGCTGGTGCCTGACTCCCAGCCCCCCGCTGCCCTCACCTCGCAGGGAACTTCCTGTGGGTCCCGCTGGCCTCCCCACTCCACCTT
>NW_006383019.1:1628076-1634908 GCF_000327345.1 Myotis davidii
AGTCCCCCACTGTTTTCTATCTATTTAAATACTATTAAATGAGCACGTGGTCCCATGGCCTCTGATGCTGGTTGGCCGTGGGCACGGGGTTTAAACTCTCAGTTCAGGGAAGAAAAGTACTTTTTCTCAGCACGTAAGGACCTTCTGAGGAGTTTAGAGTTAAAGTCCGTCCCCAGGGGCTTCTGAAGGACATGATTTGGGGCAGGCGGAGAGTGGCGGGCAGTGACGGCCTGAGGAAGGAAACCAGGCCCGGGGGACAGGGAGGGTGTGACAGAGCCAGCTGGGCCTCAAGCCCAGACCACATGCCCCCTCACTGTTCCTGTCTACCTCAGGGTCAGCCCCTCATGGCCCAGCCTGGCCCCCTGTGGCTTTGGCTGTGTCTGCAGTCACTCCCCTCTGTCCAGACCGGGCCTGGCCGCCCAGGCCTCTCGCCTGCAGTGGGCTCTAGGGTCTCAGGCCCCTGGTCTGAGAGGAAGCAGATACCCAGAAGCCTGGACCCAGGAGAACCCAGGCCCTACTCCCCACCTTTCCCACGCGGGACATCTGCTGCCCAGACTCTGGGCCCAGCATCTTTGCCACCTGGAGCCCAGGCCAGGCCGGGGTGAGTGCTCAGAGCAAAGGTACAAACACTACACAAGAGGCAGATGTTGCCACGGGATCTGGCGCCTGAATCTGGAAGAGACTGGCCCCCTCTGTGGGGTCCTGGCTCTGCTGGCACCTTCCAGGAACGAGGTGTTCCCTGGAGCCCCGGGACAGCCTCTGCCAGGTCAGGTCTGCCTCGCCCTGTGCTCCTCCGCCCTGCCCAGCGCTTCTGGGCTCTTGTCTGTGGTTCTTAACAATCGGAGCAGACACCCAGGCAGGTTTGTGGTCTCATTGGGTGTCTGCACATCCGCCCTGGGCCCCACCTCACCCTCAGCCCTGAGCCAGCTCTGCACCAGGCGCCGACGCCCAGACCCCAAAGGGCGTGCTACTGGGTGGCCCTGCCAGTCCATAGCCCTCACCTTTGACCGTCAGAATGACAGCCCCCACCACCATGATGAGCGTTTGCAGGGCATCGGTGTAGATCACAGCAGCCAGGCCGCCTGTGGGGGAGAGAGGGAGCTGGAGGGCCTGGTACCGAGGGAGCAGGGACCAGGGAGCGCTTCCAGGGCTCCAGGCGGGCCTCCTGCTCCACATCCAGGCCCTGCCCTTTCCCGGGTGGGTGAGCAGTGGGAGCAGGCAGCAGGGCCAGCACAGCCGGACTACAGCTGTCCAGGGCTGTGGGGGGGAGGTGGCCCCACCTCCTGCTCATGCCCATGGGCTCTGCTGGCCTCTCACATTCGGGCACGTGTCCGCCCTGCTGCACCAATGCCCAGCCCAGCAGTCAGGACCCCTCTCTCCAGTTTGCCACCCGACCGGGCCTGGCGCTGTACCTGCGATGGTGTACAGGGCGGTGATGGCGAGCATGAGGATGGTGGACAGGTAGAAGTTCCAGCCCAGGCAGATGTGCACGAACAGAGCCCCCGCGTACAGGTCGATCTGGGTGGGAAAGGCATCTGTGTAGAGGCCTGAGGGGACCGCAGGGTGAGCGAGCCCCCCGCAGCTGCTCACTCCCCCAGTGGCCTCAGCGCCCTGTGGATGAGGGACCCCACCTGCCAGGGGCTGGGTGCGGGCAGAGGAGGGCCTGGCCGGGCCACTGCAGCAGGGACGCTAGTGTTGGTGGAAAGTCCTAGGGAGCCATGCCCACCGGGGAGCAGCCTTGCTACTGAACCTGGCCCCTGCGGGGGGTAAGGGCAGAGCCCTGGCCCTGTGGTTCCCAGGGGATCCTTGAGGAGGAGGACCCAAGGAGGGCTTCCTGGGGGAGGCCCACAAAGACTAGAGGCCTCCGGAAGCAGGTGCACATGCCTCTGTCCAGGGGAGCCTGTCTGGACCCCACTCCCTGCTCCCTGTCAGCCAGGGCCTCCGAGAGGAGACCGGGGTGGGCGGGGGAAGGCGGTCTTGCTTCATGCCCCGGCGGGACTGGAATGAGTCAGGACTGTGTGTCGGGCTGAGGCTGGACCCAGGGGCTGGGCTCGATACCACCCTTGCCGGCCCAGGACCCATTTGGGGCAAGAACCCGAGCTCCAGGGTGAGCTCTGGACCCGGCCCCCCAGAGCTTGCCCATCCCCCTGTGCAGGGGGCCCAGAAAGAGAAGGGAGGGCCCTGCCCGTTGCCAGGCCGGCCATTCCGTGCTGGCTACGAGGGGAGACACCCGAAATAGCCTTTGGGGCCACAAGCTCCTGAGAAGGCTGGGCGGGCTGTGGGCCAGTCTGCAAGGCCGGGGGCACCAGCCCCTGGAGCTGCCCCAGCGCCCGGTCCAACTTGGAGCTGCCAGCACTGCAGGGGGTGAGGCCTGCAGACACCCTGCTCCGGGGCCTTAGGACAGAGCCCACGTTGCCGCGCCTCCCTCCAGGCTCCTCACCTTCTTCTGGGGAGGACACCAGCTGTGTGGAGACTGACACGTGTGTGTGTGTGTGCGTTTGTGTGTGCATGTTTGTGTGTGGCAGCTCCAGCGTGTGTGCGCGCACGCGTGTGTTGAGGCATCTACCTCCAGCTCCCGTGAGACTAGAGGAGAAACGGAGGCACAGGGAGGGAAGGGCTTCATCAGGTCAGACCCAGGAAAACAGAGTGGGATGCCAGGCGGGAGGCCGCGGGCAGGGGGTGCAGGAGGCTCCAGCGAGCAGGCTCCTTCCGGCCCTCCTCCGGCCACCACGAAAGACCCTCCCTGAACCCCAGCTGCCCTCAGAGCGGAGCCCTGGTCTGTGCCTGACCTTCCGGCCACGGTCCCTTTAAGCACAGGTGACACTGGCCACACCATCCAGCGCCCAGCACTTTGCTGCCTCCAGGCCTCGACACCCAGTCTCTGCATCTCATCCTCCAGAAGTCACTCCCCAGCTGCCTGACCCCCCTCTCCGCTCAAGGCCAGTTCCACCCTCCCTGGTGGCAGCAGGCCCCTAAGAGGGCGAGGACTGACAGGCCACAGGGCAGCACAGCCGAGGTGTGGAGGTGGGCCACTCCTGTCTTCGCTCCGGTGGCACACAGCGGCCAGCAAAGGCTCGCTGTCACCGAGCGCAGCCGCCAGCATGCAGTTGCCTGCAGGCTCCGGAGGAGTCCCCGATGAATCTCGGGGACACCCGGTCGGTCTCCGGGTCTGAGCGACCAGAACTCTCCTCTGCAGAGCGGGGCAAGCTGCAACCTGGTAGAAGCTCAGAGCCCTACACCCAGAGCTGCAGGGACCTGGGTCCGTGTCCCTGGTCAACTGTCCCAGCTAAAGGCTGCTTCACCCCCTGGGCCTCTGGCTCTTATCTATGAAGTGGGGGGCGAGGGGGAGAACGCAGGAGCACTCAGCTCCCCCAGCCCCTCTAGACCCCTGCGGGCCACTCCCCCTGCGCCGCTCTCCCTGGGCCCAGGAAAGCCCCGGCCCCTGAACTCCGTGTTCACAGAGAGAGGCGAAGCCAGAGGGACCTGCCCTGGTGGCAAAACCCTGGGAAGATGAGGGGACAGCAGCAGGGACGGGAGGCTCAAGGAAGGCCCCTCAAGGACACAGGCTGGCCAGGTCTGCTGGGCAGGAACCCCTGGCCCACCCTCACTCAGGACCCGCTGTGGGGGCTGCTCTGTGATCTGACCCCAAACTCCTCGCCAACTGTCCTGTCACTTCCTGTTCTTCCCCAAGCGTGAGGCCTGGCGGCGCCCACACCGTACCTTCTGCCCACAGGCACCTCTCACCTCACAGAAATCCAGCCCCTCCGGAAGGCCCCTTCCCCCAGGCGGTGCCCGCCGGTGCCTGGTACACCTACCCTGCGTCATGGGCCAGGAGCGCTTTATTCTGAGCGTCTCTGAGGCTCGGCTGTCCTACCCGGTGGGTGTCCTACCGGGCTCCGCCACGAGGAGGCGCACTATGGAGGGAAACACGCTGCCCAAAGCCCTGCAGTCACGGGGCGGGGTCATGGCTGCAGCCTTCGCGCTGGGCTGGCCCTGGGGACCCTGAGCTCACAGGTCCCTAGAGCCAGCGGACCCCATTGTGGCACCATCTCCTGGAGCTTGAAAAATACCCCGAGCCTAGGACACGGAGGGAGCAGGGAGCGAGGCCCAGGCAGCGAGGGGCTGTGCCGCTGAGCTCCCCTGCTGGGCGGACCTGCTGGGCCCCGGTTCCCCATGAGCCAGCGCGTGCCCCCGGCACATGTGGTAGCGGAGAAGCGGGTGTGGTGACTTCCCCCCAAATTATCTTGGGTGTCCCCTGCCCCCAACCCTGCCCGTCTCACAGAGGCCATAACCATCCTTCAGGGTTGCAGAAACCTCTCCCCTTCGCCACACTCCCTGCACCAGACCCACCAGCCACCTCCCACCTCAGCCACTCATCGCCGCCTTCCTGCGCGTGACTGGCGCCAGGGACACCCGGAGGCCTGCATGTCCACTGCGTGCAGAGTGAAAGCCACCCCTCCGCAGCTCCAGCCCCACCAGCTCCCTTCAGCTGCTGCAAACCCCGCGTTTTCATCTCCAACACGAGCCTGGTCCCTCCCCTGTCTTCTCACTCTAGACTGCAGCCCAGCCTTCGCTTCTTTTGTCGCACTTGCACTGTTTATTGAGATTGCATTGCTCTGTTTACTTATCTGTCTGGAACGTAAGCTCCCTGAGAGCCAGAAAAGAGATCACCCTGGCTCAGCTGGGGCCTGGGGAACCGCCGGGCACGACTGTGTCAGGGATGGCACCGGAGCCCACAGACCACCCGCCACGCCCACTGGTGGTGTCGTTCCACTTCGGCGCAAATGGCCCTTGAACAACATGGGGGCTGGGGGTCCTGACGCCTGTGCAGCTGAAAATCCACCGATAACTTCTGACCCCCTGAGACCTAACTCCATCCCCTCGGTGCCTGCGGGGATTGATTCCAGGACCGCACAGACACCACGTCCTCTGACACTCAAGTCCCTGATATAAGTGGAGCAAGAAGAATCCATACAGTTGGCCCTCCACATCCGCGGACTCCCAGTTGTGGATGCAAAGCCCAGAAAATGGAGAGCCAACTGTGTATTTACTGAAAAAAGTCATGTTGAAGTGGACCTGCACGGTTCACACCCAGGTTGTTGAAGGGTCAACTAGTTTGCATGTGGCCTGCAAAGCCACAAATACTTACTCCTGGCCCTTTACCAAAAATAAATAAAAATAGCTGATCCCTGGCATATATTCTCTCATTCATTCCCATGAAGTGGGACTGGAGATACATCAATGAACAAAGAGAAAAAATGGGGGAGACAACAGACATTCTAAGCAAACTATGCAGCATACTGCAAGATAGTACTCGGTGGAAAAGAGGGAGCAGGTAAGGGAGTCCGGACCTGCTGGGGCAGGACTAGCCGTCATGGTGAAGGTGAGAGTAGAAAGACTTGAGACAAGTCAGGGAGTGAGCCATGTGGATACCCAGGTAAAGGAGGTTCCAGGCAGAGACCATAGCACGTGCAAGGCCCTGAAGCAGGCTCATGCCTGGCATGTTCACGAGATTGCAAGGAGGCCAGGCTGGATGCCGGGTGCGACAGGGAGAGGGAGCGGTGAGGGCACTGACGTAGCAGGGACTGCCTCTTGAAGGACCGTGAGGCTCGGTTGGCCTTAACTCCAAGCGGCCTGATGGGTCGTGCCGAGATTCCCTACTTTCCAGAGAGCGCACAGGCCCAGAGTCGCACCGCGATGGAGCTGGGCCTTGGCTCCCTCAGACCAGCCAGAGGGTCAGTGGTGCTCTCTGCAGCCTGACGTCACATGTTCTCTCTGCAGACCAGAGTCCCCTCCAGAGGGGTAGCAGCAGGCGGGCCCTGTGGTCTCTTTCTGGACAGGCTGCATCCGGGATGGGTCCTGGGAGTGCAGTGCCGGGGAGGCCAGGGCCTCTGGAGGCCAGCGGGGCACGGGCACTGCAAACAGCTTCCGCCCAGGGCTCTAGCCCCCTCTCTGCTTCATCTGGGCAACCCCAGCACCGGTGCTGAAGCCCCAGCCTTGAGGTCAATGGGTGGTTCCCCATTTTATAGGTGGGTAAACTGAGTCACCCTCATCACAAGTAGAGCTGGAAGTATCCCATCGTGGCTGGTTTGGCACAGCAGGCAGGGGTCATGTCTGGGAGGCAGAGGCCTGGGTTCTAACGGACTCTGCCTGACTCAGCAGGGCCTTCAGCAAGTGCAGCCGCTCTCTAGGTCTCCGTGGTCTCATCTGCAAACGGGCTGCAGGACAAGAACGTCTCTGAGGCCCTCCCCTTAACCAACCTCATTCGGGTAGTCCCACCCACACTGCCCATTTCAGGCTGTTCTGAGTGTGAGAAATAACCATATCCATAGATACGGCCAGGCTGAGCCCTGTCCATAGACACCGCCAGGCTGGGCCCTGTCCATAGACACCGCAAGGCTGAGCCCTGTCAATAGATATAGCCGGGCTGAGCCCTGTCCATAGACACCTCCAGGCTGAACCCTGTCCATAGACACCGCCAGGCTGGACCCTGTCCATAGATACCGCCAGGCTGAACCCTGTATAGATACCGCCAGGCTCCACCCTGTCCATAGACACCGCCAGGCTGAGCCCTGTCCATAGACACCGCCAGCTGAGCCCTGACCATAGACACAGCCAGGCTGAGGCCTGTCCATAGACACTGCGCCAGGCTGGCCTGTCCATAGACACCGCCAGGCTCCACCCTGACCATAGACACCGCCAGGCTGGGCCCTGTCCATAGACACCGCCAGGCTCCACCTTGACCATAGATACCGCCAGGTTGAGCCCAGTCCATAGACACCGCCAGGCTGGGCCCTGTCATAGACACCGCCAGGCTGGGCCCTGTCCATAG
>NW_006383019.1:1635170-1641832 GCF_000327345.1 Myotis davidii
GACCCCCCCAGGCTGGACCCTGTCCATAGACACCACCAGGCTGCACCCTGTCCATAGACACCGCCAGGCTGAGCCCTGTCCATAGACACCGCCAGGCTGAGCCCTGTCCATAGATACCGCCGGGCTCCACCCCGACCATAGACACCGCCAGGCTCCACCCTGACCACAGATACCGCCAGGCTGCCCCCTGCCCATAGACACCGCCTGGCTGGGCCCTGTCCAAAGATACCGCCAGGCTGCCCCCTGCCCATAGACACCGCCTGGCTGGGCCCTGTCCAAAGATACCGCCAGGCTGCCCCCTGCCCATAGACACCGCCTGGCTGGGCCCTGTCCAAAGATACCGCCAGGCTGCCCCCTGCCCATAGACACCGCCTGGCTGGGCCCTGTCCAAAGATACCGCCAGGCTGCCCCCTGCCCATAGACACCGCCTGGCTGGGCCCTGTCCAAAGATACCGCCAGGCTGCCCCCTGCCCATAGACACCGCCTGGCTGGGCCCTGTCCAAAGATACCGCCAGGCTGCCCCCTGCCCATAGACACCGCCTGGCTGGGCCCTGTCCAAAGATACCGCCAGGCTGCCCCCTGCCCATAGACACCGCCTGGCTGGGCCCTGTCCAAAGATACCGCCAGGCTGCCCCCTGCCCATAGACACCGCCTGGCTGGGCCCTGTCCAAAGATACCGCCAGGCTGCCCCCTGCCCATAGACACCGCCTGGCTGGGCCCTGTCCAAAGATACCGCCAGGCTGCCCCCTGCCCATAGACACCGCCTGGCTGGGCCCTGTCCAAAGATACCGCCAGGCTGCCCCCTGCCCATAGACACCGCCTGGCTGGGCCCTGTCCAAAGATACCGCCAGGCTGCCCCCTGCCCATAGACACCGCCTGGCTGGGCCCTGTCCAAAGATACCGCCAGGCTGCCCCCTGCCCATAGACACCGCCTGGCTGGGCCCTGTCCAAAGATACCGCCAGGCTGCCCCCTGCCCATAGACACCGCCTGGCTGGGCCCTGTCCAAAGATACCGCCAGGCTGCCCCCTGCCCATAGACACCGCCTGGCTGGGCCCTGTCCAAAGATACCGCCAGGCTGCCCCCTGCCCATAGACACCGCCTGGCTGGGCCCTGTCCAAAGATACCGCCAGGCTGCCCCCTGCCCATAGACACCGCCTGGCTGGGCCCTGTCCAAAGATACCGCCAGGCTGCCCCCTGCCCATAGACACCGCCTGGCTGGGCCCTGTCCAAAGATACCGCCAGGCTGCCCCCTGCCCATAGACACCGCCTGGCTGGGCCCTGTCCAAAGATACCGCCAGGCTGCCCCCTGCCCATAGACACCGCCTGGCTGGGCCCTGTCCAAAGATACCGCCAGGCTGCCCCCTGCCCATAGACACCGCCTGGCTGGGCCCTGTCCAAAGATACCGCCAGGCTGCCCCCTGCCCATAGACACCGCCTGGCTGGGCCCTGTCCAAAGATACCGCCAGGCTGCCCCCTGCCCATAGACACCGCCTGGCTGGGCCCTGTCCAAAGATACCGCCAGGCTGCCCCCTGCCCATAGACACCGCCTGGCTGGGCCCTGTCCAAAGATACCGCCAGGCTGCCCCCTGCCCATAGACACCGCCTGGCTGGGCCCTGTCCAAAGATACCGCCAGGCTGCCCCCTGCCCATAGACACCGCCTGGCTGGGCCCTGTCCAAAGATACCGCCAGGCTGCCCCCTGCCCATAGACACCGCCTGGCTGGGCCCTGTCCAAAGATACCGCCAGGCTGCCCCCTGCCCATAGACACCGCCTGGCTGGGCCCTGTCCAAAGATACCGCCAGGCTGCCCCCTGCCCATAGACACCGCCTGGCTGGGCCCTGTCCAAAGATACCGCCAGGCTGCCCCCTGCCCATAGACACCGCCTGGCTGGGCCCTGTCCAAAGATACCGCCAGGCTGCCCCCTGCCCATAGACACCGCCTGGCTGGGCCCTGTCCAAAGATACCGCCAGGCTGCCCCCTGCCCATAGACACCGCCTGGCTGGGCCCTGTCCAAAGATACCGCCAGGCTGCCCCCTGCCCATAGACACCGCCTGGCTGGGCCCTGTCCAAAGATACCGCCAGGCTGCCCCCTGCCCATAGACACCGCCTGGCTGGGCCCTGTCCAAAGATACCGCCAGGCTGCCCCCTGCCCATAGACACCGCCTGGCTGGGCCCTGTCCAAAGATACCGCCAGGCTGCCCCCTGCCCATAGACACCGCCTGGCTGGGCCCTGTCCAAAGATACCGCCAGGCTGCCCCCTGCCCATAGACACCGCCTGGCTGGGCCCTGTCCAAAGATACCGCCAGGCTGCCCCCTGCCCATAGACACCGCCTGGCTGGGCCCTGTCCAAAGATACCGCCAGGCTGCCCCCTGCCCATAGACACCGCCTGGCTGGGCCCTGTCCAAAGATACCGCCAGGCTGCCCCCTGCCCATAGACACCGCCTGGCTGGGCCCTGTCCAAAGATACCGCCAGGCTGCCCCCTGCCCATAGACACCGCCTGGCTGGGCCCTGTCCAAAGATACCGCCAGGCTGCCCCCTGCCCATAGACACCGCCTGGCTGGGCCCTGTCCAAAGATACCGCCAGGCTGCCCCCTGCCCATAGACACCGCCTGGCTGGGCCCTGTCCAAAGATACCGCCAGGCTGCCCCCTGCCCATAGACACCGCCTGGCTGGGCCCTGTCCAAAGATACCGCCAGGCTGCCCCCTGCCCATAGACACCGCCTGGCTGGGCCCTGTCCAAAGATACCGCCAGGCTGCCCCCTGCCCATAGACACCGCCTGGCTGGGCCCTGTCCAAAGATACCGCCAGGCTGCCCCCTGCCCATAGACACCGCCTGGCTGGGCCCTGTCCAAAGATACCGCCAGGCTGCCCCCTGCCCATAGACACCGCCTGGCTGGGCCCTGTCCAAAGATACCGCCAGGCTGCCCCCTGCCCATAGACACCGCCTGGCTGGGCCCTGTCCAAAGATACCGCCAGGCTGCCCCCTGCCCATAGACACCGCCTGGCTGGGCCCTGTCCAAAGATACCGCCAGGCTGCCCCCTGCCCATAGACACCGCCTGGCTGGGCCCTGTCCAAAGATACCGCCAGGCTGCCCCCTGCCCATAGACACCGCCTGGCTGGGCCCTGTCCAAAGATACCGCCAGGCTGCCCCCTGCCCATAGACACCGCCTGGCTGGGCCCTGTCCAAAGATACCGCCAGGCTGCCCCCTGCCCATAGACACCGCCTGGCTGGGCCCTGTCCAAAGATACCGCCAGGCTGCCCCCTGCCCATAGACACCGCCTGGCTGGGCCCTGTCCAAAGATACCGCCAGGCTGCCCCCTGCCCATAGACACCGCCTGGCTGGGCCCTGTCCAAAGATACCGCCAGGCTGCCCCCTGCCCATAGACACCGCCTGGCTGGGCCCTGTCCAAAGATACCGCCAGGCTGCCCCCTGCCCATAGACACCGCCTGGCTGGGCCCTGTCCAAAGATACCGCCAGGCTGCCCCCTGCCCATAGACACCGCCTGGCTGGGCCCTGTCCAAAGATACCGCCAGGCTGCCCCCTGCCCATAGACACCGCCTGGCTGGGCCCTGTCCAAAGATACCGCCAGGCTGCCCCCTGCCCATAGACACCGCCTGGCTGGGCCCTGTCCAAAGATACCGCCAGGCTGCCCCCTGCCCATAGACACCGCCTGGCTGGGCCCTGTCCAAAGATACCGCCAGGCTGCCCCCTGCCCATAGACACCGCCTGGCTGGGCCCTGTCCAAAGATACCGCCAGGCTGCCCCCTGCCCATAGACACCGCCTGGCTGGGCCCTGTCCAAAGATACCGCCAGGCTGCCCCCTGCCCATAGACACCGCCTGGCTGGGCCCTGTCCAAAGATACCGCCAGGCTGCCCCCTGCCCATAGACACCGCCTGGCTGGGCCCTGTCCAAAGATACCGCCAGGCTGCCCCCTGCCCATAGACACCGCCTGGCTGGGCCCTGTCCAAAGATACCGCCAGGCTGCCCCCTGCCCATAGACACCGCCTGGCTGGGCCCTGTCCAAAGATACCGCCAGGCTGCCCCCTGCCCATAGACACCGCCTGGCTGGGCCCTGTCCAAAGATACCGCCAGGCTGCCCCCTGCCCATAGACACCGCCTGGCTGGGCCCTGTCCAAAGATACCGCCAGGCTGCCCCCTGCCCATAGACACCGCCTGGCTGGGCCCTGTCCAAAGATACCGCCAGGCTGCCCCCTGCCCATAGACACCGCCTGGCTGGGCCCTGTCCAAAGATACCGCCAGGCTGCCCCCTGCCCATAGACACCGCCTGGCTGGGCCCTGTCCAAAGATACCGCCAGGCTGCCCCCTGCCCATAGACACCGCCTGGCTGGGCCCTGTCCAAAGATACCGCCAGGCTGCCCCCTGCCCATAGACACCGCCTGGCTGGGCCCTGTCCAAAGATACCGCCAGGCTGCCCCCTGCCCATAGACACCGCCTGGCTGGGCCCTGTCCAAAGATACCGCCAGGCTGCCCCCTGCCCATAGACACCGCCTGGCTGGGCCCTGTCCAAAGATACCGCCAGGCTGCCCCCTGCCCATAGACACCGCCTGGCTGGGCCCTGTCCAAAGATACCGCCAGGCTGCCCCCTGCCCATAGACACCGCCTGGCTGGGCCCTGTCCAAAGATACCGCCAGGCTGCCCCCTGCCCATAGACACCGCCTGGCTGGGCCCTGTCCAAAGATACCGCCAGGCTGCCCCCTGCCCATAGACACCGCCTGGCTGGGCCCTGTCCAAAGATACCGCCAGGCTGCCCCCTGCCCATAGACACCGCCTGGCTGGGCCCTGTCCAAAGATACCGCCAGGCTGCCCCCTGCCCATAGACACCGCCTGGCTGGGCCCTGTCCAAAGATACCGCCAGGCTGCCCCCTGCCCATAGACACCGCCTGGCTGGGCCCTGTCCAAAGATACCGCCAGGCTGCCCCCTGCCCATAGACACCGCCTGGCTGGGCCCTGTCCAAAGATACCGCCAGGCTGCCCCCTGCCCATAGACACCGCCTGGCTGGGCCCTGTCCAAAGATACCGCCAGGCTGCCCCCTGCCCATAGACACCGCCTGGCTGGGCCCTGTCCAAAGATACCGCCAGGCTCCACCCTGACCATACATACCACCAGGCTGAGCCCTGTCCATAGACACCGCCAGGCTGAGCCCTGTCCATAGATACCGCCAGGCTCCGCCCTGACCATAGACACCGCCAGGCTCCGCCCTGACCATAGACACCGCCAGGCTCCGCCCTGTCCATAGACACCGCCAGGCTCCACCCTGACCATAGATACCGCCAGGCTGAACCAGAGTAGGTAAGAACCCCTGGGCCTAGGACTTGGCCCTCGGACCCAGAGAGCCTTCCCTCCTTGGGCCTCCCCCACTCTGGCCTGTCCTCTGGGACGGGCCAGAGGCACTAACTCCTGCCTGACTGTGCCACGACCTGCCTAACCCCCAGCGCCACTTTGTGCTGCAACCCCTGACCATCAGCACCTCCAGCCTCACCCCTCACTCTCGCGCTCTAGGCCAGGGCAGACATGGCAGCCCAGCAGCCAGATGGCACACAGGTCTGTTTGGTGCGAACTGGAGCGTGGCCTCTGTATCTGTGCCTCTGGTCCCTGAAGAGGCAGCTGGCACAGGGGCCGGGGAATGCGGAGAGGAAGCGCATGAGGGGGAAATCCTATACTGGACCTTCAGTGCAGTGTGGAGCAGGTCCCTCCAGTCTCCAAAGGGAAACCCTGAGCAAGAAGCCTCTCATGATACTGAGAGCACCTCGCTTTTGGAAGGCAGAGCAATGCTTGCTTGTTAACATCTCCTGAAACTGCACAAGAACAAAATGCTCTGGGGTGCCCGGAGTTGACCTGAGGGTGCACAGTAGAGGCCAGGCCCAGACAAGGCCCAGGGTGTGCAGAGGGCTGCCGACCACTATCCCCATGCCCAAGGTGGGGGAGGGGCATGCCAGATGCCAGGTCAGACCCCCAGTCAGGCCCATGTGGTCCAGGCCGCCCCAGGCCAGTCCCAGGCCACCCCAGGCCAGTCCCAGGGCACCCCAGGCCAGTCCCAGGCTGCCCCAGGCCAGTCCCAGGCCACCCCAGGCCGCTGAGGAGCAGTCACTCTCCCAGGACCGCATTTCCAGGGAGCCCTGCCTGCAGGTCCTGGCTGACCAGTGAGGCCTCCACTCCCTCCTCAAAATCCATGGCATGTCTGGGTTTTCCCAGTCCCAGAGCCGACCTGAAGAAGGCCCAGGAGGTGAGCACCACTGAGGAGAAAGACAGGCTCACGGAGCATGTCCCGCCTTCAACGTGCCAGCCCACCCCCTGCACAGAGCCTGGGAGGCAGGCCGGCCATCCACCGCCTTCGGGCGCCAAGGCTTGGGTTTCGGGTCTCGTTCAGGCTCACTCAGCTGACAGCAGGCTGACCCAGGACACAGCCAGGTCCCCTCTCCTGAACCCCGCCAGGGCAGTGAGAGCCAGGCCTGGCATCCTGGCATTGCCATGACATCATCAGCAAGCCTGAGACCAGTCCATGCCTTCCTTGGGCCTTGGCTCCCTACCTGTAAAATTAGGGATTT
The DNA here is from genome assembly GCF_000327345.1 of Myotis davidii. Classification (NCBI taxonomy): domain Eukaryota; kingdom Metazoa; phylum Chordata; class Mammalia; order Chiroptera; family Vespertilionidae; genus Myotis; species Myotis davidii. The sequence goes on from NW_006383019.1 coordinate 1,641,745, forward strand.
GGACAGGAAAGCCACCAGCAAGGGCTGCCTGGCACTCTGGTGTGCTTTCTGCTCTTACCCTTCCAGCGGGACCAGGTCCAGGCCCCCA
>NW_006383019.1:1641861-1661139 GCF_000327345.1 Myotis davidii
CCAATGCCAGGATGGGGGGGGCTCCGGGGGACCAGCTGGGGACAGAGCTGACCAGCCACAGTGAGAGGCAGTAGGTGGCTTCCATGCAGCCTCTGAACCTCAGCCCAGACCAAGCGGGCTCGCAGCGCCCCCTCGTGGCAGTCCTGCTCACCTCAGCTCAGGTCCAGGGAAGACCAGAGGCTGACCAGGGATGTCCACCACCAGCCCCTGATACTGAGTATCCCCCGGGGGCCCCCACATCTAGCACCTGCGGTGAATCAGGAGTCACAGAATCTACACTCGTCCCCCAACTATGCTGGCTGCTGAGCCTACACTCTGGGGGCCCTGGACCAGTTGTCACAAACTCTCTGTGTGACCCTATGCAAGTTATTGTCCCTCTTTGGGCCTCAGTTTCCCCAGATGTTAAACAAGGGTGAGAGGATGTCAGGTCTGTTTGGGGGGGCCTCCAGAGTGGGATGTGCCCAGGCTCTGCTGGCTAGAAGCTGAGTGGGGGCGGCTCACCGATATCTTGGTGAAGACAGACAGCAGCAGGGACAGGACAGACAGGTACATGCGCATCCTCTGGCCTCCGTAGCGCTTCTGGATGTATTCAGGCATGGTGACGATCTGGGGAGGCCGGACAGGGTCACTCTCCTGAGACCACACTAGCACGCGGGCCAGGAGTGGCTCAAGGGCAGGTGCGGCCCCACATTGAGCACTGAACTCAGGCGAAGGGTTTTCACCATCTCCTAAGGGTTCCAGGCAGGGGAGTGGCGGGCAGGCTTACGTGGGCTGTTCAAGGCTGACATGAGGAATGGATTGGAGGGGCCGCTGCTGGGGACAGAGGGACAGGCTCGGAAGCTGATAGGACAAAACCAGATGAGTTATGTGAGGCTGAATGGAGAAGGTGACTGTGAGGGGCAGAGCAGGGGACAGGCAGAGACATCCAGGAAATGGAATCCCCTAGACTTAGTGACGGCTCAGCTGGGGCCAAAAGAATGGGCGAGTCAAGGACAGTGCTGCCTAGGTGTGCCACCCAGGTGTGCTGCCCAGGTCTGCAGCCCAGGTGTAACACCCAGGTGTGCCATCCAGATGTGCCATCCAGGTGTGCTGTCCAGGTGTGTGGCTTGTGTGCCCCAGGAGCACTGCTGCACAGAACACATCTGGACACTGGCAGACCTCAGCTGCTGGGAGGTGCCCCCCTGGCTACTGAGGTGTGGACTCCAACGTGCAAACCAGCAGATAAGGCACCTGGGCTGACATCCTGGGGCCGCCTTGCTGGGCTGATAGCAATGCTAATTGCATAATAAACAGCTGGGAGAGTTTGCCAACTTGTGAGTGAAGCCAGAGGGTCCTGCCCATCACCACCACCAATTAGAACCAAGGCCCAGACCCAAGGGAGGCTGCTGCAAGGTTCCAGGAGCAGACTTACCTCTGAGGAGATGTAGATAGGCACAAAAACCCACGCTAGGGCCAGCAGCACGTAGGTGGCCTGCGGGCGACAGGGGCAGGGTGAGGACAGTGGGCACAGCCCCCACAGCCCTGCTCCACAGGAGAAACTGGGACCAGGGGTCTGGAGGCCTGACTTGCCAGGAGAACTCAGGCAGCCCCTTCCCCTCCTGGCACCTCTGTAAACAGATGGCCTGGGCCAAGGCTAGCAGCTGCCTTCCTGTTGGTCTGTCCAGCACTTTGGCATTCTGTAGACCAGGCCTCCCGCTCCCCGCCAGGAACACTGCTGCACAGAACACATCTGGACACTGGCAGGCCTCAGCTGCTGGGAGGTGCCCCTCTGGCCATCAAGGTGTGGACTCCAGTGGAGCTCCTGTCCAGGGCCTGGAGGGATGGTTGTGCTCTCCCACACCCTGCACCCACTCTGGGAGCTCACATTCCACTCAAAACCTGCCACAGCCAGGCCTCCAGCTGCGCCTGAGCCGGCCAGTCCAATGAAGAGGCCGGAACCCTCGCTGCTGGCAAAGAGGGAGGCTCCGATCTGGTGGGGAGAGAGGAAAAGGAATCAGCTGTGAGCCACCCAGATTCCAAGGCCCCCGCCCTTCACACAATTTCCAGGACCCCACTCCTATTCCCCCAGCTTGGGGACCCCCTGACAGCCTCAGCCTGCCCCATCACCACCTGCTTAAACTGGACTGGGCAGTGACCTCAAGGATGCAGATGCTAACTGACCTGGAGGCCAGATGTGGCCCCAATAGAAGGAGGGGTGGGAGGAGTCAGGGTGCACTCACCGGCCACCATGTCATGTCCCGGCCCGCGAGGAAGTAACCGCTCACTGTGTTCCTGCTGGCTCGACAGGAGGACTGCAAGGACAGAGCAGAAATTGAAACCCCTGTGCATTGCTGGAAGGAATGTACAATGGCGCCACTGCTGTGGAAAATAGTCTGGCCATTCCTCAAAGAGTTAAACACACAATTACTCTATGGTCCAGCAATTCCACTCCTAGGTGCATATCTAAGAGAACTGAAAACAGGCATTCAGTAACAGTGCAGAGCGAGGGAGAGGGGGCAATAGGAAATAACTGCTAATAAGTGTGGGTTTTCCTTTTGGGGTGATGAAAATATTTTAGAACTAGATAGGGGTGGTGATTGCACAACATTGTGAATGTACTAAATGCCACTGAATTGTACACTTTAAAATGGTTAAAATGGATCACAATAGCTTCTCTCCTCACAGAAAGTTAACTGACAAAGAAATTAAAGCTTAAAATATTAACGAATTTTCCAAGGACACACAGCTTCTTCTCGGTTCTCACTCCAATTCTGATTTCTCTATTCTGACTCCTGGCTCATGGTCTCCTGCAGCTTTACTCATTTCTCATCTCACTGAGATTGAAACTGTAACACTGGTGAATCAGGACAACGTTCCAACCAACCGAACTACCTGGCCAGGGCTAGACTATATCCTTAAATACAGCAATCAACAGAGTCTTACCAATTGGTCAAGTGGGGACACTAACTTCTGGGTGGAGCATTAGAACAACTGTACTTGTACAACAGCTCACATGACATGGTCAGGGTTGAGCCTCACAGTCAGCCAGCCTGAGAGGAGATCCCACCAAAGAATGGGAAAACAACAATCAAGACCCAATTATGCCCAGCCCGTGTGGCTCAGTGGTTGAGCATCAACCTATGAACGAGGAGGTCATGGTTTGATTCCCAATCAGGGCATATGCCCAGATGTGAGTTCCCTCTCCAGTGGGGGGCATGCAGGAGACAGCCAGTCAATGATTCCCTATCATTGATGTTTCTATCTCTCTCTCCCTCTAAAATCAATAAAAATATATATGTTTTTAAAAAGACCCAATTACAACAGGAGAGCCCAAAGAAGTGACAAAAGAGACAATCCTAGAGCATCCAGTTCAGGAAGTCAAGAAGATTGTACCACTGGGTCCCACAGGACAGTTAACAAAAGACCACCCCATGAAGACTGGGAGTCATAGCAGTTCGACCTAATACATAGAAACAAACACAGAGCGACAACGTGAAAACTACAAAGAACTTAATGGGAACTACACGGAACTTAGTGGGGACGACATCAGCATTAAAAAGGACGTAGAAAAACCATGAATAAGAACCAGTCAGAAATGAAGAATACCATATTTGACATCAAGAATACACTAGAAGGAATTTAAAGAGGCTGGAGGAAGCAGAGGATCAAATTAGTGATTTGGAAGACAAGGTAGAAAAAACACTCAATTAGAGCAGCAAAAAGAAAAAAAAACACTTAAAAAGTATAATGACAGCCTGACTGGCATGGTTCAGTGGTTAATCAGGAGGTCATGGTTCAATTCCCAGTTAGGGAACATGCCTAGTGTGGGGCATGTAGCAGGCAGCCAATCAATGATTCTCTCTCATCATTGATGTTTTAATTCTCTCTCACTCTCTTTTCCTCTCAGAAATCAATAAAAATATATTTTAAAAAAGAAAAAAGTATGACAAGAGTTTAAGGCAGGGGTCCTCAAACTACGGCCCGTGGGCCACATGCAAATACAAATATTGTATTTGTTCCCATTTTGTTTTTTTACTTCAAAATAAGATATGTGCAGTGTGCATAGAAATTTGTTCATAGTTTTTTTAAAAATTATAGTCTGGCCCTCCAACGGTCTGAGGGACAGTGAACTGGCCCCCTGTTTAAAAAGTTTGAGGACCCCTGGTTTAAGGGAACTCTGGGACACCATGAACTGTAACAACATCTGCATCATAGGAGTACCAGAGGGAGAAGAAAGTGATCAAGGGGTAGAGAACCTATTTGAAGAAATAATGACAGAAAACTTCCTAAACCTGGTGAAGGAAAAAGTCACACAAATTCAGGAGGCAGAGAGAGATCCAATGAAGATGTTTTTGATTCCCAGTCAGGGCACATGCCCAGATTGCAGGCTTGATCCCCAGTGTGGGGCATGCAGGAGGTAGCCAATTAATTATTGTCTCCCATCATTGATATTCCTATCTCTATCTCCCTTTACCTTCCTCTCTGAAATAAACATATATTTAAAAATAAACAAATAAATAAAATTGAAGGGAAAATAAAGAGCTTTCCAGACCAAAAAAAAAGGGGGGGGTGGGGGGGTGGCTAAATGAGCTTATTACAACTAAACCAGCATAGCATAAATGCTGAAGGGACTGTTGGAAGAAGAATAAAAAATATATAACTAGAGGAGCATAGGCATAAAGAATAAAAATGGCAATAAATAAGTACCTATAATAATAAACTTAAATGCTCCAATCAAATGACATAGGGTAGCTAAATGGATTTTTTAAAAATGGCCCATATATATGCTCTCTTCAAGAGACCCACCTCAGAACAAGACTCACTCAACATGAAAATGAAGGAATGGGGGAAAATTTCCCATGGAAATGAAAAAGATGGGGATAGCAATACTTATATCTGAGAAAATAGACTTCAAAACAAAGGTGATAAAAAAGACAAAAATGGTCATTACATAATACGAAAGGGATTGATCTAACAAAAGGATTTAACCCTGGTAAATATATATGCACCCAATAAATGAGCACATAAATATATATCTAAAAATTCCTGGAGGACTAGCCCTAACCGGTTTTTCTTAGTGGATAGAGCATTGGCCTGTGGACTGAAGGGTCCCAGGTTCGATTCCAGTCAAGGGCACATTCCTGGGTTGCGGGCTCAGTCCAATGTGCAGGAGGCAGCTGATCAATGATTCCCTCTCATCATGGATGTTTCTATCTCTCTCTTCCTCTCCCTTCCTCTCTGAAATCAATTAAAAAAATATTAAAATAAATAAATAAAAATAAAAGCCTCAAAGTACAAAAGAGGCTGATGTACACTCGGGGCACTAGAAACCAATCTGGATTCAGCAAATAAAAAAAATTATTAAAAAACATTCCTGGAGGACTTTAAGGGAGAGATTATCAGCAATACAGTCATAGTAGGGGACTTCACTGATATCACTGGAGATTTTTCACACAAAAAAATCAACAAGGAAACAGCAACCTTAAATGATACACTAGCTCAGGTGGATTTAATTGATATTTTTAGAACATTTCATCCCAAAGCTGCAGAATATACATTATTCTCAAGTGCACATGGAACATTCTTAAAGATAGACTACATGTTAGGACACAAAATAAGCCTTTACAAGTTCAAAAAGATTGAAATCATATCAAGTATACTACAGGTCTGATGCACGAAATTTGGGCAAGGGGCTTGACCCTTGCAGCCCCAGCTGCCTCATGGCCCTGGCTGCCTCTCGGCCCTACGGCCCCACCCCTGCCCACTGGTCATTCTAGAAGGTTGTTCCTCCATCTAATTAGCATATTAGCTCTTTATTATATAGGATTCTAAGATCACAATGGCATGAAACTATAATAACAAATCTCAAAATCAGTCAAACACATGGAGACCACATAGCATGTTATTAAACAATGAATGGGTTAACAGTGAGATCAAGGAAGAAATAAAAAACTTCCTGCAAACAAATGAAAAGGGACATGCAATTACCCAAAAGCTATGGGATACAGTGAAAGCAGTTCTGAGAGGGAAGTTCATAGCATTACAGGCCTACCTCATGAAACAAGAAAAACATCAACTACCTAAACCCACAACTAAGATATTAGAAAGAGAACAACAAGAAAAGCCCAGAAGTAGAAGAAATGAAATAATAAATATCAAAGCAGAAATTAATGGCATAGAGACTAAAAACCAACATAAAAGATCAATGAAATCAAGAGCTGGTCCTTTAAAAAGATAAACAAGATTGATGAACCATTAGCCAGACTTCATCAAGAAACAAAGAAAGAAGTCAAATAAATAAAATCAGAAATAAAAGAGTCAAAGTAACAATTGACACCACAGAAATGCAAAGAATTGTAAAAAAAAAAAAATACTATGAACAACTATATGCCAACAAACTGAACAACCTGGGTGAAATGGACAAATTCCAGGAAATATACAATCTTCCAAAACTCAATCAGGAAGAATCAGGAAACTTGAATAGGCCAATAACAACTAATGAATTTGAAGCAGTAATAAAACAAACAAACAAACTTGTACTGGATGGCTTCACAGGCGAGTTTTACGAAACATTCAAAGAAGAACTAACACCTAGTCTCCGCAAACTACTCTAGAAAATTCAGGAGGAGGGAAGACTTCCTTTTATGAGGCCAGCATTATCCTAATTCCAAAAGCAACTAAAAATACTACAAAGAATGGAAATTATAGGCCAATATTCCTAATGAATACAGATGCTAAAAACCTCAACAAAATATCAGCAAATAAGATCCAGCAATACATTAAAGAGATCACAGAAATTTCAACAACTTAACCAACTATAATTTAACAAAGAAATCCCAGGCCTGAGACGCCTGCATACTGAGACATCTAAAGGTGGGCAGCCAAGAATACACCAGGACACAAGAAGAGAGGAAAGCACAGATGGCCTGCAGGTGCAGCACTGCAGCCGGGAGCTGGAGGCTCTGCCTAGTAGAGGAAGCCAGCAGTAGCAGGTGCTTTCTTCTCCCGGAGGAACAGAGAGATGCAAGGGGGGTGGGGGGGGGGGAGAGGAGCAGTCCAGCAGGGTGAGCAGCAAGGGAGCGAACAATGATTGAGCCAGCAGATGCCTCACAGAGCACAGGGTCTGGCCGCGCAGCTCCACTGTTGGACCAGGCAGTGGAGTTTCAGACAAAGAAATGGAACCACAGAGGACTGCCGCCACTTGGGCTCCCAAAACGTGCCTCCCGTTGCCCTTGGAGTCAGGGAGGAGCATATTATCTGTAAACCAAGAGCTGCTGCAGTAGAACTGCTGTTTCCCTCTGTGACTGATCCCCAGGTGGGGTGCTTGGGGTGGGACCCCACAGAGGTCAGGGGTCGCCATTGCTGTGAGGCCAAAACAAACCCCACTCCCAAGCAGCACAGCTGTACTTTCTTACAGAAGCTATGGAGGTTGACAGGGAGATCACGGAGGAAAACAAAATCTTGCAATTCAGTGCCATCTACTGGAAAATAGTAGAAAGATCTCTTCAGAGGAAGCTGCTATCAGCCATATATATATACAGACAGATATAAATGCCTAGGCAAAGAACAGCAAATACCATGAATAACCATGTTAACAAGGATGGTGAGAAAGAAAAGGAAAAACCCCCAGAAGCAACCTACACCACATGGAAATATATGACATAAATGACAGAGATTTGCAGTTCTGAAAATACTCAATGCAATATGCGAAAATACAGACAGGCAATTCAATGCTCTCAGAAAACAAATCAATGAACAAAACGAGTACTTTACCAAAGAGATTGAAATTTTAAAAAAGAACTAATCAGAAATCCTGGAAATTAAGCATGCAATTAAGTAGATTAAGAGTGAACTACTGAGAGATCCAAGATGGCGGCATAGGCAAATGCCTGTGCTCACTGCCTCCCACAACCACATCAAAATTACAACTAAAATACAGAACAACCATCATCCAGAACTGCTGGAAAGCTGGCTGAATGGAAGTCCTACAACTAGAGAAATAAAGAAGAAAGCACACAGACTGGTAGGAGGTGCGGAGGCACAAAACAGGCTGGTCCGGCACCCAGGTGTGCCGCTTTTTTAAATCAGGAGGGAGATCACCTCTGCAGAGGCTGCCCAGAGGAGCAAGGGGTCCCAGCCCCACACCAGACACCCATCCTAGGGTCCCAGAGCTGGGAAAAGAAGTTCCTATGGGCTGGCAGTAAGAACTACAGGCTGTAAAAACCAGTGCGGATTGGGGCTGAATGACACACGGGCTACTGAGACCCAGCTGCTCCTCTTAAAAGGCTAGCACCACGAACTGAATTTACAAGCCCCTGCTTCCTCTGAGCTCTAGTGTCGGGCGAGTCTCTGGGGGACACAGACACATATGAAAAGAAACTGGACTGTCTGGCACTGGGGCAGGAACTTGGGGGTGGCTTTCTTCCAGACAGAGGTGCTCACAGCAGTCATTGTTCTCATGCAGGGACCTCCCCTGCTGCAGGGCTGACTGGCAGCCATCTCTGTTTGCTCTGCCCTGGTGATTCCCTGAGACCCTGCCCCACCCAATTTATAACCTCACCCAAGCTGTGCGCAGTGGCTTTTGCATATGAATGGCCTGTCCTTCCAAAGGCTAAAAACCTGTTCAACAAGCTGCAGCTGAGTCAGGGAGCCCCAAACCTATCAATAAAAGCCCCAAGACCCGGCACCAGCACCAGCCCGCCTTGCTTCACATCTGGGCCTTGTCTGGGCACTTCCAAACCTGAAACAAAGAGGAAGAATCTGCAGATCTCTCTGTAGTTCCTGCTGGATGGTCCCAGGCAGTGGATGACTTTGCAACTCCCTGGAGACCCAAGAGCCAGTGTACCCAGTGGTCAGTGTGAGACCATACCAGATTACAACTCTTCACATCCATAAGTGATATGCTCAAGGGGCAGACTCAGTGAGCACCAAAATCCCACTGAAGCAAGTCTTGCTCCATAACATGTCTCCTGCACAGCAGCTGTCCCACTGTAGTCACAGCTGGTTCCCACAGCCAATTGGCCTGGAGGTCAATTCCTCCCAGTGACACCAACAGCAATCAAGGCTCAACTACAACAAGACTGTATGCACAGCCCACACAGGATCACACCTAAAGTGTCCACCATAGGTGATTGGGGAGGCTGAACCACTGGGTCCTATAGGACACCTACTACACAAGGCCACTCTATCAACTCAGGAGACTTAGCAGCTACCCAACACATATAAACAAACACAGGGAAGCAGCCAAAAGGCAGGGATAATGAAACATGTCACAAATGAAAGAAATGGAAGAAAGCAAACTACTGGATATAGAGTTCAAAACCATAGTTATAAGGTTACTCAAGAATCTTCTAGAAAACTTCAAGGCAGTGGTGGCCAACCTGTGGTCCACGGACCACTGGTGGTCTGTGAGGTCCAAAAGGTTGCAACTGCTGGTTTAAGGAAACTTTCGGACCATCAGTCGCCAACCAGTGATCCACGGACCACTGGTGGTCCATGAGGTCTGAAATGTTGGCGACCGATGCTCCAAGGGACTTATTGAGACTTTCAAGGATCTTAGTGAGAATGTGTCCTTCTAACCCTGTGTCTGTCTCTTTCTTTCATTTTCTCAACCCCAGCAGCCCCTACTCAGCAACCGGTCCACTCTCTCGCCAAGCTGGATGCAGAAAGGAGAGAAATATTTACATTTGGCACCCGGATCCAGGGCCTTGAGGACAGGGGAACTCTCAAAAGTCAAGTGAGGGGGTTGCTCCGAAAAGTGCGCTGCGCAACAGACTAGAGAAGTAAGGTAAGGAGTGGATCTGTAAGTTGTGTTACTGTGTGTAAAACACGGGTAATTCGGGGTCTCAGGAAAGACCTCTACTCTCAAATGCTTAAAAATGCTCAAAGCTCGAGGATCCTCTGTTAAGAGTAGTCAGATTCTTGATTTCTTAAATTTTGTTAATGAAACGTGCCCTTGGTTTTCTGAAGAGGGAACCATCAACTTTCAAACGTGAGAAAAGGTCGGAAAGCAGTTGCATGACCGATACACAGCAGAAGGTCCAGAGAAGATTCCCATTTCTACATTCACATTATGGTCTTTAATTCATGATTGCCTTGGCCCAGCGCAGGAGAGTTTAAGAATGTCTAAGCAGGATGTGGCCACAGCTTCACAGCCTACAGTGGAGAGGTGCGAATCTCTAAAAATACCACTTCCCCCCTCTGTGCCTCCTTCGCCTCTGCCTGTCGCTCCTGCGGCCACAGCCAAGAGCCCACCTGATAAAGATTTGCCTTGTAATTATGAGCAGGAGCTGGAGTTTGAGTCAGAGCAGGACAAGCATCACTGTGATGGGATAACTCAGATAAGTGTTAGGTCGGAGGGAAGTCCAGGAGCCGCTGCATGCAACCGCAAGGCAGGTGGTGACGCAGATACTGGATCCTTCCCGGAACCCATAACAGACCAGTGCACCAGGTAGATGGCGACACAGATACTGGTTCCTTCCTGGAACCCATGACAGACCTGCCCGCGGCGGAAACTCCCACAGCTCATGCTCCCCTGCCCTCACTGAACAGCTGTATAAAAAAAGTGCCTCCACTCCCTTTTGGCGAGACTTCACTGGCCCCACCCTAGGACCTGTGAATCTCGCCTGGGAGTGCAGATTAAAGTTCCTTCTTTTTGACTTGCCTGGCTCTCTGATCTTGTCTCCTGCGCCACAAACCTTACATTTGGTGCCAAAACCCAGGAGGTGCGAGCAACCCATCCGACCATCCCCCACAGCCCGGGGTGCCCTCCTCTCCCTTCTCGTGGCTCAGGAACCCCTGGCCTCTCCCCCGGCTCATGCCGATCCCTGGCGGTCCTCTGCCGATGTCTCTGTCCGTAAAGCGTGCCCGCGTCAGAGATTGCCCCCTATTCTCTGGACCCTTCTGGGAAGGGTTCTCCAGACCCCGGGCGGTAGTGGAGACGTCCCTGCAGTCTCTTGGTCCCTCCATCCCTCCGTCCATCCGTAGCCTTGGCTAAACAATTGGGATGCTGATCCTTTAGCCCCAACTACTGACCTCAGGCATCGAGCATGGGTAATCAAAATTCTAAACCTGATCTGAGCACACCTCTAGGGTGCCTGCTCGCCAACCTGGCTAAACTAGGACTGTCCCAGGATCTGCGTCCTAAACACCTCATTTATTTCTGTAACGTGGCATAGCCTCAGTATGAATTGGACAACAGGTCAAAATGGCACAAAAACAGTACCTTTGATTTTAACATCCTTACTAACCTCAGTAATTTCTGCTGGTGAACCGGGAAGTGGCTCAAGGTCCCATATGTCCAGGCCTTTTTTTATCTGTGCTCCCACCCCTCCCTCTTCTCCTGTTCCACAGCCCAGGTTCTCCTGATTCATGAGAAACCTACTCTGCCTACCGATACCCCTGTACTTTCTGCCTTATCTGATCCCCCTGAAAATCTTTCCTCCCCTCTGACTCGTCCACCTCCCTAACCAGGCCCTTTCCCCAAAGCTCCTTCTGCCTCACCATCTGCACCCTCTTCTCCTCCCTCCCTACCTGACCTCCCTCCACTACCCTCTCCTGTAACACCTTACCCCTACCTGCTGACCTCCCCGCTCCTCCACCCCACTCCCGGGACATTGCCACGGCCGCCACAGGAGCCAGGAGCTCAAGCCACCCAGCGACTCCCCCTCCCCCACCCCTGCCTGCTTCCCGGGTCAGCAAACACACACGTTTTAAAGCCCCTCCTCTCCTCTGTCCCCTCTGGGAGGTTGCGACATCTGAGGGAGTAGTCCAGGTCCATGTTCCCTTCTCTCTGTCGGATCTCTCCCAGATTGAGAAGCTGCTGGGGTCCTTTTCCGCCAACCCCACCGCACTCATCAAGAAGTTCCAATACCTCTCTCAGGCCTATGAACTCACCTGGCATGACATCCATGTCATTCTTTCTTCCACCCTAACGTCAGATGAAGAGGAGAGAGTCTTGGGGGCAGCAATGGACCATGCAGATCAGGTCCACCTTACAGATGCCAATATGCTATTAGGGGCTCAGGCTGTTCCTCGCCAAGAGCCAGGCTGGGAGTACCAACTAGATACCCCCGGAGGGCAAAACGGGCACCGACGCTGAGACCAGATGCTCCAATGCCTGATGGCCAGCCAACAGGCCGTCTCCCACAAGGTAGTTAATTATGACAAACTGAGAGAAATTACTCAGGGAGCAGATGAGAACCCCGCGGTCTTCCTTAACAGGCTGACTGAGGCTCTGACTTTGTATACTAAAGTTCAATGTCTATTAAATTCCACTAACGTCAGATGAAGAGGAGAGAGTCTTGGGGGCAGCAATGGACCATGCAGATCAGGTCCACCTTACAGATGCCAATATGCTATTAGGGGCTCAGGCTGTTCCTCGCCAAGAGCCAGGCTGGGAGTACTAACTAGATACCCCCGGAGGGCAAAACGGGCACCGACGCTGAGACCAGATGCTCCAATGCCTGATGGCCAGCCAACAGGCCGTCTCCCACAAGGTAGTTAATTATGACAAACTGAGAGAAATTACTCAGGGAGCAGATGAGAACCCCGCGGTCTTCCTTAACAGGCTGACTGAGGCTCTGACTTTGTATACTCGTCTGGACCCTGGGTCCCCGGCTGGAGCAACAGTTTTAGCCACCCACTTCATCTCGCAGTCGGCCCCAGATATTCGGAAAAAGTTAAAAAAGGCTGAGGATGGCCCTCAGACCCCGGTCCGAGATCTAGTGAACATGGCCCTTAAGGTTTTTAATGCCCATGAGGAGCAGGCAGAGTCGAATCAGGAGGCCCGTCTTCGACAGAAGGTAGACCTGCAAACCCAAGCCCTGGTTGCAGCCCTGTGGCCGACAGCAGCCACGCATGGTCCCAAGGGGGCTGTGCATGGTGGGGGTGCAACGAGAGGACGAACACCACCTGGAGAATGTTTCAAGTGTGGGAATGAAGGCCACTGGGCAAAGCAGTGCCCCTGGCCCCGGGCTCCAACCAAGCCCTGCCCGTCGTGTGGTCAAAGCGGCCACTGGAAAAGTGACTGCCCCTGGAAAAGCAACGGGCCTTCTGTGTCTCAGTGTGGAGGGGCCACCCTTCCAGATCATGACCCGCCACTGGCCATGCTGGGACTGGCCGAAGACTGAAGGTGCCTGGACTCGATGACCCCCATCACTCTCACCGAGCCCAGGGTACACTCAAAGTAGTGGGTAAGCCAGTCTCCTTCCTGGTCGATACAGGGACTACCTTCTCTGTCCTGCCCTCCTTTCCAGGGCCCCTTTTCCCTCCCACAATTTTGGTCATGGGTATTGACAACAAATCCACCTGCCTGCTGGCCACCGGACCCCTTCCCTGTCTCCTCGACCATAGCCCTATAACCCACTCATTCCTAGTCATGCCTTCGTGCCCTGTGCCCCTTTTAGGACAGGATATCCTCACCAAACTAGGGGCCACTCTGCAGCTCACTCGGAGCCCTTCAATATCCCTGCTTCTTCCGCTCCTGGCCTCCTCCCTTCACGGGGACACCGATCCCCCACTACCTGCGTCCCTTGTCAACCCCAAAGTGTGGGATACCTCTACCCTGGTGGTTACTAGACGCCATGCCCCGGTCAAGATTAGACTTAGGGACGCCACCTCGTTTCCCTCCCCAGTTTCCTATCTCCCTAACTCATCACCAAGGGCTCAAACCCCTCATTACTCGGCTTCTGGGGCAGGGTCTCCTCATACCTATCAATTCTTCCTGCAACACCCCCATCCTCCCAGTTAGGAAGGCAGTCGGGACCTACCGGCTGGTTCAGAACCTCTGGCTGATCAATGAAGTGGTGGTCCCCATCCACCCAGGTGGTCCCTAATCCTTACTCTCTCCTTTCACGCATCCCGTCCTGTACCACCCACTTTTCCGTCCTCGACCTCAAGGACGCCTTCTTTACCACCCCTCTGGACCCAGACTCTTTTCATCTGTTTGCATTTCCTTGGGAGGACCCAGACGAGCAGGTATCGCGCCAACTCACCTGGACAGGCCTGCCCCAGGGGCTCAGAGACAGTCCTCACCTGTTTGGCCAGGCCCTAGCCAGAGACCTCCAACAATGCTTGTTAGAACCCAGCACTCTTGTCCAATATGTAGATGATCTCCTTCTCTGCAGCCCCTCCCTGGACATGTCTCAGAAGCATACAGCTGATCTCCTCAACTTTCTAGGAGACAAGGGATACTGCGTGTCCCATGCCAAGGTGCAACTGTTGGCCCCCACCGTCACTTACTTGGGGATCTGATGCCCAATTCCCGAGGACTGACAGTTGACTGAGCACAGGCAATACGAGACCTACAGCCTCCCACTTCTGCAGACCAGATCTTGTCCTTTTTGGGACTGGTAGGATTCTTCCAACATTGGGTCCCAAACTTTGCTCTCCTAGCTAAGCCCCTATACCAGGCAGTTAAAGAAATGCCAGTAGGCCCCCTCTCCTCACCCTCCCTCGTTCACCAGGCTTTCTCTAAGGTCCATGATACCCTTCTGGCATCCCCCCTCTCTCTCTATCCCGGACATCTCTAAGCCTTTCCAACTATTTACTGATGAAAGACAGGGAATAGCTATTGGGGTCCTCACCCAGCCCCTAGGGCTGGCCTTCACCCCCGTAGCACCTGTCCAGACAGCTTGACCCCATGGTCCGGGGAGGGTAGCCCTGCCTCCGGGCTCTGGCTGCAGCTGCTGCCCTCAACCAAGGAAGCCCAAAAGATCTGCCTCCAACAACCCTTACAGGTTTTCTCCACCCACAGACTACAGGCTCTCCTGTCCCACTGATCCTTATCTCTCCTTGCCCCCTCTCACATGCAGGAACTCCATCTCCTGTTCCTCGAGAATCCTGACATCTCCCTGACCCAGTACTCAGCCCTGAACCCGGCCACTTTCCTTCCCGCTGCCTCCACCCAACCTGCGGCAACACTCTCCTGCCCCGAGGTCGTCGAGGCCTTCACTCGGCCTCGGGCAGGACTCTCAGATTCTCCTCTCTCTAATCCTTATTTAACTCTGTTTGTGGATGGAAGCTCGTGCCTGGACCCCCACGGACGTCGGAAAGCCTTCTATGCAGTAGTAACACTCGAGTGGACCCTGGAGGCGGCCTGACTCCCAGAGGGCACCACCTCTCAAAAGGCCGAGCTCATCGCGCTGACCCGCACCCTACATCTGGCCAAAGGGAGGAGGGTAAACGTATATAGAGACTCCAACTATTCCTTTCTGATAGCTCAGAGGTCAGCAAACTCATTAGTCAACAGATCCAAATATCAACAGTACAACGATTGCAATTTCTTTTGAGAGCCAAATTTTTTAAACTTAAGCTATATAGGTAGGTACATTGTTATTAACTTAATTAGGGTACTCCTAAGGCTTAGGAAGAGAGCCCACTGCCACGCGGTTATTTGGAGGGGGAGGGGCTTTCTCTCTACTAAAGGCTCACCTATTATCAATCCTAGACTCATAACCCCCTTATTTGATGCCTCACAGCTTCCCTCCCACGTAGCCAGCACGCACTGCCGAGGCCATCAGACTGACTCCTCGCTGGTTACGCGGGGAAACGCCGGAGCAGACGCGGTGGCCAGAGGCTTAACTCAGGGTGAAGGGCCCCCAGCTCTGGTCCTATTCCTTTCCCTTCCCTCCATTATCCCACAATATACAGAAGAAGAGAAAAATAAACTCCTGCAGCAGGGAGGCTCTTCCTGTCCTGAGGGATGGATCTTTATAAATAACAAAATCGCCCTCCCTCCGGCCCAGGCAGGGGCCATTGCCCAACAGATCCACAGGTTGTTACACATTGGACCACTGGCACTTTGGAGGTTCCTCGAACCCCTCTTCACCTCGCCCACACTGCAAGAGGCGATCACGAGTGCCTGCTCCTCCTGTCCCATGTGTGCGGCTGTCTCACCGCAGGGAGGACTCACACTGCAAGAGGCAGTCACGAGTGCCTGCTCCTCCTGCCCCATGTGTACGGCTGTCTCACGCCAGGGAGGAATGCGCCCCAACTTTCCTACCCATCAGAGGGGACACCTCCCAGGGCAGGACTGGCAGGTAGACTTCACCCATATGCCTCCCCACAAGAAGACCAAGTATCCCCTTACCATGGTAGACACCCTGATGTTGGGAGCCAGATGTAAGCTCGCAAGGTCCTTGCACCTGTAGGGGCTAGCAAGGCTGGGACCCTTACCCACACAGTTTTCCCAGACTCATTTGGATGGCGATTATCAGTAGAATGGGAGTAACATTTGTAGAATGAGAACAGCCTTTCATAGCTTGCCAAGAAGTCTGTAACTATTTACTGAGATATGCTGTACTGAGAACTTGTCCTTCTGCTGTATCCCTCCCTTAGAGATTAAGAGGAACAAAGAATACATTCCTCTTGACAGACCTCCTATTCAGTGTGTTGCATATAAATAGGATTGTATAGCTAATAAACTCGCTTCAGTTCATCAAGAGAACTGGGGTCCTCCCAACCCCGCTTTCCTGTCTTTCTTTCTTTTCTCAATTCCCACCTCCCTGCCTCAACCCGGCTCAACCTTGTCAGGCTGGCCCTGACACCCTGACAGGGTGGGTAGAGGCCTTTCCCACCCGCAAGGAAACTGCTGAAGTGGTGGCTGAGACCCTAATAACACACATAATCCCAAGGTTCGGCCTCCCCACCTCCATACAATAAGACGACGGCCCAGCTTTTATATCAAGGGTCCTTTAGCAGGTTAGCACTTCTCTTGGCATCTCCTGGAAACTACACATACCCTACCGACCACAATCATCGGGTAAGATCGAGAGGATTAATGGCCTCCTTAAAGACCATCTAATTAAACTCTCTCTAGAAATTCGCAGCTCCTGCCCGGACCTCCTGCCCATGGCCCTGACCAGAATCCAGGCAACACCAAGGAGCCCCACCTTCTTAAGCCCTTTTGAACTCCTATATGGGAGACCCTTCTTGCTCAACCACCTTCTCTCTACTGATCCTCCTCAGTACTGGGTACTTATCTTCCATATCTGTCCTTACTCAGGCAATTGCTCCGAGAACTCCCGGACAGGTTTCTGCTCAAGCCAGAACCGACCAACAGGGTTCCCGAGGATCAGCCCTTCACCCGGGTGACTCGGTCCTCCTTAAGAATCTACATCCAAAAGCCTTGGAGCCTAGGTGGACGGGACCTCACACTGTAATCCTTACAACCCCCACCGTGGGCAAACTACTTGGCGATCCATCATGGCACCACCTCTCCAGGCTCAAGAGGACCCCGGAGCAGCATGACTTCTATAAATGTGAGGTGTTGGGCTCCACTAAGGTCCGCCTTAGTCGACCTCCCCCTCCTCTTACTCCTACCGGCCCTGAGCAACATACACCCACCCTCAACCTGGTTATGTGTGGAGGTCCAAGGTCCGTGAAACCTACTACCAGGACAGCACACAAGTCACCTGTCAGGTAGGATCTCAGGACTGCCCTCTGGTCGGATGCCAGGTGGAGATCCTGATGCCTGTTGACCTCCGGTCAGTGTCCAATGGTGACCGACCCTATGCCTGTTTTGCTTATGACCAACGGAACCCAGACAGGTGTAATCAAGATGTCAACACCTATGGGGGTTGCCGCTGGTCAGGCTGTGTCACCCATGATGCCTATAATGAGGTCAGGACTGGCCCCTTTTTCAGGAAGGATGGGACCTTCAACATCAGGGTCCATGATCCCTAGGACCAGCGATGGATTACGGGCATTATAGGAAAGCTATACTGGAGTGGTTGGAGCTCAACCCCTTCAGGGACCATTTACATCTCCTGGGAATATGTCTTGGCCCAGGAGGCCCAAGTCCAGGCCTCCAACAGCATCCTACAGGCCGAACAGTCCCTTAAAGGGAAGCTGCCCGACTCCCCCCGGGTAGAGGTCCTATCTTCTTGGCTCCAACTTATTCAACACACTCTACTATTCCTCAACGAGACCCGCACCCTGCCCAATGTCTCGCACTGCTTTCTATGCGCCTCTCTCCAAACACCTTTGCTGGCTGCCGTCCCACTCATAACTCCTCCAGGAACCCAGGGGCAAGGTGAATGTCAGCCTCCCTTGACTGGCATTCCCCTTTAGGAGCCTGAAACTCTAGAGCCCACCTTGCCCCCATGGATATGCTACCAGACCAGTAATCCGGTAACTGGGGGACGAGTCACTTGGGACTGTACCCAAGACCACACTGCAGCCAGTCTCACCAAGGCCAGCCTGGGTACCTTCTTTGGGTGCAACAGCACCTTAAGCAACTGCATGAACTCATCTGAAACCACACCGCAGCTTTTCCCGACTCACCTTGTATGGAGAGTCGGAGCTCGCCTGGCTGCTCCCTTCCTCCCACCCCCGGGCCCACTGGGCAGCCTTCCTCCCTGTCATGTTAGGGGTGATGTCAGCCTCCCTTGACTGGCATTCCCCTTTGGGAATTTGAAACTCCAAAGCCCACTCTGCCCCTACGGATATGCTAACAGACCAGTAATCCGGTAACTGGGGGACGAGTCACTTGGAACTGTACCCAAAACCACACCGCAGCCAGTCCCACCAAGGCCAGCCCCGGTACCTTCTTTTGGTGCAATGGCACCTTAAGCAACTGCATAAACTCCTCTGACCCCGGGCCTTGCTTCGTGGTCACAGTATTTTCCCGACTCACCTTGTATGGAGAGTCGGAGCTCGCCTGGCTGCTCCCTTCCTCCCACCCCCGGGCCCACTGGGCAGCCTTCCTCCCTGTCATGTTAGGGGTGAGTGTTGCTGCCTTGGTAGGCCTCGCTGGGGGGGGCCCTCAGGAACAGCCTAGTCTCTGCCCAGGATTTCATTGACAAGCTCCAGATAGCCCTGGCGTCTACTACCGCCTCCTTAGCTTCCCTACAGTGGCAAGTAACATTGGTAGCCCAAGTAACCCTGCAGAACCGATGGGCCCTAGACCTCCTTACTGCAGAGAAAGGAGGAACCTGCATATTCCTTTAGGAAGAATGCTGCTACAACATCAACGAGTCCAGAGTAGTGGAGCAGAACATGCAGACCCTGACCAAGCTGAGTGAAGAACTACATGCAAGATACTCCTGGGACAACTCTTTTCGGCTGGTTCCAAAGCCCCTTAGCTACCTGGATCCTACCCATGATAGGGCCCCTGATTCTCATCTGTGTCTTCTTTTCTCCTAGCCCCCTGCCTCCTCAAGTTCATCCACTCCCGGATTGCGGAGATGTCACGGATGACTGTAAATCAGCTCCTGCTCCACCCCTATGCTCTGCTGCGCCCAACCTGCCTCTGCCTGACCCTGGCCTTTAAAAAACCCCTTCCCTCTGCACCCCTGG
>NW_006383019.1:1661471-1662402 GCF_000327345.1 Myotis davidii
AGCTGGATGCAGAAGCTCGGCCGAAAGTGAAAGCGACTTCAAATTTCCATTTGCCGGGGGCACAAACTACTTGGAACGGGCTGGGCCACGTAGAAAGGATTAAAGGAATTTCTCAGCAACTGCCAATAATTCTTTATCTTAATTTTTTTTTCTTTCCCTCCCAGACCACCAGAAACTCTTAGCTAG
Organism: Myotis davidii; assembly: GCF_000327345.1. Classification (NCBI taxonomy): domain Eukaryota; kingdom Metazoa; phylum Chordata; class Mammalia; order Chiroptera; family Vespertilionidae; genus Myotis; species Myotis davidii. The sequence continues at coordinate 1,661,658 of NW_006383019.1, forward strand.
TTCAATTCTTTCTATGTGTCTGTATTGTAAATTTAATCTGCTTTTCTCTGATTTATGATTTTATTGTGCTGTGTTAAAATTGAGATTTTAAGATTAATTTGAAAAGTGTAAAATCTGTAAAAATTGCAACCCAGGAAAAACGAAGATGGCGGCATAGGTAAACACCGGAAATTGCTGCCTCTCACAACAACTTCAAAAATACAGCAAAAAGACAAAACGGACATCATCCAGAACCACAGGAAGGCTGGCTGAGTGGAAATTCTACAACTAGAAGGAAAGAGAAAAGCACACTGAAACTCAGAGGAGCTGCAGAAGTAAAGTGCAGAGGTACGGAGGCTTGCGCGTGCGCAGAAAGGGGCTGGCACCTGAGGACATGGCTGTTTTTTTGAATCGGGAGGGAGTCACAAGCTCCCAACTGCTCTGAACTCCAGTCCCGTGAAGTCTCGTGGGACCCAGACTCATATGGGGAGAAACTGGACTGTCTGGCATCAGGCAGAACTCGGAACTTGAGGGCGGCTTTCCCTCAGAGGTGCTTGCAGCAATTACCAGCCAGTCCCACCAAGGCCAGCCCCAGTACCTTCTTTTGGTGCAACGGCACCTTAAGCAACTGCATAAACTCCCCTGACCCCGGGCCTTGCTTCGTGGTCACAGTAGTTTCCCAACTAACCTTGTATGGAGAGTCGAAGCTTGCCTGGCTGCTCCCTTCCTGAGTGGCGGGGCCCCTTAGGGCAGGGCTGAGGATCAG